>NW_006295391.1:237495-240986 GCF_000327345.1 Myotis davidii | reverse complement strand
GGAGGGGTCCCTCAGCCCGGCCTGTGCCCTCTCGCAGTCTGGGACCCCTTGGGAGATAACGACCTGCTGGCTTAGGCCTGCTCCTGGGTGGCAGAGGGCAGGCCCACTCCCTAGGTGCAGCCCCTGGTTGGGCTCAGAGCAGGGCCGATTGGGGAGTTGGGGCGCCGCCCCCTGTCATGCACAGAGCAGGGAGATTGGGAGGTTGTGATGTCACCCTCAGTCACGCTCAGGGTAGGGCCAATTGGGGGGTTGGGGCACCGCCCCCTGTCACACTCAAGGCAGGGTCGATGGGGAGGTTGCGGTGCCCCCCCCTTTCATGCACAGAGCAGGGTCAATCAGGGGTTTGGGGAACTCCCCCTGTCACTCACAGAGCAGGGCCCATCAGGGGGGTTTGGGCGCTGCCCCCTGTCACGCTGATCCCGGTGCTGGGAGGTATATTACCCTTTAACTAAATAGGGTAGAGGCCTGGTGCATGGGGGGGGCCAGCTGGTTTGCCCTGAAGGGTGTCCTGGATCAGGGTGGGGGTCCCCACTGGGGTGCCTGGCCAGCCTGGTTGAGGGGATGATGGCTGTTTGCAGCTGGTCACATACCCTTCAGGGTGGGGGTCCCAACTGGGGTGCCTGGCCAGTCTGGGTGAGGGTCTGAGGGCTGTTTTCAGGCTGGCGGGTGACAGAAGCTCCCAACCACTCCTTTTTTTCCTTTTTTAAAAAATTCTGGGCCAGCTTTAGCTCTGGCTCTAGCTCTGAGGCCTCCGCTGCTGAAAGTAGGTATCTGGTTTGTTTCAGTTCTATAATCAAAACAATGTATAATGACTCCAGCTCTGAGATCCCAGCTCGCTGAAAGCAGGTTTCTGGGGTTTTTTTTTAGCTTCTATATTTGTTAAAATGTTTCAAATTGCAGGCTCAGAGGCCGGCAAGGCAGGTGGTGAATGTTGGTTTCCTCTGTCACTGAAGCAAGGAAACCTCATGTTAGTTTCAAGCTGCCTGGCTGCCGGCCGCCATTTGGCTGGCAGTTAATTTGCATATCTTGGTGATTAGCCAATGGGAAGGGTAGCGGACATAAGCTAATTACCATGTTTCTCTTTTATTAGATAGGATTTCTAAATGTCTATAATGACATCTATACAAGGTTGTTTATTGCACCACTTTTGTAATAGCAAATTGTGTATGAAGGACAACCCAAATATTTGGAAATCTGTAGAGAAGGACTGTCCACTGAGTAAAAAGGCAAACTAGGTGAGTGTGCTACAGCCGGAGACAAGAGAAGAAAATTTTCAAAAGGATCAGAGTGATCAACAGTTTCAAAGACTGATGAAAGGTCAAGTAAGATAGAATATAACATAGACAGTAGATGTTGGGAAGAAAATCTTTATTGATATAGGCTAAGAAGGGAATGGGAGATGAGGAAGTGGAGGCAATGATATAAGTTGTAGCTGGAAAGTTTTGGCATTTAAAAAAATGGGTGGTGGTATCTAATCTAATAAAAGAGAAACATGCAAATTGGCCATACCTTAGCTACATCCCAAGCTATGCCCACCAGTTAATCAGAGCGACTATATGCAAATTAACCCAACCAAGATGGCAGCCACGGAGCTGGAGCAAGCAGGAGGCTTGGTTGCCCCAGCGATTGAGGAAGCCAAGCTTTCCACCTGCCATGGCCAGCTGTGGCCTCCACTAAAGGCAACAAAGTTTCAATTATAGAAGATAAAGAAATGCCAGATCCCTGCTTCCAGCCAGCCCCCACTGGGAGCTTGGGTGGCTGGGGGCCGTGGCCAGCCTGCAAACAGCCATCAGCCCCTCACCCAGGCTGGCCACACCCTTAAGGGGTGAAGATCCCTGCTGGGGGGCTTGACCAGTCTTCAAACAGCCCTCAGCCCCTCACCCAGGCTGGCCAGGCACCCCAGAGGGACCCCACCCTGATCCAGGACACCCTCAGGGCAAACCAGCCAGCCCCTACCCATGCACCAGGCCTCTATCCTATATAGGGGGGGTCCTGCCCAGCCACAAGCCAGGCTGATAGCTGCTAGCACAGCAGTGATGATGGGAGCCTCTCCTGCCTCCTCAGCAGCTCTAAGGATGTCCAACTGCAGCTTAGGCCTGGTCCCCACTGGCAAGTGGACATCCCCCGAGGGCTCCTGGGCTGCCAGAGGGATGTCTGACTGCCAGCTTAGGCTCGATCCCCCAGGGAGCGTACCTAAGCCAGCAGGTAGACACCCCCCGAGGGGTCCCAGACTGCGAGAGGGCACAGGCCAGGCTGAGGGACTCCCCTGAGTGCACAAATTTTTGTGCACCAGGCCTCTAGTAAGAATAGAATAATCCTGTAGAGCAATAATAATTTCATAGCTAGTTGGGGGAAAAAAAGAAGGAAGGAAGGAAAGGAGGGAGGGAAACAAAGGAGTTTGTGATGGTATCCCACTAAAATTATCATTATTAGCTCCTCAAAGAAAGCTGATTCATGTTAAGATCCTTTAACTACTATTGACCTTAGATCAGTTGGACTTTTTTGGTGGGCTCTTAAAATCAAAAATTATGTTAATAGTGACTATTTTTAGAACTGTGTATATTTCTGATTAGTAAGCATAGAAATTCTTGCTACATAAACTACATTGTCATTTAGCTGATCTGTAGCCATTCTTCAGGTCTCTCATGGGATGCGGCTCCTGTTCCTATGATTCCCAAGCCCATCTCTACGCCAACATGGCGTATCTGACTCTGTTATCAGCAGAAAATGTAAATGGTGCTTTTTTTTAAGGTTTAAATTTGGCCTGACTTTGTAGGTTTCTTTTCTTCATTATTGTCGTTGTTCTACTACTTGCCCCATTTAGAGTGATTATTCAGCTATTCATTTGTCATCTAACTAGTTATATATTAAACTACTCTATGCTGAGAATAAGGATATCACAACTTCAATGCTGGTGGCATGCCTGTACTTCAGAAATTTTGTATGGTTTGTTCAAGTGTGTCATCTAATGATAAGTATGGTTTAACTGATTTGATGACAGTAGCAGAAAATTCAAATCTTATAACTATGCAACAATTTGAACATTACTCTTTTCTGTAAACGGCCCTATTTGCCTGAATGTTTATGCCATTACAATTATATTCCACATTAATTTGTTTTGAGAACAGGAAGAAGCGCTTATAAATTTTAAAAGATAATATTATTTATTCATTCTTATGGACTTATCTATATATATAAAAAGCCAGCGACTGGAACACTGTAATGACCTGAACGACCGGTCACTATGATGCCCACTGCGGCCAGTGAACCAGCCCGATCATGGGTGGGGCCAGTAGCCAACCTCCTGCAACCCCTCCCCCAGGACAGCCCCACTCCAGATCGTCCCCCTTCCCCCAATAGGGGGCAGGACCGGCAGGCCAACCTCCTGCAACCGTTCCCCACACCCAGCCCCACCCCAGATTGGCCTGCCACCCCAATTACGGGCAAGGCCAGCTGGCCAACGCCTGTGGCCTCTCCCTCTGGCTGGCCCC
>NW_006295391.1:224894-237477 GCF_000327345.1 Myotis davidii | reverse complement strand
CCCCTCCCCCTGGCTTGCCCCACCCCAATCACCCCTCCACACCAATTGGAGATAGGGCCAGATAGCCAACCACCCATGGCCCCTTCCCCCAGCCAGCCCTGCCCCCAATCATCCCCCACCCTAATTGGGGGTGGGGCCCTCTGGCCAATCACCCACAGCCCCTCCCTCCTGGCCAGCCCAGCATTGACTGGGCCTCCATCAGGGCGGGCCGGCCAGCCAACCTCCCACCATCTCCTCCTCCCAACAGGCCCAGCTGGCTGGACCCCACCTGTGCACAAATTTGTGCACTGGGCCTCTAGTTTAGATTATAAAAATCAGTAAGAAAATTATTTATGAAATGTCTACTCAGCTTATACTAATTCCTGCCCTCAGAAGCTTTATAAGCTAATGGAGTTATAAGACAATGAAACAGCTATTGAAAATCACAAAACCATGAAAACGGGTGTCATAATACATTTGTGTGGATGCAACAAAAACACATCACACAGTCCTCAGAGGGGGCCTCTGCAGCAGGTCTCTTGTGTACTAATATTGCTGTCTCACATGATGTCATCACCAGTGGAGTTATGGGCAAAGTCTTTTTTTAAAAAACTTCATACTTGTTGTTGACACTATTCCAGCTCTCCCGCTCCCACCCCCAACCCCCATAGACAGTCTTCCTGGAAGCCAGGTGCTGAGGAGCTAAACTAGATAAGTTCTCCAGAGTTTATAATTTTATTGCCACTTGGATCTGAATGCATTCAACCTGAAATGCCCCTAAAAAGATGCATATCTAGTTTATTTATTCTTTACATCTAAGTATAAATATGTTTATCAGATCCTATCCAAAAATCACTTAGATAAAGAAGGAAAAGAAAGCATCTTCAGCCCCAGGAACCATGGGAGATAATTGCATGTAAGAGAAAATATAACAAAAAGGGGAACACAGAAGATACTTTAGACAAACACTAAACAGACCCTGAAACAGATTATGGTTGTATTGCTAGATTCATAATACTTGTGCTCCTATGAGCTCTGAAAAAGTCCTTCACTATTCCCTGTTTCCAGCTGAGCCTGGTTCTTTCAATTTTTGGCTGAGATTGCATCCTTTGCTTCATTTTTACTCTAGATGGCAGCAGCAGAACAAAATAGAGGAGAAAAATCTATTTTCAATGAAATTTCGTCTTCTGTGTCTATTAGGTAAAAAAAAGGTCTCAGAATGTTATTTGAAACAAAATATGCCCTTTAAAATGTTTCCTCTGGAATATAAATATATCAACAATGTTTCAATGATTAAAAGTCAAGGTACAGGTGTCTTCATAACTGTTCAATTTGTCAGGGTACTGATGATGTGATATCTATAGAGAATTTTCCTTATAAGACAAATACCTCTGTGAAGACTCATTGCTTATATTCACAAGTTTACATTCAGAAGCTGAGATGTCCAAATTGAATATCAAATATACTTTTGAAACTAGTGGAATTTCATCCAATAAAGGGACAGATAATCAGATAGACAATAGAGAGAAATTCTCTTGCTGAATATATTAGAGAATTAAAACTTTACTATGTTTTTAATAAATTTATGTTGTTTTATTTTTTATTTTCTTTATTGATTAAGGTATTACATATGTGTCCTTATTCCCCTTTTTGCCCTCCACCACCTGCTCATGCCCTCACCCTCCTGGGGTCTGTATCCAGCCCCCGCTCATGCCCTCACCCCCCTGGTGTCTGTGTCCATTGGTTATGCAAACACATGAAACTGGTTTATATATACGGGGGTGGGCAAAAATAGGTTTACAGTTGTAATATAAGAAAATAATACAAAGAATAAATTGTTTTGCTTATAATTGTAAACTTACTTTTGCCCACCTATGTATATTAAAATTACAAATAGTTTGTAAATATTTAAAAAATAAGTAACTTTATTATAAAATGAATTTTTCCACCATCACTCTATAAGCTCAGAAAATTTATGGTCCCAGAACATGGTTTGTAGGTAAGATTGCAAAAACACCGAAAATATCAGAAAAATCAAAGAGACCTTAAGAGTAGCCAATAGATTAAAAGCAGGATGAAAGTTGTAATAATTTTCAAAAAAGGGTTTCCAGAAAATATGGTCTATTTTGATTGACATTATATTCTCACAAAATTCTTGGTAGGATTGAAGGGAAGATTCCCAAGAGGCTCGGAAATATAGTTGTCCAGGTTTTGTACCTCAGAGCTCTAAAGGATGCAGCTCACATGTCTATATTCATAGATTTATGTGTTGGCTACATTAATTTTCCTGCAGAGGGCATTAAAATATCTTGGAGAGGGGTCGTCTTTTCCTAATCCACACAAAAGTGGCGTTTGGACGAAGAGTGACCCTGTTGTCATGAAAGAGAGGGCTTCATTAAATTGAAGTCTGAGCAAACCAACATTTTCTTTTTCTGTTAGAATTATTAGCTTGATAAATCAGAATGAATTAATCAGACTCTGTAGATTACATTGTTCAATTGCTTTTTAACTACATCAATGGAGAGGCCACATAAAACCACATCAAGGACCCAGGCTTTGGAGTGGAGGTTTTGTAGTTGGATTGGTAGCTCTGCCATTTACTCATAGGGCCTACTGGTGTTTGGGAAGGTTGGAAAGTAGCCTAGAGCCATGTAATTAAAAACCTTATATGTATTTTTTTGAGCTAATCAAAAAAATCTAACATAAGGGAAAAATTCAGGAAGGGCCAAAAGCTTTATGCACAATGAAGTTCATAATTATGTGAATTATAATAGTGAACCAACTGGATATTATGTACAACAGAGGAATGGTTAAGTAAATTACAAGATATACTAAAATTCTGTAATCAAATAAATATTTACCAAGGGTTTACTAATATGGAACTTGATTTTCTTTATATATATATATATTTCAGAGAGGAACGGAGAGGGAGAGAAAGATAGAAACATCGATGATGAAAATCATTGATCGGCTGCCTCCTGTATGCCCCTCACTGGAGATTCAGCCTGCAATCGGAGCATGTGCCCTGACCAAACTGTGATCTCCTGGCTCATAGGTCGACGCCCAACCACTGAGCCACACTAGCTGGGCAGAACTTGACTTTCTTAGAATAACAATTTAATGTCAAGTTTTTTAAAAAGCAAGAAGAAAACTCTTATAATACTATAATACTTTACAATAGTACTGTACAATGCCTATTAGTCTATCCACTATATAGTATTATATATATATGTATATATGGAGAAAAATATTGGAAGAAAATACATCACAATGATAATAATTATCTGCAAGTGATGGTAATACAATGATTATTCAATAATTTCTGCATTTCCTACAATCAATATGTTATGTTAAAAAAATTTTAATTATGCAAAATGGCATTATACCAAAGCTGAGCTAAAATAAAAAGAGAAACATATATAATAATGTACTCAAAAGCCAGGGTCACTTCATGGGGAGGAAAATCCCTAAGCATAAAAAGACAAATTACTTTGTCTATTTTCGTGTTTTGATTTCCATTGCAGTGTTTTTTACAAAGCCTGCTTCCTTCTCAGAGTGGCAGAGTTGTTCTCAGGCAGAAAAGAAATGCAGGCAGCACATTCCACCCAGGTGACACAAGGGGGTGCACAGGCCCTGCTTCCAGAGGCTTCCCTTTGTCTTGGGGGGCGGGGGGGGACAAAACAAAACACACACAAAACTGACACTTCATTGGATTTGGTAGCCAGTTAAAATGTTTTAATAGGCTTATATTTACAGTCCTCAATGCATTTCTATCCTGAGAGATCTTTGAGGGCATGATTGTCTGTGCAAACCAACTCTACTTCCCCACAGTTATTTCACAAGAAAAAATATTGCTGAAGAAAGAGAGACTTGTTAAAGCACAATTAATAGGACTGGAGACAGTCTAAATGACTTAGAAGAAGAGGTTGTTAAGCAAATTATGGTACATCATAAACAAATTAGAAAATAACCATTAAAATGATATTGACATAAAAGGACATTAAAAAGCAATTTTAAAAGGCAATTTATACAATAATATGTATAATATGGCCTAATTTTTAATTTAAATATATTGTATGCATAAATACAAAAATCTTGAAAGATATACACCAAAATATTAAGTCATCATCCTTAAGAGGTGAATGACAGGTGATTTTTGGATTGCCTTTTTGCAACATATCTACATTTTATAATTTTTGTCCACAACAAATAAATGTAAATTTTTAAAACAACAAGAATAAATGATTACTTCCAAATAAAGATTCAGTCCAGTTCTTGTGAACTTTGTTAATTAAATATGGAGGTAAGTCACTACAAGTTACCCAGAGATTTGGTAACATTATTGCTGGATTTGCTAAAGACATTTCCATCTTATGACTCTTTTTCTGGGATAATTATTAATAGCATTCCTTTCACTTTAAAAGTTTAAATAAGTCACCGTACAGGTATGTTTATAAATGTTTCCCAGGAAGTTAGCAAGACTTGCAGCTTTTCCTGTTATGTCAGCAGAATGCTTCTCATCTAAAGAATCCTAATCCTTGTCTCTACCAATGTGCTAAGATGCTAGGCTGGCCCAGAAACTCTGAAATTCCTTGGGCTGCATTAGGGTCAGGATAGCGTACATCTCATGACCCATCTGGTCAGTCAAGACAGAAATCTTTGATCCAGCCTGATGCCTTGGTGGAAATGCTCTCAAGACTAATTTATGCATCAAGCACCAGGAACCCTCCATGAGACAGTGACATGACACGGTACCATCACAACACCTCTGACATGTCTTTTGGGACAGAACCCTGGCACTACTAGGATAGATAGTATTTTCAAAAGAAGTAACAAACACCATTCATCTAACAAGCAAAACCAGAAGATGTCCTAAATTAATCTAAGGGTACTTCGGGTACATAGAGCATAGAGCCCAGCCACTCACAGGACCAGAGTCAAACCTGGAAAGTACAGTTTCTCTACTTCTCTTTCCTCTTCTCTTTTCTTCTCACCCTCTTCCATTCTGTGGGATTGCAAGTCTCTGTTTCTTTGAGCACAGCATGTCATTTTTCTCACTCTACAGAAGTGCTTATTTTGCTACTCCATTCACACCAAAGATGGCCACCTTCAATGCCCCTACATGTCCTTTCTGTTCTGGAAGCAATTAATTAGTGTTAGCACCCCTGGGTGCAAATTCCCAATTCCCAGGAGACAGATTCTGATGGATTTACATAAATGAATAGAGTCAGGTATCCACTATGGTTCAATCACTTATGGGTCATATAACTGTACTAAAATGGCTGGCCCATATGGATTAGGAAGAGGAATGTAGTGTGGGTAGACATCCCCAGGAGCATCTGCTAGTTTTCCCTCCATCAGAGAACTTAGCAAGTTTCTCCTTTGCAATAACATGCTCTGACTAAATAGGCAGAAAAGAAGGAGCTCTTAGTGACTCAAATCCACACACCACAGGCACCGTGATGGAACTTCCAGTGACACCACCAACCATGGTTTCCCCCCATAGCTGCTTCAGATTTTCTTCACTCTATTGCCAACTTCCCAGAGGACTAGGAACATAGTCCTTACCCACTTTCTTGCAAACCTTAAATCCTATGATGAGCAGTCAGGAAGAAGTCATGGGTCACCCATTTGAAGAGCGAACTCTTTATTCTTTTGCTTTTTCATCCGTTCACTCATGTAACAAACATTTATTGCATTGCTACCATATGTCAGGGCCTCTCCTCAGTACTGTGGGAAGAGATAAGACACAGTCCTTATTCACAGGCATTCACAATGTACTGAGAGAGTCAAACAGATAAAAGAATAATTATGTTACAATGTGATATGACCTACAACAGAAGTATATACAAACTGGGCTGAGTGCGGAGAGAAAGGGTTTAAATCACCCTTGGGGAAATCAAGGAGTCAAGCCTGGTCCATATGGCTCAGTGGTTGAGCATTGACCTATGAACCAGGAGGTCATGGTTCCATTCCTGGTTAGGGCATATGCCCGGGTTGTGTGCTCCACCTCCATGTAGAGTATGCAAGAGGCAGCTGATCAATGATTCTCTCTCATAATTGATCTTTCTACCTCTCTTGCCCTTTCCCTTCCTCTCTGAAATCAATAAAAACAGTTTTTTTAAAAAAAAAAAACTCACTCCTGGATATTTACCTTAAGGAAATATTGAGAATTTAGGCAAAGTTAAAACTACAAGGATGTTCATCATCATATTGTTCATAGTAACAACCTATAATGTTCAACAACGTTGCTATAAAAATGATGATGTAGATATATATTTATTGAAAGGAAAGATATCCATGATATGTTTTCAAAATCAATATAAAAGCAAAATACACAGAACAGTCTCAATTATTTTATGCATGTATATATTCATATATAACATTTACATTAATATCTAAATAAAAATACACATATATTTTAAATGCATACAGGCTGGGGCAAAGTAGGTTTACAGTTGTGAGTATGCAAAACAGTTTATTCTTGAATTATTAGTTATTGTATTATTTTCCAAATTTTCCAAGAATAACTGTAAACCTACTTTTGCACCACACATTAAATCTATGGATGTGTATGTTTTATTTTAATTAGGCATATATTGTATTTTTGTATATATTTACATGAAACACTAGAAAGATATACACTAAAATTTACTAGTGATTTCTCTAGCCAAGAATTTAAGGGTTGGATAATATTTATTTAATTTAGCACTCTTTTTGAATTGTTCTATAATAAGCTCATATTATTTGTGTAAGCGAAATAAAAATGAGAGTTTAAAATGTCATTTGTTATGATAATTAATTATCTAAGCACTTGTTTAAATTGACAAACCAAGAACAAGATTTCAAGGTGTGACCTACATTCAACTTAAAATTACTTTGTCTTTATGTTAGCAGTAATATCTCTGAAAGTTGTAAATTTTTACATCTTTGGAGAATATTTTCAAAGATATTATTTACATATCCAAATTATCTCCTATTTCAATGAAGCTGAACAATCTAAAAAAGAGAAGTTCCACCCTACTCGGTTTGGCTCAGTGGATAGAGCATCCGCCTGCGGACTCAAGGATCCCAGGTTCGATTCTGGTCAAGGGCATGTACCTTGGTTGAGGGCACATCCCCAGCGGAGGGTGTGCAGGAGGCAGCTGATCGATGTTTCTCTCTCATTGATGTTTCTAAGTCTCTATCCCTCTCCCTTCCTCTCTGTAAAAAATCAATAAAGTATTTTTTTTTAAAAAGAGAGACGTTCCAAGTCTGCCACTTACCAATAATTTGAGCTTTGCTAATTTAATTAACCTCTGAGCCTCAGACTGATTATAAAACAAAAAATTATAACCTCTCTTACTATTTTAATAAGAACTGAATGAATGTACCTGTGCATACTTTATAAAACTTTATACTAATAGTCAACAAATTTAACAAATATCAGACATTAGGTTCTTAAATTCTCCTTTTGGAGAATTTTTAGAACACCCAACATCTTTATAGACCACAAAGTTATATGCAGTATGCTCTTTGTTATTCAATCATATGCAACCCATGAAGCATTGCCAACCCAGGAAAACCATGTTGTTCTCATTCATAGGTTTGGCCACTGCTCTTACAGCTTTGGAGACCTACCATAAAGGAGGAATTTACCTTGCTAGTTGAAAACGAAAACTGATACAAGCTTTTAACATACTTAGTTGCCCCTATACAGCAATGTGCTAAGCCTGACAAAATAGCCAATGATAATGCTCATGCTAATTTTTTAAAAGAAGAAAGCATCTTTATCAAAAAAAATATGTTTTTTATTGATTCCTGAGAGAGGAAGGGAGAGGAAGAGAATTATAGAAACATCAAAGATGAGATAAAATCATTGATTGACTGCCTCCTGCACGCCTCTCACTGAGCATCAAGCCTGCAAGCTGGGCATATGCCATGACCAGAAATTGAACTGTGACCTCCTGGTTCATAGGTCAACGCTCAACCACTGAACCACACCAGCCAGGCTCCCCCTCACTTCTTGGAACATCATTACAATAGCTACTATAAACACTTTGATAATTCCAACATATAAGTCATCTTGGCATCTGTTGATTGCCTTCCCTTTACAAGTTGATATTTTCCTGGTTCTTTGTGCGCTGGGTAATTTTGTACTTTAACTGGAACATTTTGAATATTATATATAAGACTTTGGGTCTTCTTTCAATCCTAGGGAGAATGTTGATATTTTTGTTGTAGTAGGCAATCAACCTATTCACATTGCAAGTTCCCATCTGCTTTCTATGAATTGTGGTTCCAATGTCAATTCCGTTTTCAAAGCCTTTGCAGGACTGTTCTAACATGTCCCACATGTGCACTACCCAGTGGCCGTCTGGGACCTGGATATGGCCTAATTCCATAGACAAGTTCTCAAAGCCTTTGATACTCTGTGTAAGGTCAGAGCAAATCATCATCGCCCATAGGTGAGCCCAGGAGTTCGTACACCATTTTACAGTATTATTCTCTTGAGCTCCCTTCTTTCCATAGACCTGTGGCACTTTCCATCTCACTGAGGTCCTTCTTTCTTGTTGTCTGTCCATAAAGCTAGGCTTTCGTTTTTCTCCATTTTTATGCAGTCCCCATGACTATCCCTGCATCTAGGACCAAGCAGCAGGAGGACAGAGAAGAAAAATATGTGATGGAGATTTACTGTCATGATCTTGGACCACATTTTCCCTAGGACTCCTCTCTTTCAGTGTTTCAGGCACCTGCCTCCCCAGCACTAGTCAAGGGAAAAGTAAGTTGGTACTGAGCAAGGGCCTCTTTAAGAATTAATGTGTTTTTTAATAAAAAGGAATTTGTACCATATTTTCACTTGTATAATAGTCATTTATTTTTAGGATTTTTTGCAGTTAGTTTTGTTATGTATAACCAAAATATTCAAATAATTTTTCTATAATAATAATAATAACTACTTTTATAATTACAAATAATAAATATTATTTTAAAATGAAATAGCTATTCAGATTGTTAGGCGTTTTCTCCTAAATCTGTGATGCTGGTTTAATGTGATGCTGAAGTCACAGGCACAGACCACCACTGTTCCCACACAGACACCTGAGCTTCCTAAGCTTGGAGCAGCACATGGCTGAGCTCCAGCCAAAGGAAGGCAGCCAAAGGAACCTTCTAACTTTGGGAAATTCCATGTTTCCTTTGTTCCTACGCTTCGTGGCTGTTCACAGTGAGAGGTAAAAGGTTAGGACTTTAGCTTTCAAAAAGCCAACTTGGACAAATCAAGGTAAGTACAGTCCTGAACTCATCAGCATGATGGAATCCCTAGTCAATTCCTCCAGACAGAAGATGTCCTTGAGAGGAGTCAGGTATGAGCACAAAAAATATTATCATGAAATTCATGTCTAACTGCTTCCTCTTTCCTATTTATTGTTGAAATTCAATGGGTCAGAGATATATAAACAGCTAATGGTTTCTTAAGGAAACTAAATAATAATAAAAGTCCGCTCTTTGTTAGGGAGGAAAATCATATCAGAAAATTCTCCTCCCTTTAAGAAATGAGGTTTCTAGAGGGTATGACGCTAAGTGGAATAAAATACCATATTTTACTTATATATGAAATCCAAAGAATAAAATAAACAAACAAAAATAGAAACAGGCTCATAGTTGTCAGAGGGGAGGGTGATAGGGGGACTGGGTGAAAAAGGTGGAGAGATTAAGAGGTATAAACTGGTAGTTAAAGGACAGTCACAGAAATGTAAATTTATATGGAATATAGTCAATAATGTTGTGATAACTATGTATGGGGCATATAAGTTCTTGAGTCATCAGGGGAACCACTCTGTAAAGTACATGATTTTGTAACCACTTTACTGTACATCTGAAACTAATACAGAATAATATTGAATGCAAACTGTACTTGAAAAAAATAAAAATTAATTTAAAAATTTTTAAAGAGCACCTGTTATTCTGAGAAACATTTATCTCAGTTTGTTAAGAACTTTCTTCCTGTTGTACCCTGCTTTTGGCTCAAATGAATTTTATAAAAATTCTCAAAAAAAAGAGATTTAAATTAAAAGGAAACCATAGAACAAAGCACTTGACTTAATAGTAGCTATTTTTTCCTGACACTTTGTTATAAGGCTCTGTGTTGATGAGTAACCTAAAAGGTACAGGATATTTATCCTCTAAGGCAATAAATAAAAATATTTAGTTAAAGCTGTATCTGCCACAGGAGTAGTATTGTTATCTGAGGTTTTAGGTGATGTCAACTGAGATAATATACATATGTGAAAAGTGACTAAACTACGGGGACACTAAGCAATTTGGCATTGCCAGGGGCTGTGTGCTTGTAAGGGGCACAGAAAAATTTTTGGAGTGATGAAACTGTCCTATAATTTAATTGTGGTGTACTTTTGTGCATTTGTCAAAACTTGCATGAATATTACTGCACTTAAATTATTCCTTAGTAAACAATATTTTAAATGCCTGGCACATAGTCAACAGGAGAAATATAAAAAATAGTTTTTGCTTTAGATAATGCATTATGTTCTAGAAAATGGAAAGAATGTGAGGGTCAGTGCATAAATTTCATACTCAGATCTTGAAAACCAACATGATCAATTTCACAAGCATTTGGATGCCTATTTTTCCCCATTGATGAGATAGGAATAGGGTTTTTAAGAACAGACGCTGCCAGGTCTGTTTCTGGTTGGAAGGTATAAAAAGGAATTTTTTCAAGTAAAATGACTCAGCAGAGTGTATTTAATGAGACTTTTTAAGAGTCTCATGCTCTACCGACTGAGCTAGCCGGGCGCAGTAAATGAGACTTTTTAAATTGAGGGCTGAGAGCCACAGAGTCATGACAACTCTCTGGGTCAATCACATTGGCCAGTGACATTTGGATAAATGAAGAATGAGATTTTTCCGCAGTTCTCTGTACTGAGAAGGACATGCTCCCACAGATATGTGACTATGGAGAGGATAAACGAACATGAGGCATGTGGCAGCCAGTGAGGTGAACGGTCATGAAATGGGGCCAAACAATAGAGCATTTTGCAAGCTAAAGCTTTTTGAAATATTATAGGTTTATTCAATGCTAATAATAAAAAATTAACGTCTTCAATTCTTACATATAATTTTGTGAACTTTGCTAAGCATTTTACATTTACTACTCAGAATAATCTCATACTATATTATGTAGGCTAAGAGGTTGCCCAAAGTCACAACATTAATGTGGCAGAGCTGGGGTTTGAATCCAGTCTCTCATACTCTAAACTTTCTGCTCCTAATTACTCTCGTCCAGTGAGTATTCGCTCAGTGGAAATTCCTTTGTTCAGGTTTTCTGATAGCAATATAATATTTATTGAAGAAAAATATTCCTTTCATTTATAAATTGCATACTATAAAAAGACCTTATAAAGGAGGACAGATAGATGGAAAATTCAATGTATTTTAAATTTTTAAATAAGGGCCCAGGAGCATATATCTTTAGTCGGAGCTTATATCTTTAAATATGGCTTTTTTTTTCTAAGAGAAAATAGCAAAACGCTGTGAAGATTGGCTGCTTTCCCTTGAGGATCCTATTTCCAACATTAACACAGAGCACTCTGACCTTGCCCTGAAACTCAGGACAAGGCAGGAACCAAGGGTTGGAAAACTGAGCCTTGTAAAAATCTTATGGAACAAGCCAGAGCCTTGAAGGATAGCCGAGCAAATACTGAGGTCAAAAACCCTATGGGGAGACCTATTCTAAGTTCATTTCAACATCTGAAAATCAGACTTTCTACCCATTTTTTATGACTAACAATGATCCTACACTTCTTGATGCCAGTGCAGGAGGTAATAAGGTACCATAAGCATCCAGGACACAGAACTCAACCTTGATTAAAGAAAAGTTCTGAAGAATCAGGCCTTCTTTCCTCTGTTCAGGAAAAATTAGAGTTCAGTTCTGTTCATTTCAGAGACTGTATTTTCTCTATTAAAGGAAACATGTTGAATTTGAACTTACCATGAATCATTCAATAAAATTGTTTTCACTTTCCTAAAAGGTAGTAGAACTAGAGCCTATAGTCATTTTATTCCCTTTCTGATAACACATAGAACTTATTATTTGTGCCACACACTTTAGCTCTGGAATATGCAGCTTAAATATCTCATTTATACTATACTTTAATTTCCCATCTTTATTAGCCTGGCTTTCTTACATCCTTTGTGGGAGGAAGAGTCAAATATTTATTCTGCAATGAAATATATCAATGCTAGAGGCCTGGCGCACGAAGTTCATGCACAGGTACAGTCCCTAGGCCTGGCCTGAGATCAGGGCCATCTTCCCCGCTGCTGGCAGCCAGCCCAGCCACCCACCCCCAGTTCCCTGTTCGCCATCAGGCAATTAGAGCCTGCTGGCCGGCAGCGGGGGGGTTGAGGCGGGAGGCAGGAATGAGAGGTTGGTTGGCAGGCCCCAATCAGGCAATTGGGGCTGCCTTGAGCGTGGGCCCCCTGGTGATCAGTGTGCGTCATAGTGACCGGTCATTCCACCGTTCGGTCAACTTGCATATTACCCTTTTATTATATGCACTAGAGGCCCAGTGCATGAAATTTGTGCATGGGGGGGGGGGGGCCGCGCCCC
>NW_006295391.1:221143-224424 GCF_000327345.1 Myotis davidii | reverse complement strand
AGGGTGTGAGGGTTAATTTGCATATTACCTCTTTATTATATAGGATAGCCCATGGACATGGGCAATAGAGTAGTGAAGACCTGGGGGTGAGCAGGTAGGGGCTAGGGAAAGGGAAGTAAGAGGGGGAAATGGGAGATATCCGTAATACTATCCTATCTAATAAGAGAGAAACATGGTAATTAGCAATACATCCGCTACCCTTCCCATTGGCTAATCAGGGCGATATGCAAATTAACTGCCAGCCAAGATGGCAGCCGGCAGCCAGGCAGCTTAAAGTGAACATGAGGCTTGCTTGCTTCAGTGACAGAGGAAACCAACGATCCCCGCCTGCCACTGCCAGCCTCTGAGCTTGCAGTTTGAAACATTGTTACAAATATAGAAGCTAAACAAAACCCCAGAAACCTGCTTTCAGCCAGCCAGGATCTCAGAGCTGGAGTTGAAACAGTGTTTAGATTATAGAACCCAAACAAACCAGATACCTGCTTTCAGCAGCCGAGGCCTCAGAGCTGGAGCCAAGCCTCAGAGCTAAAGCTGGCCCAGAATAAAAAAAGAAAAAAGAAAAAAGGAGTGGTTGGGAGCTTCAGTCACCCGCCAGCCTGAAAAGAGCCCTCAGCCCCTCACCCAGACTGGCCAGGCACCCCAGTGGGGACCCCCACCCTGATCCAGGACACCCTTCAGGGCAAACCAGCAGGCCCCCACCCGTGCACCAGGCCTCTACCCTATATAGTAAAAGGGCAATATGCCTCCCAGCACCGGGATCAGCAGAGCCACAAGGCCTCCCGGCACTGGGATCAGTGTGACAGGGGGCAGCGCCCAAAACCCTCGATCAGCCTGCAGCTCTGTGTGTGACTGGGAGCGGGGCCACAACCTCCCTATCCGCCCTGCTCTGTTCGTGACAGGGGAAGGTGCCCCAACCCCCCTGATGGGCCCTGCTCTGTGCGTGACAGGGGGTGGTGCCGCAACCTCCCCATCGACCCTGCCTTGAGTGTGACAGGGGACGGTGCACCAACCCCCCAATTGGCCCTATCCTGAGCGTGACTAGGGGTGGCATCGCAACCTCCAGATCCACCCTGCTCTGTGCATGACAGGGGGCGGTGCCCCAACTCCCCAATCAGCCCTGCTCTGAGCCCTACCAGGGGCTGCACCTAGGGATTGGGCCTGCCCTCTGCCACCCGGGAGCAGGCCTAAGCCAGCAGGTTGTTATCTCCCGAGGGGTCCCAGACTGCGAGAGGGCACAGGCCGGGCTGAGGGACCCCCTCTCCCCCCCGAGTGCACAAATTTTTGTGCACCAGGCCTCTAGTCAACAATAAAAATATATTTAAAAAAATACTCTTCACATTTCTAATTACATGTTTAATGTCTGTTTCCTATTATTCAAGCTTCAAGAAAGTAGAAATGCAATCTTGTTTCTTTATGTGTTCCTAGCACCAAGGACAGTGCCTCACACATAAGAACTATTTGTTGAAAGAGAATGAATGAATAAGGACAACTTTCTTTTTCTGGGTAACTCTTATTCACCTATCAAGGACCAAGGCCAGATGCTATATCCTCCAGGTTGGGTTACAGTCAAATCTGATACATCTTTGGATCCTTAGGGACTAGTTTGGAACTTGGTACATGATTCATATATCATAGATATTTGTCAAATAATAATAAACTCTTAGCCAGGAGTTGATAATTGTTGAAACTGAGTGATGGGTATATGAGTAGAGTTCATTACACTGTTCTTTCCCCTTTCATCTATATTTTTTAATTTTCCATAATAAAAAATGAAAACATTTATGTTCACCTAAAGTCAAGCGAAAGTGTAGTCAAAAATGATCTTCAGGTTTCTGGTTGAAGCAAACTAGTAGATGGTGGCGCAGTTCACTGGGGTGGATGAAGTGGAGCTGCATCCAGACTCGAATGCGCATGTGCATGGGCTAGCTTGTAGAGGGTTCTTTTTCACCCCAGTGAAAGTTCTTTGAAAATCAATAATGGGGATGAAAGAATAAGTTTTTATTTCAACACCTTTAGTTTTAATTACTTGAGGGCATCTACAGTCAACTGTGCAATAGTTAGCAGCTACAATAAATTAAAATCGCTGCCTTAAACAATGAGCTATAAGAGGGTTTCTGGATGGTAACCTTCGCCCTCATGATCCTTGATGGCCTCTGGGGCACTGATCTGACTGACCACCGGGAACTTTCCCACTACCTAGGGAGTCTGCAGTGAATACTGTGACCCACCAGTGCTTCCGTCGCACTTCTCATCCACACTCTCTCCTCTTCTTTACCGCTGTTTTATTTCTACTGGGGAGTGATTTATTGACATTGGCGAGGCCTAGGTGGGTGTCACAGCTTTATGTGCAGCAGCAGGTAGGGTGTCAAGAAAATTCTGGTTCCCTTTTGACTTCACTACCTTCTGACTGGAAGTCGCTTGACCTTTCTGAATCTCACATGCTGCCTCCGAAAAATAAGGATAACAATCATGGCAAATTCACAGTGCTGACACGAGGATGAACGCACGCAAAGGGTTCAACACAGAGCTTGGCACAGTGTGAACAGTTGATAAACAAGAGCTATTATTATCACCAGCACCTAGTCCTCCTCAGTTCTCCACCTGGACGTGGGGGGAGCTGCCGCAGGAGTGGAGCAAGCTGCCTTCTGCCACGGCCGCTGGCTCCCACCTGGTGGGTGCGTGGTCCCCCGGGATTCAGGAACGACTCCAGGAGAGGGTGTAGGGTGACATTGGAGATGGCAGGGTTGTCAGAGGCGGGGCCACGGGTGGCTTCTCCCACCCGGCTTTGTCAGGAAGGATGTCGGGAAGGTTGTTCGAAAGGTCATCTGGAAGACGTCCAGTCTAATTACCATCCCTTTTATTTATTAGTATAGACTAGAGGCCCAGTGCACAAAAATTTGTGCACTCGGGGGGGGGAGGGCGGGGGGGGTCAGCCCGGCCTGCCCTATCACAGTCTGGGACCCCTCAGGGGATGACCACCGGCTGGCTTAGGCCTGTTCCCTGGGGGATTGGGCCTAAGCTGGCAATCAGACATCCCTCTGGCATCCCGGCAGCCCTCGGGGGATGTCCACTTGCCAGCAGGTAGCAGACCTAAGCTGCAGTCGGACATCCTTAGTGCTGCTGAGGAGGCACGAGAGGCTCCCACCACCACCGCTGTGCTGGACAGCCATGTGCTAGCTTCTGGCTGAGCAGCACTCCCCCTGTAGAAGTGCACTGACCACCAGGGGGAAGCTCCTGCATTGAGCGCCTGCCCCTAGTGGTCAGTGCGCATCATAGTGCGT
>NW_006295391.1:209818-220745 GCF_000327345.1 Myotis davidii | reverse complement strand
GGCCTCCTGCAGATGCTCTGATAGGGACTGGGGATAAAGCCAGCAACTGAGGTACATGCCCTTGACTAGAATCTAACCCGGGACCCTTCAGTCCAAGAGCTAATGCTCTATCCACTGAGCAAAACAGGCTGCAGCTTAATTCATTTACTTTTAATCTATATGTGTCTTTATATTTAAAGTGGGTTTTGTTTCTGATTCACCCTCATAATCTGTCTTTTAATTGGTGCATTTATGCCACTGATTTTCAGAGTGCTTACTGATAGAGTTACTACCATATCAGGCGGCTGCTGGGGCTTCTGGGGCAGGCCTACCTTGCCGCCCTGGTACCCTCCTATCGGTCCTGGGTTGGCAAGGCAGGGCCAGCTCCTGGGGGCTTCTGGGGCAGCAAGACGGGGCCAGCTCCTGGGGCTTCTGGGGCAGGGCTGCCTGGACCTGCCCTGGATGGCAGAGGGCTGATGGCTCCTACTCTCCCACCCTGCCTGCAGTATGCAAATTAGCCGCCATCTTTGTTGGCGGTTAATTTGCATATCACACTGATTAGTCAATGGGAGGCACAGCAAAGGTATGGTCAATTACCACGCTTGTCTATTATTAGATAGGATTTATTATGTGGAATAAATTATAAGTAGTCAGTTTAAGTAAAATTTTACTACAAATTAGTTACAAAAAAAAAAGCTTTTTAAAAAAAATTCCTTTTGGATTTAGGAATTACAGATACCAGTTTATGGACCTGTAATAATATAATACAAAGGAGTTTTATTTATTTACATTGAATAGTACTTCTATTTTTAAATTAAATAAATTGCAGCCCTAGACTTAAAAATATATATATGCATATATACTTGTACAACTTGCAAACAGGTATTAAAATAATTTTTTTATCTAAAGCCTTAAAAAGAGCATATATACACATTCACAACATTGAATCAGAGATTTGTTTTGGGAATAAATGTTGATACTGTTAGCAGGATAATAATCTATTATACCCATATGTTACTTTATATTTTGTCAAACACTTTTCTATTTACTATCACGTCAATCTTCACACCAATTCTGTAAAGTAAAAAAGACAGGAATTATTGCGTTAAAAAAAATCACCTCGATTTTTATCTGGCTACCAAAGGGAGACATTCTTGCAAATAACAGAAGAAAGAAAAAGTTAGGTCTTTCCCCTCATTTTACAGAAGAAACTTGAGAGTCAGAGAGGTTCAATGGCTGATTCTGGGTCTATCAGCTAGGAAGTGGTTGAGCTGGAATTGAAATCTAATCTGACTCTGGGTTTTATTCTTTCAACAATATCTAGTGAGCGCCAGCTGAGTCAGTCTCTCTAGTACCCATATTCACTACACCACAGTGCCTCTCTGCTAAGAAACAAGAGAAAAGATGTGAAATTTCACAGCTTAAAACCTGCAGGAATCTAGATCTAAAAAATTTAATAGGATCAGAATGTTGGCAGAATTGTTTATTTTCATTTTAAGGGAAATGTTTAATTTGCTAATTAAAGTAGAACTTTTCTCCCAAAAGCTCTGATTAAACTATTTGGCAGGCACTATCATTTTAGTGCTAGCTGGGGACCTGAGATTGGAGCTACCTCAGACCAGCCATTCCCGTAAATGATCACACTTATTTTATAAGATGTGCAGCTATAAGAGTCGGTTAATGGCTGAGGTGGGAAGAGATGAGTGTAAGCCAGTTTGGTGAATTACTGAGGGTATTTCCAAAGTCTTAGTCATGTCCCTGATACTGTGGAGAAATAGCTTTGATTAAACTTTTAGTTCCTGACTTTAGATAAACTGGCTTTTAGTGAATTGACCTAGAGACATTTGGTCCAGGTATCAACTTGATGATGATGGGCCTCAAATTTAGGTTTCAATGTTATTTCTAACTGAGTTACACATACAGTTTGTATTTACTTTCATGGGGCTGCCATAACAAAGTACCACAAATTGGGTGGCTTAAATTTAACTTTTCACAGGTTTGGAGGCCAAAAGTCTGGAATCAAAGTCTCAATAGAGTTGGTTCCTTTAGAGGACTGTAAGGAAGATTCTGTCCCATTCTTTTCTCCTAGCTTTTTTAAGTGCAGGTATTCCTTGGTTTATAGGTGGCATTCACCCTGTATCTTCATACCATCTTCTCTCTGTGCATGTCTGTGTCCAAATTTCACTTTTTGATAAGGACACTAATCATATTGGCTTAGAGCCCATCCTAATGACCTCCTTTTTATTCGATCACCTCTGTAAAAATGCTTTTTGCAAATAAAGTCACATCCCGGGGGCTATGACTTCAACATATCTTTATTGGGGTTGTGATGGTTAATTTTATGTGTCAATTTGTAGGGTATTTTTGAATGAGATTAAGATTTAAATTGGTGAACTTTGATTAAAGCAGACTGCTCTCCAAAACATGAGTGATTCCTATCATATCAGTTGAAGGCCTGAACAGAACAAAACAACCGACCTCTTTGAACAGGAGGGATTCCCCTGTCCAGTGCCTTTGGACTTCATTTGCATTGTGGCCTCTTCATTTTGGAATTTATTTCTATTTTAATATTCTGGAAGCCTCAAAAACTGGAACTAGCTTAGGTCTTTCTCACTCTCTGAGAGATTCTACTTAGCTTTCACTTCTCCACTTAGTCCTTCTCCCACTTGCTTCTGATTGCCAGGAAAGCCTTGCTAATTCTCCCCTATTGGTCTTATACTATCCTTCCATTTTCTCTACTCCAGGTCATATTCATCACCTGCTCATTTATTTATCTTCCCAAATAAATGCCAGGCTTATTTAATCACTCTACAATTAATTGTACAAATAATTCATGCTTATGTAAGAAAATTTCCCTCTTTCTGCTTTCCACACCATATTTCTCAGCCTCTTTTACACATAAGTCTGCCTTTATGAAAAAAAGTCCTCTTTAAGGGCCTATTGGTCAGTCTAAGGAATTTGAAGTCTAAAGAAAAATGAGAGCCACTAAAATATTAGAAGCAAGAGAATGAAATGATTACATTTTTATTGGAAGATTTCCTCTGGCTCTTCTGTAGAAAATGGACCAGAAAAGGCAAAAATGGAGTGAGAAGACATGACAGAAAGTTCAAGTACTAATCCAGATGTGAAGATTTTAGCTTTAACTAGGATGGTTGCAATGGAAACTGAGAAAGAAAAAAATCAATACTTGTTAATGGGTTAAAAATGAGGCAGGAAGGGGCTTTCTGTAACAACTTACAGAAAGAAAAAGTTAACCTCACCCAAAATAGGATAAATGCAAATGAGTTTCTATAGTGAGATAACATTTCTCACTTTCTTGAGGGGAAATTCAAACTTTTGGTAACATACTCTGTTGGTGAAACTTGGGGAAACAAACACTCTCATTTAATACTGGTGGGAATGCCAAATGGTACCTCCTCTTGGAAGAAAAATTAGGAAGATAAGCATTTATCCCTTGATTCAGTAATCCCATTTCTAAAAATCTACCCCAGAGATACACTGGCAAATATACAAAATTTACTCATGTACAAAGTTATTTATTCCAGCAACATTTGTCATAACAACCAATGAGTACACTGGAACTGGCTTATACTGCTTACAAAAATTGATTGTTAAGTTTTCAGAAATTTTGCAAGGTATTTGTTAAATATAGTGGTTGCTTGAAAATAAATTATATAAACTTACAATTAAATAAACTATATTTAAGAACAAAGGTAAAAAGTGCTCAGAATTCATCACTTATTATTTTATCATACTTTATTATTATCTACTAGTGGCCCAGTGCACAGATTCATGTACATTGAAAGGAAATTAATTAGAAGAAAGATTTTAATATCACTATTCGCCCTTTCTCTATAATAGAAGTGTCAGAGATGAAAGAAAATTATTAAAGTATATATGAAAATAATATATAAATTGGCTAATAAATAAGCAATAACAACATGATATAACAACAAAGACATGACATAAAAACCACAAAAAATGATTTAAAAACAACAGAAACATGATATAAAAACAACATTGATAAAAACAGTAACTGATAAATTGATTAAACTTATTCTAATATCTCCCTGTGTACCTCAGTAAGAGTAAAAACATTTTCAAAGTACTTGATTAATTTCCCTTGTGATGAAGTATTGACAACTTTAACTTCACATGCTCTTCAAACTCGAGAGAAAGCAACATATAATTGACCATGTCCAAAAATGGGTTCAGGTAGGAATATGCCTACTCTGTCTAGAGTTTGTCCTTGTGATTTATTAATAGTCATCACAAATGCTGGCATCATGGGAAACCGGCTTCGTTAGGCTCCAGAGGTTCATTGTGCCAATAGTTGGTCTTCAGACATATTCTGTTGATGATGCCGCTTTCTTTCAGCTTCAGAATGTCAACAAAAACAACCAAATTCACAATCAACAATAACAGATGGAAACACATATGTGTGATTGGCGCCAGTGAAAGCTTTATATGTATCACACATGCAATAGTCAATGTTTATTTTTAAATTGCCAGTGCGTGTCATATGTACCAGCCAGTTGGTAGGATGATCGTATGGTCGGATGGACATAGTCAGTCACTTAGCCTTTTATATATATAGATGTTCTTGAAGGTACTTACATGTATTATATCTGAATGGCAGAAAAACTATATAATGGTGTGCAATTGTACATCACTTCCAAACTTCACATTCAAGGACATGATTTTAACAGCTTGAAATCAGCCATGGTGGGAGTATTTACACCACACAGAAATTTGCAAATGCTCCAAATCAGAGCTTTTTCCCCTGGAGAAAGCTGATTGTTAAATATTAACCAACACAGAACTGGAAAAATAATCAAACATCCATCAAAATGGTTCTGATGAATAAACCATGACACAACCACTCAATAAAGTACAACACAACTATAAAAGGAAACAGGGCTCTTTTAACTGCTATAAAAGTGATCTTCAGCCCTAACCAGTTGGTCTCAGTGCATAGAGAGTCAGCCAGGGACTGAAGGTCTCTGGTTTGATTCCTGTCAAGGGCACCTACCTCAGTTGCAGGCTCCATCCCTGGCCCCAGTCAGGGTGCAACCAATCGATGTGTCTCTCTCACATCGATGTTTCTCTCTGTGTGTCTCTCCCCTTCCCCTTCCACTCTTCCAAAATATCAATGGGAAAAAATTCTCAGGTGAAGATTAACAACAACAACAAAAGTGACCTTCAGAGTATATAGGCAAGTAAAAAAAACAAGTTGAAGAAAAGTAAATATAACATGCTACCTTTTATTAATATGCTACCTTTTATTACTAAAAAGAGGAAGACACAATGACATATGTTTTGCTAATTTTTTAAAAATAGAAGAGTAAAGTGAACAGAATAAACTGATGAACAAAATAGATCCAGAGACACAGAAGCATGGAACAGACTGATGGATTTCAGAGGGAAGGTGGGGTTGGGGAGTGATTAACTGGGAACTTATATGCATATATGGACACAAACAATAGAGTTCTAAAGGGCTGGGAGGGGCCGGTGCAGGGTGCAGGGGTTCAATGGGAAAAAAACAAAGGGGACTTCTGTAATACTTTCAATAATAAAGAAAAAGAAATGGCTGCAATTAGGAAGAGGGAAGAAAAGTTAAGAAAAACAGTGACAGATGATGGACTTCCTTGAATATACTTTGTTTGGTAGATTTTTTTTGGCACCATATAAATGTCTCACATAATTTAAAATTACAATATTATTTAAAAAGAAATCCCTAAAAATCTGAAGCAAAATGAAACAAATCAATCTATGCAATGAGTTGCTGGGATAATCACATACAAAAGAATTATTTCAAATGAATTGAAAACACAATAATTCATTTGGATATAAACTAAATAAGTAAATAAAGTGTAAATTAAATAAAGTGTAACAAAATATCTTGAACAATTTTCTGTAATCATATTGTTAGTGATACATTGGTTATGTTATTCTGAAACTATTTCATGCAATCTAGAATAAGGAAAATTAGTGATTATGTTTATATTATTAAGAAACAATATTTTTACAATAAAAATGACATAAATATAAAATCAAAGAAGTAAAAGCATTTATATCTTAAATTTAAGCCCTAGCCGGTTTGGCTCGGTGGATAGAGCATCCAGGTTTCAGGCTCAATCCCCAGTAGGGGGCATGCAGGAGGCAGCTGATCAATGATTCTCTCTCATTATTGATGCTTCTCTCTCTCTCTCTCTCTCCCTTCCTCTCTGAAGTCAATAAAAATATATATTTTAAAAATTTTTTAAATTTAAAATAATGTGAATTTGTTTTCTTTTCAAAAATACTTATGTGTTTTCTAACTCTGTACATTGAACAAGCCTAGAAACAATACAGCAGCAGTAAACAATCTTAAAATCCAGATTGTGGTCTCTAAATACTCCTTGAAGAAATGGATGAACTCAGTCCTGGAGCAAGAGATGTCTAAAACAATCTTAGAATATCTTAATGTTCCAGAAAACAACTAGTCCATCAAAAACTGTTGAGGTTTGTCAAAAAGAGCACTAGCTGAGTAGCTTAGTTGATGAGAGCATCGTTCCAATACACAAAGTTGTGGGTTCGATCCTCAGTCAGGGCACATACAGGAGGCAACCAATAAATGTATTGGAACAACAAACCGATGTTTGTCTCTCTCAAATCAAACCAATAAAAAAGGACCCAGGAGCTAAATTGAAGAAGCTTCTACTAGTCAATGATGGCATAATTTAAGCACCAATAAAATACTTATTGCAATTAATTGAAACACATAAAAACATTTTTAAAAGTTCATTGACCACCCATGGAGAACGATGCAGAATCAGTTCATTAGGCTGACATCAGATTTACAAAGGAAAAAATAGAGTGTTTTTTTCTTTCCTATATGAAATATACTGCTGGGTAACAAAAGTTGTGAAAAAAATTTTCTCTTGGGATGTGGTGGAGCGGATGAGAGTATAAATAAAATAAGATTGGTCATGCTAATTGTGAAAACCAGGTGTTCTTTTTATTTGTGTATATGTTATAAATTTTCCATATTAAAAAGTTAAATTTTAAAAAATATGACTATGCAGTTTTTGTTGGAGCTGGGGAAATAAAGATGTCGTGTGCTGACCTTTCAGGGTGAGACAAAAGTGGGTTTACAGTTGTGAGTACATAAAACAAAGAGTTTATTTCTGTATTTATTACTTATTAATTAGCATATTATTTTCCATTCAAGAAAGGAATTGGCCAATGGTATTGAACAGTGCTGAGAGGTCAAGGAAAATGCGTGCTGAAATGAATTCTATCACTGGTAGCAGGTTCCGCTCATGAATCACATTACAGTTTGTTTCTGTCAGTATCCTTTTCAAAAGAATGACTAATGGTGTGACTCTAACTTGATAAATAATAGAGATATTTACTTCAACTTTTACACATATAAATAAAAAACTTTACCTATGACATATCTTGCTTTAAAATACATGAAATGTGCAAATCTCGACACTCAAAATATAATTTAGAGAGGATTTTTCTGTAGTTAACAATAGAATTTCTTAAGTGATTCATCTTACGATTCTTTTATATGGGGATTTATCCTAACACATTTAAAAGCGATTCAATTTTCAAAGCTGTCAGACATGACATTTTACAGACACATTTTCTGCATACCTTTACTAGGATTTTTACATGTCATAGTGTTTGCTAAGATTAGGAAGTATTTAAACTTTCTGAAAGAATAAAGCTTAAAAGCTGGTAAGTACAAATTAGTGGCTTTTTTATTGCTCTAACATTATCTTCTTTACATTTTCAAATCTTATTTTCAGTTTCCATGAATAAAGTGTTAGCATTTATATTTTTGGGTTCTTAGGGAGATTCTTCACCTTCCCAGGAAATTTACTTGTGATGTGGGTAATAGTGAAGAACTCCATTCTCATCTGCATATTCACACTTTTTAAATACACACTTCTTAAGGAATTTTCAAGTACTAAGTATGTTGCACATAGTGGAAAATGAGTTAGATATCTACCTTTTCAAGTAATCTATTTGCAACCATCAGTGTCATGCTAGCTTAGGTTTTCACTGATGAAAGAAATATATGCCACGCAAAGTGTTTTTGGCTTAAATGTTTTAAACCTTAGTAACAATAGTGGAAAATGGGAAATGCTTACTTTCCCATCTATGTTTGTTTGATTTTAAATTTGACCTAGAGGTCAAGATGCAATTATTAATAGTTTGAATCTAATCTGAAAAAAAATAAAAGAATAGAGGAAAATGACGTGTACTTGACATGAACTGCATAATCTAAGGAAGCCTAAGGAGGTGAATGTACTACTAGTACTTCTCTTTCCTAGTATCTTCAGGGAAAGAAAAGGAAAGAGTAGATGTATTGGAGCTGCCAACCATGAGCAGGTTCATCCCCTAGCGCAGTGAGTTACACAGTGGGTGTTCAGTAAATCAGTGTAGAACAAACAAATGAATAAATAAATGAATAACAAATGAAGCTTGTGTTTGCACCAGTAATGAGAAGCAGGAGGGGTTTGTGTTGAATAATAACAGCCAACTTGTACTGCATGGTTTTCATGTGCCCAGCATTGCAAATAATTTTAATAGCCAAGATTCATTACTATTTCCCAGGTGCCCTACAACTGCTTGCCAGACTATTACTAATTGAAGCTGCAACAAGTAGCATTATTATCCTCACCATCTCTCATTATTTCATCTTACAAATGAGTACAATAAGCCACAGAGAGGTTAAGTAGCTTGCCCCAAATCACAAAGCCGGTCAGTGGTAATTCCAGGTTTGAACCGTTTGCATTCAAAGCCTGCTCTTTTAATCTCCAGGTCATGTTGTCTACTTTCTGTATCATTAAAAGCTCTCTATTCACTGCATTTGCTAAAGCCCTTCCAATTCACCAAATTCCTTTGGGTGCACACTAGGACTAAACTTTCAAGGCTGTCTGAGGGCCCTATTTCTACTACCAGCAGCCTCATCTGCCACTCCTGGAATAGAATTGTTTTCCAGAATCACTGACTTTCGGAGCTGAATAGCAACACAGAGATCAGTATAAGGTAGTAGCCAAGTACATGGGCTTTGGCCTCAGGCAAAATCCAAATTCTTGTACCAAGAATTTCTTAAAGTTCTGATTATAATCCCACCTTGGAAAAATAGGCATGTATAGTGAGAAGAAATATTTGCATACTGGGTACCAGCTACTGACTACATTAGTTCAAGTTCCTAACGTTACTAAACTCTGGCCCAGTCAGCCAGACAGGGCAATCAATTCATAAAGCAGTGGATCCCTGTTCCTAGTGAGTCAGCCTCATTGTCAATGATTCCTCACTTCTGAAGGAGCAACTGCGTGGGAAACGGAGCAGTGAGAAACTAGGCCATTCTCTGACAATAGACAAAGGGGAAAAGTGAAGACCATAGTAACACTGAACATGGTCCAGCAGTTTTCTGAAGGCATCTGCGTATTTCTGGGGTCTCCAAGATCCCTTCAGGAATCTGCACAGCCAAAGCTCGATTCTTAATAAAACTAAGATGTTCTTTTTCTTCTTCACTATAATAATATTTACGAGTGGCGCAAAAGCAATGGTGAATAAAACTGTTGGTCTCTCAGGAAGAAACAAAGCAGTTATATTGGTAGTTATAATCTTCACCATCATGCAGTCACAATAAAAATAAAACGTCTGGTTCACTTAGAATATCCTTTATAAAGCAATAAAAATGGTTATTGTGACTTTACTAGATCTACATTTCTTGTAAATATTCTGTATGATGAAATGGGGAGTATGCAAAAAGCACGTCCTCAGCATACTGAGGTACCATGGCTGTCCCTAGGAAAGGAATGTTATGCAGTTGAGTTACAAACAGAACCCACTTAAGTTTTCATGGAACATCATTTTTACTTGAAAAAAAGGACTGACAAGTGGTGAATTATCAGATTGGGTATTTGATCAACACTTCTTTAAATAAATAAGTAAGCCTGTCACTACAAGGAAAACAACAGATGATATTTTTTGCCTCTCATTTGAGCCCTGAAGAGAATTTGGAAAACTTGAATTCACCACAGTGAACTTTATAATTTCTCAGCACTTAAAAGCTTTCCTGATGAGATTGGTGGTGATAGTAACGAAATTTTTTTTGATATTGTATAATAAAATGAGTCAATATTCAGAAGATCTGAATAAGTCAGTAAACCAATATATTTTCCCAAAGATCAATGAATAATGTTACAAAACATGCATTAGTAAACGATCCACTTAAAGTTCAAAATAGATCAATAGATTTTAGCACAACTTAGTGCACAAGGTTTATTTTATGGTTTCAGATTCCGAACTACCATTAACCTTTAAGAAATTACCATCTGTAGGTATTTGGTATAGTATAAACAATAAGAAAATAGGAACAGACAGAATGAGCAAATTGCCCAATATCAGAAATAAATTGCTGAGGGTTTGAGATTAGAAACTGGATTCCTAAATCCCTATCTCCCAAGAAAAAGTTTCTAAAAATATTATCCCTGCTTTTGTGATAGTTAACATTATTAAGATTCTGAAGAAGGACATGGCCCCAACCTTATCCCTGATCACTAGAACTTAAAATTTAGAAATACTCCCCAAATTTTTAATGTTAAAACATTTTCAGGACTTTTACATTTAGTGTTTATATTTTAAGCATCTATTGACAAAATGCTACCTGGTATCATAGTCAGTCTACTGGCAATACGTGGTATACATTTTGATTCAGGAGATCTCTTCCAGGGATCCAAATCCCACAAATTGGAATGCAAAGATCTCTATCTAAAATTTAGGAAGAGCTAATAACAGAGGTAGCCATCAGATTCAGATCAACACAGAAGGTAATAATTGGTCCCACCAGTAATGGAGAAATCTGAAGTGTGTGTGTGTGTGTGTGTGTGTGTGTGTGTGTGAGAGAGAGAGAGAGAGAGAGAGAGAGAGAGAGAGAGAG
>NW_006295391.1:196369-209700 GCF_000327345.1 Myotis davidii | reverse complement strand
AAAAATTGAGAGATTTTTAAGGTGTGTGTGTGTGTGTGTGTGTGTGTGTGTGTGTGTGTGTGTGAGAGAGAGAGAGAGAGAGAGAGAGAGAGAGAGAGAGAGAGAGAATTTTCTCAAGAGAAGTCTGCTTGTTTGAAATTCCTAGCAGCTTAGGCTTGGTGGGAGAAATGAGACTCAGCCTAATCTCCTTTGCGAACCTAGTACTGCTCTGGGTTTAACCCGTGTTCCACATATATCTTATTTCAACTCAGAGATATAACAGCTCCATGTTATTGCATTGCCAAGCCAAACCTAGATTTGAAGCAGACAGGAGCTGCAAAGTAAGAATGGCAATGTGCAGATATAAGGTGTTGTCCATGACTGATCATATTCTGCCCATCTTAGATGCAGAGAATTTCAGAGGAGTCTTATACATCATCTCACCAATCCTTACTATAGCTCAGAAAAATTAAGTAGCTTGCTCGAATTTCTGCAGTGAGTTCATGCCAGAGATGGAACTGAAAACCACAGGCCTTCCGGTACCAGAACTTCATCACCTAATTGCTGTTTTCCTTGATTGTCAGTTCCCTATCTCTAAACTTAGCTTGAGGTTTTCCTAACCACAACATAAAGAATACAGTGTGCTAAAGAACCTGTTAAATAGAATCAGGGAACCCTATTTAATTTCCAAAAGAGAGAAAGGCTTGTTAAATGCTAAGAAGCTTTATAATAGTCTAATCATTTGACACAGGTTCTTAGGTTTCAATTACAGGAAAATATTATTGCCAACGTCTGCAAGTACTATCCTAATTTTTCAGATTACTTCCTTGCAAAGTGTGCTTTTGATTTGCTCTTCCAAAGAAGAACAAATGTGCAGACTTCAATGCTTAATAAAGTTGAAAGCTTCTCCCTGGGGTAACTGAAATTTTCATCAAAGGGGCGATAGACCTGGTGCAGCTGCAACAAAGAAGTGCCATATAAAGCCAAGTGGAAAGCAGTTATCCATCATTGGTGGTACAGGGCCATTGAACATGGTGATATTAATTGGAATCCATTGCACAGGACATTCCACTGCATGCTGGGCAAATGACCCTGAAAGTTTTGAGTCTCTCTGGTATATAAAAAAAGTTCAGATGTAAAAATAATCATACGGATAGTGAATTCACTATCCTTGAATGAGCATAGCTACCCTGAAATCTAGGTGGCTGAAAAAATTCTTTTTAAAATAATGCCCTTTGAGTGAGTCCCATATATGCATCTTCTTTTAAAACCATTTAAAATTTTTCTAATAATTTCACACAGAGCTGAAGGCAAAGCAACATTCAAAAGAATAAAACCATGAAACATGGCAATTTTTACTTTTGTGCTTTGGGAAAATTCCGATTAAAAGATACAAGGCAGTTCAAGTTGGAATTCCTTTATTGCTTCCAAAATGAATGACTTCTACTAATCTAACAGCAAAATTAGTATGAAACATGTTTTAGGTATGTCAGGTTGCAACCCTTATGCACTTATGCTTTAATTTCTTAAATCCTTAGATGCTAAGACTGTTCCTGATTTCAGGTTGTGTGTAAAGAGCAATCAATGAATTTGTCTTTTAGGCAACAGCCATTTCTGAACTTCATCACAGCCTCTTTATCTTACTCTTTAAACTAAATGTTAAAAGAAAATCCCACAATCCTAGATACTAAAAGCCTAATATGCTAAGTGTCCAGTCTTCCGGTCGTCTGTTCAACCAATCAAAGCGTACTATGCTAACAATATGCTAAGGCTGCTCAACTGTTCGCAGTGACGTGCACTGACCAGCAGGAGGCAGACGCTCTGACTGGTAGGTTAGCTTGTGCTGGGGTCTGGCAGATTGGGACTGAGCAAGATGGGCTGGACAGGCCCTGGAGCCCTCCCGCGGGCCCGCCTGGGCTGACCAACCTCCCACATCCCTCCTCGGCCCCAGTCGTGCACCTGTGGGGTCCCTCAACCTGGCCTATGCCCTCTCACACAGGGACCCCTCAGGGGATTTCAGAGAGCCAGTTTAGTCCTGATCCTAGGCCAGGCCAAGGGACCCATTGGAGCATGAATTTGTGCACTGGGCTTCTACTGTGTAGTAATATCAATTAACAATAACCTTAAAATGTCAGAAATATCATTAAGATATAGCCAACTGATGAGAATAATACCTTCCTTGGATTCCCAAATTCTGTCCAATTTTATAAATAAATTGTCTGGAATAAAAATCATTGAGAATGTAAGCCCTGACTGCACAATGGCTGGAGGATGACTGTCCTTAAAAGTATTGTACTTCAAGTCAACTTTCATTTACTTGAAACTCAAAGCCTCAAAATTTTATGTACATCAATCTTTTCATCAAGCCATGCAGCACAGGCTAAAGAGACGCCGAGTTTACATTATGTTCAAGTTCTATTTTCCCCCAAGAGTCAACACATAATGGTGACTGGATTTTTTATTAACATGTTTACCTAAAACATAGCATTCATAAGAAGTCCAAACATAGAAATCAACACGTTTACAAATACATTTTCTTAAACTAATTAAAGCAAACAGAAGAACTATACTTTTTTTTTCTCTTCCATAACCATAACCACTATCCCCTCTATATTTACCTTTCTACCAACTGGTGAAATTTCAATGATATCTACCTTTCATAAAACGATTACCTTTGCATCTGTTGGAGCCCCCAAAAGGCGGGCCTTATTACTGCCAAGGAGAACAGGGGAGATATTCACAACCAGAGCTCGCTCAATGTGGGAAAACTTGGACGGCCTACCTATTTCTCAAGGGTCAAATATCAGTGAATATATTATCTAAGTAGAAGCGACATGACTTCTTCAGTCAAACTTCAGTGGGCAGAATAGAATTGATGAAAGACAAATGACAGATGAAAGAGTATGACAGTCCACTGTGGGCCTTACTTTCCAAGTAGTACCTTGCACTGAGCAACAGCCAGACCAAGATTTTTTTTTTTAATATATTTTATTGGTTTTTTACAGAGAGGAAGGGAGAGAGATAGAGAGTTAGAAGCATCGATGAGAGAGAAACATCGATCAGCTGCCTCCTGCACATCTCCCACTGGGGATGTGCCCGCAACCCAGGTACATGTCCTTGACTGGAATCGAACCTGGGACCCTTCAGTCCGCAGGCTGACGCTCTATCCACTGAGCCAAACCGGTTTCGGCCAGACCAAGATTTAATGGAATTTACAAGATAAGCATGGTAAAATTTGCCAAACTCTTTATAATAAACTAGAGGCCCACTGCACGACATTTGTGCACTGCTGGGGGGCAGGAGGTGTCCCTCAGGCTGGCCTGCTCCCTTTCGAAGTCTGGGAGCCCTTGAGAGATGTCTAACTGATGGCTTAGGCCCACTGGAGCGGGCTTAAGTCCCAGTCAGACATCCTTAGCACTGCCGCTGAGGCAGGCCGCTGCACTTGCCAGCTGTCAGCCCAGCTTGTGCTGAGCAGTGTTCCCCCTATGGGAGTGCACTGACCACCAGGGGGCAGCTCCTACATTGAGAGGCTGCTCCCTGGTGATCAGTGTGTATCATAGTGACCGTTCTTTCCACCGTTTGGTCAATATGGATATTACCCTTTTATTATATAGGATAACCCTGGCATCACTGGTTTCATTAATTATAACAGTAATAATCCGATGTGGTTATCACTGAAAAAGGATTAGCACAGCATTAAATGAATCATTTTCATACCAAGTCATTATGTTGTCCATAGCACCTTATTCCACAGCTCTACTAAAATTTATTTGGCCATAATATTCTGGGAAGGGTGTGAGCAAGCATCATTCTAGAAGTAGTCTCACTACAAAACACAACATTAGGTCAAAAGCTGTAATAGAAATCTCTTCCTAAGTTATCTACTTCATAAATGAATATCACCTCATATTCTCCAAACAGTTTATCTGTATGCACATTGGGTAATCAAAGTAGAGAATTTTCATCCCCAGACAAAGTACAAGGGTTTTTAAAACACTCATGCTTTTATTACTTTATTTTTCTTTTCTTTTTTTTTCAAATATATTTTATTGATTTTTTACAGAGAGGAAGAGAGAGGAGGGATAGAGAGTTAGAAACATCGACCAGCTGCCTCTTTCACACCCCCTACTGGGGATGTGCCCGCAACCAAGGTACATGCCTTTGACCGGAATCGAACCTGGGCCCTTTCAGTCCGCAGGCCGACGCTCTATCCACTGAGCCAAACCGGTTAGGGCGCTTTATTTTTCTTAGTGACTAATAAATTATGACAACTTTACCTGCCTAAAATATTTACCAGAGAGATTTGGGGAACATTTGATGGTCCACCGAACTAAAAAATCAATCACTGACAATATAACATAGTAGGTTTAGAATCAGACAAATCTAATTTGAATTCAGACTACAATACATATCAATTCTGCAACTTAGATCCGGTTATTTAAGTCTTCTAATCCTCAGTTTTTTAATTTTTAAAATGAAAATGATAATACTTTTAATATAGGGTTGCTATGATTAAATGTGATGACACATTTAAAACCTTTAACACCGTGTCAGACACATAGTAATTACAGAGATAAATGGTAGCTATCAGGACCTCCTCCAGACTTCATCGTTCTTTTGAATTAGAAAAAGACCTGAAGGTATCAAGTTGGAAAGCAGAGTAGGAACTGAATTTTAGCCTTTCCTGGCCACCTCAGCCAGGTGCTTCTGTTTGGTGTACAAACTGCACAAGTGTACTCAGAGGCCTTGGGAGCTACTATCAACTATAGCACCTAAAACTTCTATCGTTTAAATAATTCCTTGTTAATATGCTTTATTCCCTCTCTGTAGGGAATTCCCTCTATTTTGACATTCAATGAAAATAAGAAGGTGATGAGATGGATAGTTTCATACACATTATTTCAGATGTCAATAACAGAAAGATATCTGGAAAATTCTCCAAAATTTAGAAAGTAAGAACACACTTCTTAATGGATCAAAGAAATCAATATGGAAATTAGACAGTCTTTGCAACTGAAATAATATAAATATAATATTCAAAAATTTATGGAATACACCTCAAGCAGTATTTAGAAGGGGAACTTATAGCATTAAACACTTACATTAGGAATAAAGGAAGGTTTCAAATTAATAACCTTAGGTTTAATCATAAGAAACTAGAAAAACAAGATTGTATGAAGCTCAAAGTAAGCAGGATAAAGGAAATAATAAGAACACAGCTGAAATCAATAAAATAGGAAACAGAAAAACTTTAGGGATCAATAAAAAGAAAGGCTTGTTTTGTGAGAAGATCAATAAAATTGACAAACCTATAGTCTGACTGATTGATCAGGGAAAATGAACAAAGGCACAAATGACCAAGATCAGGAATGAGAGAGGTGAATTAACTTCAGATTCTACAGATATTAAAAGCATAATAAGGCCATATTATGAACAACTCTATGCCATTAAGGTCAACAACCTAGGTGAAATATTAAAATTCCTTGAAAGACACTTAGTACCAAAGCATTTCTTTTGGAAATGTCATTTCTGCTCAGTAGGCAAAAGCAGGTTAGCATGTAATGAAATAAAATGGAAGCAACATGAAAAATTACAGGGCATAGTCATAATGATAGTTTCCAATACCTAGAAATTTTCAGTTCCTTTTTAATCAGTTCTTTAGCAAAAACGCATCGGTAGAATCTGAGACTATAATATTAAATAGTTCAAAGATGTATTGGAAAGCATTTGACTTTTTTAAGACCTAAAAAAGTCATTGAGTTTTATATACTTTAATGTAAGATCTTAATTAAAAATAGTTTTGCCCTAACTGGTTTGGCTCAGTGGATAGAGCGTCGGCCTGCAGACTCAAGGGTCCCAGGTTTGATTCCGGTCAAGGGCATGTACCTTGGTTGGGGCACATCCCCAGTTAAGGGGTGTGCAGGAGGCAGCTGATCGATGTTTCTCTCTCATAGATGTTTCTAACTCTCTATCCCTCTCCCTTCTTTTCTGTAAAAAATCAATAAAATATATATTTTAAAAAAATAGTTTTAATGGAGTGATAAGACAAAGAGAAGATCCTTTGCATTCTCCAGAATTATCTGTTTATAAACTTGGATAAAATAACTATAATCTTCATAAATGACATGAGATAAATATCTATATTATATAACAGGCTTCCACCAATCAACAAGAAAGATAAATGAGGCTGTAGAAAATGATCAAAGGATATGTATAGTGTGACAATTCAAAAGAAAAAATTCAAATGTCTATTAATTTAAAAATATTGAAACATTTCCAACTTTACTAGTTATCAGAAACATACAAAGTAAAACAATGAAATCACATTTTTCATCTATTACATTGACAAGTAAAAGACCTTATAATAATAATTGCTAATAATGAGAAAATGAGAAGTTCCATAATTTATTTTGTAAACATAAATTGCTATAGCTTGAGAAGAGCAACTTAGCATTATCAAGCAAAACTTAAAATGCACATATCCTGAAGAAAAGATAAAACCCATATGATCATCTCAATGGATGCAGAAAAAGCATCTGACAAAATCATATATCATTTTATGACAAAAAATATTCAATAAACTAGAAGCAGAAGAGAACTTCCTCTACCAAATAAAGGATATCTACAAATAAAATCTATAGCTAATATCAACTTATTGATGAAAGACTGAATTCTTTTTCCTTAAAATCATGAATTAACAATGTGTGTGCTTTCATCACTTCCATTTAACACTAGGGGCCCAGTACACGAAGATTCGTGCATGGGGCGGGGGGGTACCTCAGCCTGACCTGCATCCTTTCCAATCTGGGAGCCCTCAGGGCAGCCCTCTTCAATCCGGGAGTTTCCTTCTGTCTTTGCAATCATACGAACGAATTGTCTGGGGCCCCCAACCCAATTTGTTTTGTTGCTCACAGAATAATAGAGGCATTTTTTCTTCTTTGCTTCATTGGTGGAGATTTCCTGGAAGTTTTAGGATATCTTCCCTTTAATTTTTCCTAGACACTCTGGTTTTACTTATGTCTCTCACTTTTGCTTTCCCTCAATCCCCCACTGCGACAGTAACTTGCTCCAGGCTCACTTTGCTCTAGTGTCTAGGAGATCCGTCTGCTTCCAGAACTATGACTCCCAGCATTCCTGGTGCTCCCTGTGCTCTGGGCTTCCACTTCTGGTCCTGGGGCTGCCATCAGAACTACTATTCTCAGAATTCCTGGTGCTTCCCATGTTGGGAGTGACCAAGGGAGCCATGGCCCCCCAAGGGAGTGACCGAGGCAGCGACCGAGGGAGCCATGGCCCCCCAAGCCTCCAGCTCTCCTGCTCTGCTCTCTGCCTGGTGACCGAAAGAGCCACGTCCCCCGAAGCTACTGACTCTCCCACTTCTGCTCTCTGCCCAGCGCCTGTGTATGAAAATTAATCCACAATTGTTGGCGAGTTGATTTGCATATTCACCCTGATTGGCTGGTGAGCGTAGCAAAGGGATGGTCAATTTACATGTTTCTCTTTTATTATATAGGACTAGTGGCCCGGTGCACAAAAATTTGTACACTTGGGGGGGTTCCCTCAGCCTGGCCTGTGCCCTCTCACAGTCTGGGACCACTCGGGGGATGTCCACCTACTGGCCAGCACAAATGGGGACATAGCATCAAGTCCCCCTGCACCAGAAGACCCAGAGTTAAGCCCCCTGGATGCAGCATTCAGCCTCATGGAGGGGCTGACAGGCCCAGACACTGCAGCAGTGGTGGCAGCAGCAGAGTGGCGAGGCTGCATCGGCCTGCTGGAGTGGGAGGGTCATGCCTTCCTCCTCACCCCCGTGGCTCCCAGCTGGGTCCACAGGCTTGACACTGCTGCGATCGGCCTGCTAGAGTGGGCAGGTTGTGCCTCGCTGCTTGGCCCTGCGGCCCCCAGCCAGGTCCACAGGCCCAGACACTGCCGCAATCAGCCCGCTGGAGTAGTGACAGGCCTTGACATTTCAGCAGTGGGGCTGAGGGGACTGGGCGCCACCATCTTGTGGCTATGGGTGCCGGCATCTTTGTGACGGAGTGACGGAGTGATGAAGTGATGGTTAATTTCTATGCTACTCTGTTATTAGATAGGATTGTACTGGATGTTCTAGCTAGGCAATTAGGCAAGAAAAAAAAAGACATCTGGATTAGAAAGAAAGAAGCAAATGATCTACTTGAAAATGATACAATTTTGAATGAAAAAAAAATCTAAAGAATCTACTAAAAAACCACAAGCACTAATAAATTATTTTAGCAAGTTTGCAAGATACCAGATCAATATGTAAAAATCAATTATATACACTAGCAATGAACAATCTAAAACAAAATTAATAAAACAATTCCATTTATAATAACATCAAAAAAATAAAATACTAAGGAATAAATGACCAAAAATAAGAAGTCCAGGACTTGTACCCTGAAAATTACAAAACATTATTGAAAGAAATTAAAGATCTAAATAAATGAAGACATACCCCATGATCATGGACTGGAAGACTTACTATAACTATGATGGCAATATTTTCCGATTTGATCTACAGATTCAACATATCAAAATCCCAACTGCAGTTTTTGCAGAAATTAACAAGGTGATCTTAAAATTAATGTGGACATTCAAGTGACCCAAATCACCAAAACAATTTTGGAAAAAAGAACAAAGTTGAAGGACTCACCCTTTTTTATTTTGAAACTTACTATAAAAGCTACAATAATTTTTTTTTAAAGTGTAGTACTTGAACAAGAATAGACATGTAGATTAATGGAGTATAATTGACAGTGCAGAAATAAACCTTTAAATATACAGTTGGTAGCTTTTTGTCTAGTATGTTCCCCTACCGGAGATCAAACCAAAACCCAGGTATGTGCCCTGACTGTGAATCAAACCTGTAACCTTTTGGCATACAGGACCACACTCCAATCAACTGAGTCACGAGACAGGGATGAAGCTGAGTCATTCTTAAAAATGGCTTTACGGTTCTTTAGAGACTATCCTTCCAACTGCAACTCCCATGACATAAGTTATTATTTCTGTGTTTATAGCTACTGATCCACCTTCAGCTGCTGCTGGATACAGCAGCCTACCTCCCAGAATCTCTATTAGAGAGCCACCACCTTCCCAGGCAATCTTCCTGGAAACATCCTGCTATGTGAAATTATACATTTTCCTTTTTGTTGAAGTCAATCGAGTCAGTTTTAGGTTATCTGCAACCAAAGCACTTTTACTGATAATGGTGACTTAAAGGTTATTCTTCTCTTCATTGTATCCTGCTTATTTTCTGGGAGGGAGTTTCTGATTGTTTGCGTGTTTGATTTCTCTTTAAGAAGTTTCAGTGGTCCTGGTTCAGATGCTCTCAGCTTAGTGCCTTCAGAGACAAAAATCAATGAATTATAATTATGAATAAAAATTATAATAAAAAAGTATTTTTAAAATTCTTGAGAGCCTATCCCAAAATAAAAGGCAACATCCTTTGACTTTTCTCCTTAAGCCTCCTCAAGTGAGTTCTTTTTAATTGACATTTTATTTTTACTGTATTTTGAAAATTAGAATGCCCATATATTTAAAGCAGTAACTATACTATACAGGTGTCCCCAAAAATGTAGACTCACTTTAACCGGTGATAGTTCAATTTTAATGTATTTTAATAAACACTGCTTTGTAATTATTCAAAGTGTGTGTGTATACATTTTTGGGGACACTATATTTGCTTTAAAAACTGATAAGAAAACAAAAGAAGTAAAACAAAAAGCACTAATTTTGTACCTGGCTGCATGTTAAACAGACAATGAACCAATTTGAACCCAAATATAACTGCTATTTTCAGATGTCTGTTTAATTCTGTAAGTAACACATAAATATATTTTATTATAAAAGATTCAGTCTCAAAGTAACTCTCCTTTTTATAAGTATTTGAATACATACATACATATAAATTTAATTAATTCACATAAATGGAGTCATTGTAAATATACTATTGTTCTGTGGCTTGCATTTTTATTTAATAACTAGAGGCCCAGTACATAAAATTCGTGCACGGGTACGGTCCCTAGGCCTGGCCAGTGATCGAGGCCCGAGTGTCTGGCGTGGGTGGGCAGGTCCCAGCTGACCTCTGGGCCCTGGGCAGCACCTGGGTCCCCAGGCTCCCACATGCCCCTCTCTGCCTGAGTCATCTGGCCCCTACCCTGCACCACCACCACTGGTTGCCTTCTGCAGGACAATCAGCGGGGCTATTGGGCTCCTGCCTGGCTCCTTCAGCACCTGGGAGTGAGGAGGTGGCCCTGCACTCTGCTGCCACCACTGGTCAACATCTGCAGGGTGATTGGTGGGGTGATCAATGGGGCAATCGGGCCCTGCTTGCACGCACCTTGGCCTGGTGCTAACTGCTCACCTGCTCCACCACCCCGCCACAGTCCCGCTCTCATCAGGGCCCATTGGGGCCAGCAGTGCCTCTAATGCCACCTGCTGCCAGCACTGTGTCGCCAATGCCCGCCATGTTCTGTGCCTCCCCCTGGTGGTTAGCAAGTGGTTGAACTGCCTGTCAAGGGGACAATTTGCATATTAGGCTTTTATTATATAGGAGGATTTGTTTTAAAATGTTTTCTAAGTCAGTACACAGAGCTCATTTTAAAAACTGCATAATATTCAATAGTGGAGTGCATATAATTTATTGAACCATATCTAGTAATGCATATTTAGGTTAATTCTAACTTTTGCTTATTAAAACAATGCTGCAACTATAAACATTCATTTATTCATATTTTTCTATAGTATTTAAAAACTCAATTGAGACATATGTACCTAAAACAATAAAATAGTCTCTGAATTATTCCCATATACTGCTCAAGTTACATATAGACAATTGTGTAACAGATTATAATAATGTATCATTTGAGCAAACAGATCACTGCCTATGTGGTCATTACCTAAAATAGTATGCTTAATAAATGTCTCATGTCTCAAAATGGAACTATAACACACAAGTTCATGAGATGACTAATCTAATTGGGAATGCCAGCTGACTTTAAGCATTGTTTGTTGGACCAAATTTTCTTCCTCCTTCCCCATATTCTCCCTTCCTTCTCACATTTGTAGATATTAGTTATTGATTAAATATTTTATATTATACCTTTTAAGTCTTGGTACTTCCATTACCCAGTGGAGTATATCTTTGTAATAAGGATGATATATGGATAACTATTAAGAGGTGTTTCTAATTTTCACAACCTGTTAGAAGCCTGATTGATTTTGAAAAGTAATCCTCTTTTAAGCAGTTACAGAATTATACTAGTCAAACTGTTTGTTTTTCATGATAAGGGAAGACTTGCATTACATTTTTATTGCCTGAAAGAAAACCCTGCCATGCTTTTCATGTAGTCTATATATAGATTTTTCTAATTCAGCAGAAAGGAACCAGATATTCTTTTTCACATAAGGTATCAAATACTCTTGTGGTTCATGGATCAACAGACCAAACAATGACACCAAATCTTCCTCACATATTACCACCTGCATTAGCAGCAATTCTTAGTTTAGCAACCTAAGAAGAATATTGTAACAGAATCAAGGTCTGGCGGTATCATAGGATATTTTTAGATTATTGTGGGGTCATGATCTGCTCTTTTTAGGTGTGTATTTCATGTGTTAAAATTCAATAACTAGTTTTCCCAACTTCATAAAGTCCTTAAGACAAAATGCATAATGAAAACTTTTATGGGGTCTCAACTAGTAACAAAGGATACATTTTAATTTTAATTCCAATGTAGTTTTCAGTAGATATTCCACTTGTTTACTGTTGTGCTCTAGGTCTTCTTAGGCAGCCAGTTGTAAAAGGCTTCTGTGATTTGGCAGCATAAGAGCCCATAAAGTAATGAACACTAAGTCATTCCAATTAGCACACATGCCAGGTCAGATATCAGTGCAGCAATAGATAACATTCCTTTAATGTGTAAGGAATTTTGTTAAACAAAACATCCTGCCAGGTTGAATTTAACTGTACTAAATAAAGAAAACTTTCAGAAACTTAGTAAATAGAAGATGGCAATAAATTCTACTTAAGTGTCTCAGTTGAGCCTTTTAAAAAAATCTTAATTATACTCTCTCAGCATTTTCATACTAACATCCAAAGCATTCTCTTCTTACTTTGACCAAAGATTGTTTTAAAATGTAATTAGTTATGCCCGACCAGCATGGCTCAGTGTTTGAGCATCAACCTATGAACCAGGAGGTCACAGTTTGATACCTAGTTGGGGCACATGCCCAGGTTGTGGGCTCAATCACCAGTGTGGGGCGTGCAAGAGGCAGCTGTTCAATGATTTTCATCATTGAAGTTTCTATCTCTCTCCTTCTCCCTTCCTCTCTGAAGTCAATGAAAATATATTTAACTCCACCTACATGAGACAGAGACCCCATGGAGACAAGAGGTTTGGGGACAAAAAGGTAAGTGAGGCATATATGACATTCTGAGCTAAAGATGAGGTAAGGCTAAGGCACCCTGGGGCTTCAGAAGGGAGGAAGGTCATTCCCAGGACAGTGAGAAGAGCAGATGTTCCATAATTAGAAGTTTGGCCTTCCTTGTAGATAGGTATGTCCATACTGCCCAAAGCAATCTATAGATGCAATGCAATTCATATTAAAATACCAACAGCATATTTCACAGAGCTAGAACAAATACTCCAAAAATTTATATGGAACCAAAAAATGACCCTAAATAGCTGCAGCAATCTTGAGAGAAAAAGAACAAAGTTGGAGGGATCACAATACCAGATATGAAGTTATACTACAAAGCCACAGTAATCAAAACAGACTTTTACTGACACCAGAACGGGCATATACTAGTAGATCAATAGAACAGAACAGAGACCCCAGAAACCAACTCAAGCCACTATGCTCAATTAATATTTGACAATGGAGCCAAGAGCATACAATGGAGTAAAGGCAGTCTCTTCAGTAAAAGTGTTGGGAAAATTGGACAGATACATGCAAAAAAATGAAACTAGACCATCAACTTACACCATACACAAGAATAAACTCAAAATGGATAAAAGACTTAAATGTAAATCATGAAACCATAAAAATCCTAGAAGAAATCATAGGCAGCAAAATATCAGACATCTCTCATAGAAATATGTCTACAGATACATCTCCTAGGGAAAGGAAACCAAGAAGAAAATAAACAAATGGGACCACATCAAAATAAAAAGCTTCTGCATAGCAAAATAAACTATCAACAAAACCAAAAGGGACCCTTCCGGGCTGTCCCCACTGGCAAAGCAGAGAACCAAGATGGCGGCATAGGTTAACGCCGGAGTTTGCTGCCTCGAACAACCACTTCAAAAGTGAAACTAAAAGACGGAACG
>NW_006295391.1:193033-194798 GCF_000327345.1 Myotis davidii | reverse complement strand
TGGCTGATCGATGTTTCTCTCTCATCGATGTTTCTGGCTCTCTATCTCTCTCCCTTCCTCTCTGTAAAAAATCAATAAAATATATTTTAAAAAAAATAAATAAAAAATAAAAAAGCAAAGCAGAAATCACACAAAAAAAAAAACCAAAAGGGAACCCACAGTATAGAAGAACATATTTCGAAATGATACATCTGATAAAGGATTAATATCCAAAATAATATTAAGGAACTCATACAACTTAACAAAAGAAAGACAATTCCATTAAAAAATGGGCAAAGGACTTAAATAGGTATTTCTCCAAAGGAGACATACAGATGGCCAAGAGACATAAAAAAATGCTCAAAGTCACTGATCATCAGAGAGATGACAATGAAAATGACAATGATACCTGTCAGAATGGTGGTCATCAACAAATGAACAAATGACAAGTGCTGCTGAGGATGTGAAGAAAAGGGAATCCTAGTACACTGCTGGTGGGAAAGCAAACTGGTGCAGCCATTATGGAAAACAGCATGGAGTTGTCTCAAAAAATTAAATATGGAACTACCATTTGACCCAGTGATCCCACTTCTAGGACTATCCTATATAATAAAAGGATAATATGCAAATTGACCCTAATAGCAGGGAATTTCCGAGTAATTGCCAACTAACTAGACATTGAAACTTGACTAGCGTGTTCCTGGCCCTGTGCCACTGCCTCCTGGGACAGTGGCCACCGGCCCCACCTGGGCCTTCCCCTACGGGGACTGTGGAGGTGCGGCACACAGCACAGCTCCGGCCTCCTGGAGCGTACAGCCTTGGATGGGTGCGGCTGGGGAGCAAGACTTTAATCAAACAAGCAGGCACAGCACCAGATCGTCAGAACGGTGGCTGATGCCCGGAGGAATGACCAACAGCGCTATTAAAACCTGGGCCTTTTGAGGCAGCATGGCGGGGCCTGGAGAGTGTCATGCTGAGTGAAGTCAGTCAGTCAGAGAAAGACACGTGTCACATGATCTCACTCACATGAGGAATCTAATGAACAAAATAAACTAATGAACAAAATAGGTCCAGAGACAGAATCTCAGAAGGAAGGCGGGGGAGAGTGGGCGAAAGGGAAGAGATCAATCAAAGAATTTGTTTGCATATATGCATAACCCATGGACACAGACAATAGGTTGGTGAAGGCCTAGGGTGGGGGTTGGGGGCAGGCTAGAAGGGGTCAATGGGAAAAAAAGGGGGGACATATGTAATACTTTCAACAATAAAGTTTTTTTAAAAAAATAAATAAATAAAATGTAATGAGTTAGAATCAAGTTTGCATTAGTATTTCAGGAAGCACTTACAAATTAAGGAAAACAATTTTAAATGCATTAGTATAGCACAGGAGGTTTTCATTCTAATTCTTATTCACTTTAAATAATCTTAGCTTTCACAGCATTTATTTCATAAATGTTTTCACAAATTTTAATTGTATGATAATATAGTGTTTCATTATTTTTCAAAGTTTTGAAGTGTGAATTTTAAATGATTGTATTAATTGCATATAAAAATAAATGACTATTCTAGTCTTTTAATTTTGCAGCATATGCAATTTATTTGATTCCTGCTTGTTGGTAGCATGGGACTAGATCATAAAAGGGAGAAATTCTATTCATTATTCATTTCAATGACCAAGGTTTGCCAAATATTCATCACTAACCCCTTAGCTGCTTCCATTTTATAGTCAAGACGTGTAGTATGAGGCATGGAGATGTTTAATAAGGTTCCGAAGCTCACATAATAT
>NW_006295391.1:186113-192795 GCF_000327345.1 Myotis davidii | reverse complement strand
TCTGGACATTTCATACAAGTGAAACGGTACAATGTGTGGTCTTTTGCGGCTGACGTCTTTAATTTAGCACAATGTTTTCAAGGATGATCCACGTCATGGTGTTTTGGTAGTTAATTCCTTGTTATGACTGAACGATAGTCCATTGTGCAGTCAGACCACATTTTATTTATCCACTCATCAGTGGATGGACATTTGGGTTGTTTCTACTTTTTGGCTATTATCCTATACGAGTAGCCCTGCCCACGAATTCATGCTCCAGTAGGTCGCTGCCACCCTCCTGTAGCTCCCCCACACCTCCCCCATAGCTTGTTGCCCTGCCCTCTCCTGTAGCTCTCTGCAGTCCACTTGTACCTCGATGGCCCACCCTCCTGCTGATCAGTGATCTGGTCGTCAAGTGCTTGGTCGTTATGCCTCAGGGCATAACAGCTAATTAGCATATTCGTCTCTTATTATATATATATATATGTGCCTAATATGCAAATTGTCCCTTCATGAGTTCGACCGGGAGACCAGAAATTCAATTGCTTGCTATGAGGTGCACTGACCACCAGGGTGCGGCACAAAATGAAGGAAGGCCCTGGCCAGCAGCTGGAAGGAAGGCACCAGTCGGCAGCCGGAAGGCCGCGATCGGTCCTGATCGCAGGCCAGGCATAGGGACCCTACCTATGCATGAATTTCATGCACTGGGTCTCTAGTATTTTAGTAAAAAATCAGGATTAGATTTCTGGAAATTTCAGGATGGACAATTTGCCAAAATATCTTAAAATATCAATGCAATGACTGAAGACAGTAATGAATTATAGCTGATGACATACAGCAATAGTGCAGATGCTCATTATATTTCACATGTCTCCTACGAGGGGGAAAATATATAAACAGAATAAGAAAATAAGTAGCCTATTAACATATAAAGTATGTACCCTCACTAAGAACTAAAAAAAAGAGAGAGAGATACATAGAAATATGTGTACAAGGACACACACTCCCAACAGTAGTTACTTTGGGGAATCAGGATTGTGGGAGGAAAGGAAAGGCTTTTACTTTCAAATGTAAATATTTTTGTTTTGTTTTATTTTTGTTACAACCAAAAACTATGATAGTCAACAAATATTTACTAAACTTCTACAGTGTATGGGCATTGTGTTTGGAATGTATCAGTGAACAAAACAAAATTTCCTCTTGCTATGGAGCTTACATTCAACTTCTGTTACATTGAATTTAAAAACAGCTGAAGAACCTTAAACTTAATTCAAAAACCACAGCAGAAAAATTTAACAGAGAGAATTGTTGTCTCAAGCAACATAGGTTACACTGAGGTGTGTTTGTTTGTTTGTTTGTTTGTTGTTTGTTTATTTTTAATGGCTAAGAGAGAAAAAGACCTCTATGGAAAAAAAGCGACAAAATAAAAACAATTTAGTAATAGGTATTTAGGTCTGTAGATATTGCAATATCTACACTATCTTTATCTTTAATACTAGTCATGTTTTATGTTTTTTTAAAATATATTTTTATTGATTTCAGAGAGGAAGGGAAAGGAGAGAGAGAGAGGGAGAGAGAGAGAGAGAAAGAGAGAATATCATCAATGATGAGTGAGAATCATTGATTGGCTCCCTCCTGCATGCCCCCTACTGGGGATCAAGTCTGCAACTTGGGCATCTGCCCTTGACTGGAATCAAATCCAGACTCTTCAGTCCGCAGGCCGACGCTTTATCCAATGAGCCAAATCAGCTAGGGTTGTTTTATGTTTTTAAAAAGTTATCTAAAGCATGAATCAGAAGACTTAAAGTAAACCAAGAATAGGAGTTAGAGTTTATATTTGTAATAGAATTTGATTTCTGTATCTCACATTTGAGAGACCTTTTTAGCTTTTCATAACTTGGATGTCAGATGACAGGAGGAAGAAATCTGTGAAGGAAGTGAGAGTACATCAAAATACAATCTGAATTGAGGCTTTGAGTCTTAGCCCACTGGTTCAGCTAATTAGCTGAACAAGGTATTGTTAATATTCCAGAGCAGGGGCATCTACTGATTTGGAGCAGAATAAACCAATGGACAAAGTGACTGCTTCAAATCTCCCTTTAATTAAAAATTGATTCCCTTCTTACAAGGGTGACTCATTTTTTATTTAATATTTTCCCTTATGAAAAGTGGCTTATGTTGTTCCACACACAGAAGGCACTGATTTTTATTTATGAGCACATACATATTTTTCAAATGTCTTCCAGATATGTACATGAAACACTGTATCATTCATGGTATCATTTCAATCAGCTTTAATTTTTAAATGTTCTTAAATTTATACTTGAAGATTTCTTTTTGCTACAGGATACATTTCACCTGCATTTGATTTTGGATGGTACAACGAAGTTTGCAGAATGCTGTATATACCTTGTAGTTTGTCAATTATACTGAAGAAAACACTAATTTCCCCAAGTACTCACCCATAACAACCATAGCTTTATTCCTATTGAATACAATAAATTATGCTATAGAGAACTATTGCACAAATGAAGGTAAATTCTCACATACATTCATTCCACTTTCATTCTGCTAATCTTGGATTCTGCAATATATTTATATATAATATATGATAAAAATATATTTTATATATACCTGTATATCACAAATTTTTTTGTACATTGCATGTATGTGTTTTTTCTTAATTTGTTTTACTACAAAAAAGAAAAAGTCAAAATAACACTGGTGAAGAATGACTTCTTAATTATTAGAATAAAGCAATCAATATTCTTGGTATTTAATATTGTTATTTTTTAAATGTTAATACTTGCCAGTTAAGCATTCCACATTTAAAATCACATTTTCCTGGAAGTAAAGAAATATTTTAAAGTGAGTCAAAATGTTCTTGATTCTTTTATACATGGTTTTTCTAAAAGTTTCTTGGTAAAATGAAATAGTCATCTAAGAATAGTTGACATATTTTTTGGAATTCTCTATATTTTTAATAAGTTGACTTTTGTTTTTATCTTCTCAAACCAGAAATTCTATTTTATGAATTATGAACTAAATTGGTATTGAAAATCTTGAATTCATGCCTAAAACTCTGAATTTATGCAACACAGGCACATTAGGGCAGGTTAGAATGATTAATTTTGCTGTGGTGTTAGGAATCAGAAAGAGTAGGTTTTTACAGTGGGCAAGACATGGAGGCAAACAAAGTGGCCTTCCATAGAGGACTGGAAAAAGATGTGGTACATATGTACAATGAAATACTACTCAGCCCACAAGAAAAGATAAATACTGCCATTTGCAACAACATGATGGACCTTGAGAATATGCTAAGTGAAATAAGTCAGGAGGAAAAAGCTAAGAACCATATGATTTCATTCATATATGAGATATAAAACTGAAACTCATGACATAAACAGCCATGTGGGGGTTGCCAGAGGGAAGAGGGAGGGAGGCTAGGGGCGGGGAGGGAGCTAATATATGGTGACAAAAGATAATTTGACTTTTGGTGGTGGGCACATAGTGCAATATACAGATCTTGCAACATATAAATCTGCACCTGAAACCTATGTGATTTTATTGACCACTGTCACCCCAATACATTTAATTTTAAAAAAAGAAAAAGAAAAAATGTCAGTTTTGATTCTTGTTTAATTCTAAATTAATCCAATGTCAATGAAAATACACACAAAATAGTTACATGTTGTTTTAATAATAGAAAGGAAAAAAGAAATAAGTAAAATTAATGAGGACCTAAATTTGCCAGGAATTTATACGTGTTTTTATTTTAATCCTTACAACAGTATTATGATGTAGGAAATGTTATTTTCAACAATTTAGAGGTGCAGAAAAGTAACCTTTTTAGTGCCGCACAATTAGTAAGTGGTTGTGTGGTTCAGTCCAGGATTTCTGACTTCAGAAGCTCAGTCTTGAACAACTATAACCTGCTGCCTGTTTGATTGATCTTAAGTTCATTTGTCTTCTGTTTTACTATTAATTTCCTATTTTCATCCTTCTTTCTTTTCTCCTCCCCCTCCCTTCTTTTTTTCCTTTTCCAATGCAAATGGAGAAATACAAGAAAACAGCAAATATTACTTCCTTGTATTGAGAAAACTACACTATGGTTATCCTAGGTATTTTACCTTATTTATCTTTTAAAAAATTTAGGGTCAAAAACAGCAGAGTTCCAAAGGACTCTGTCACTTAGGAACTGGCAAAAAATAGGTGGCATACTCACATTGGATAATTTGAAGAGAGTTTGATTTTTTAAAAATATATTTTTATTGATTTCAGAGAGGAAGGGAGAGGGAGAGAGAGATAGAAACATTAATGATGAAAGAATCATTGATCAGCTGCCTCCTAGGAGCACGCCCCACACTGAGATTCGAGCTCACAACCTGGGCCTGTGCCCTGACCACGGAATCGAACCGTGACCTCCTGGTTCATAGGTCGATGCTCACACACTGAGCCATGCCAACTGGGTGAGAAGAGTTTTTAAAAGAAGCCATTAATAAGAAGAGGGTCATCTGGCAGGTAACTTTGATCTTCAGTCAATAGATGCAAACAGGTGTCAGTCAGATAGTGGAACCAGCTCCTATGGCGCTCTGCCCTCCTACCATCTCCTGCTGGGGCTCTCTATTGGCAGCATCCATCCAAAGCTGGAAGGCAAAAAAGCCTGCTGATGCGGTCTGTGCAGTCAGTCTCCCAGGGCATGGAGAAAGCTGGAGAAGAGTGGAGAAGGGACATAGAGAACCAAATGGAAGATGTCCAGCACAGGTGAAACTTGTGGTGAAAGAGGTAGTGCAGCTACTCTAGCTAGACGTATTTCCTTGTCTTCCAAAAGCTTTCATTTTTGCCAATTAAAAAAAAAAAATAGGGGAGAACCAAGATGGCGGCATAGGTTAACGCCGGAGTTTGCTGCCTCGAACAACCACTTCAAAAGTGAAACTAAAAGACAGAAGGGTAATCATCATGCACATCAGGGACGCTGGCTGATTGGAATTCAGAAGTGAAGGTCAGATAAAGAGCTTCACAGATAAGGAAAAGCTAAAGGAGTTCATCACCACCAAACCAGGATTATATGAAATGCTGAAAGGTATCCTATAAGAAGAGGAAGAGGAAGAAAAAGGTAAAGATACAAATTATGAACAACAAATACGCATCTATCAACAAGTGAATCTAAGAATCAAGTGAATAAATAATCTGATGAACAGAATGTACTGGTGATTATAATAGAATCAGGGACATAGAAAGGGAATGGACTGACTATTCTTGTGGGGGGAAGGGGTGTGGGAGATGCGGGAAGATACTGGACAAAAATCGTGCACCTATGGATGAGGACAGTGGGTGGGGAGTGAGGGCAGGGGTGGGGTGGGAACTGGGAGGAGGGGAATTATGGGGGGAAAAAAGAGGAACAAATGTAATAATCTGAACAATAAAGATTTAATTTAAAAAAAAAAAAAATAGCTTCCCTTGATTAAACCCATTGGAATTCATGTAGTTTCTTCATACAGATTTCAATGACATTAAACATTTTATCTATGCCTGATTTTCATATCTTTCATACATATCATTGTTCCTACATTTTTGCAACATGTGCATGTTATGTATGTTACTACTGAGTCATAGAAACAGCAGGCCTAGGGCCCCCTAAGTCAGATGGGTAGGCTCTGATACTAGGGTACCCAAGGTTGAGAGTTGCTATAGTCCCCAGACCATATTAGCCTCAGGCAGCTGGTATTACACAGCTAGTATTGCTAAAGAATTGAAGCTCTGAAGCCAGACTCTGCTGCTAGTTAGGTGTATCATGTTGGGTAAATTATTTCTGCCTATTTGCAAAATAGGGAGAAATTATACCATATATCTCAAAAGGTCATTTGTTCCAAGGTTTAGATGAATGAGTACTAGTATGTGCAGTGATTACAGCAATGCCTGACACATAGTAAGCACTGAACAAATGCTAGCTTTTATTATCTCAAAAATTAATATTTTTGGTCTGACACAAATTGGCAGATTATAAGAAGACCATGTGTACAAATTAAGATAAATCAGTATAAATTACAATTAGTAAAGCAACTCAGCATTATATCCCATATGTGCCTAGGAAAATAGTAAAAGTCTAATAAATCCTTGTAGAATGAAGGAAAAGTTAAAGCTAGTGCTTTTTCTCCATTTTACTAAAGTTTATTTTTATTATTGAGTATTATTACTTAAAAATGAATTTTATTCTCATTTGGCATGTAAGCAGCCCAGCCATTGTCTCTCTCTCGCTCTCTCAACTGGCCCACTCCTCGTTTGGAATGTATCTTCAATAAACCCCATTTTGCTTTATTTAAAAAAAAACTCATTAATATGAACACTTTGCATAGAAAATGCAATAATTAAGGGGAGAAACCAAGATGGCGGCATAGGTAAACACCGGAGATTGCTGCCTCGCACAACCACTTCAAAAATACAACTAAAAGACGGAATGGACATCACCCAGAACCACAGGAAGGCTGGCTGAGTGGAAATTCTACAACTAGAAGGAAAGAGAAAAGCATACCGAGACTCAGAGGAGATGCAGTGTGGAAGTTAAATACTAAGGTACGGAGGTGTGTGCGGAGCGGGCTGGCGGCTGAGGGCACGGTTGTCTTTTTCAATCGGGAGGGAGTCTCAGGCTCTGAGCTCCAGTTCCGGGCGAGTCTCTGGGGACCCAGACTCATACGGGAGAAGG
>NW_006295391.1:181824-185489 GCF_000327345.1 Myotis davidii | reverse complement strand
CTACTGATGAGCACTTGGCTGGAACAGAATAAACTGGTGATTATAATAGAATCAGGGGCAGAGAAAGGGAGTGGACTGACTATTCTTTGGGGGGGAAAGGGGTGTGGGGGATGCGGGAAGAGACTGGACAAAAATCGTGCACCTATGGATGAGGACAGTGGGTAGGGAGTGAGGGAGGAGGGTGGGGTGAGAACTGGGTGGAGGGGAGTTATGGGGGGGGAAAAGAGGAACAAATGTAATAATCCGAACAATAAAGATTTAATAAAAAAAAATTCAGTAATTATAAAACAATATAATTAAAATGCCTTCACAATATATTTGCCTAGAAAACCAGTGTCTTTGAATGAAGGTCATCAATAAGATAAGCTTGAGAATTACCATACATGCTGAGTTGTGGTGAGTTAGTTACATATTATTCTCCAAAGATGTCATCTTGCCAAAGACAGCCTCTTCCCTAAGAAGATAATTCCTTACCTAAAGAAGCAAAATATATGCCTATTTTCTAGCTTGGTAGAAAAAGAATTTACAAAGCAGGATCAGAAAAGGAAGTAAAACAAATCTATAAGAAAATTTATAATAAAATATCAAGACTGCTTGGGTGCATTAATTATTTTTTTTTTAATTCTCAAGTTTTCCTAAGCGAAGTCACATATAATTTGGTCTTTCTCATAATGAATGCCAAGCCAATCTTCATTTAAACACACTATTTGTGAATAAGTTTTATGGTTACTATCTTGATACTAAAGCTTATGCACAATTTAATTAGTAAATTGGGGAATTCAAAGGAAATTGAGGATCCAAGCATTATCTCCCCTTTCTCATCTTTGCTCCCACACTTCACTTCCTGGGAGAAGATGGGGAATTCATATAATTTTTAAATTTTTACTCAACATATACCCATCTACAGAATATGAGGGTTAAAAATATTGACCATGACTTTTTGTGCTCTTTATGTGCTGAGCATTTAGGAAATACTTAACATGTTGTGTATATTCCAGAAATGTTTAATTGATGAATGAGTGAAAAACCATTTTTATAAGTATCAGTTATATTTGAAATCACATTAAAATTTTCAAAAATCTTACTCTTACAAATATGTATTTGGTTACATTGTAACCAATATATCTAATAATACCTAGCAGAGGAAAATAAACCTTATTTATGGATAAGAACCTAGCTTTTTTCTGTGGATTGAATCCAATGCACCATCCGTGTCATCTCCTGCTCTTATGGTTTCTCTTTTCTTTTAATTTTTTAAAAATACATTTTTATTAATTTTTTAGGGAGAGAAGAGAGAGAGAGAGAGAGATTGTTGTGTGAAAGAAACGTTAATCAGTTGCCAACTGGGGACCACACCCACAATCTGTGACCTGACTGGGAATCAAATTGGTGACCTTTGGTGGATGGGATAACACTCAACCAACTGAGCCACACGGGCCAGGAAACTCATGGTTTCTTTGTAGCAGTGTGTCATTAGTATTATTACTGAAACTCCTTTTAAAAAAATCATTAGCAAAAAAAAAATCATTAGCTTTTTCATAAGGAACAAAATGAAAAACAAAAGAAAAGCAAACAAATCTAAGAACAAAGAGTTCTATCTACCCTCAATTAGAGTAGATGTCTTCCCATATTTGCCCAATTGCATCTACCTGATTTAATGCTCTTTCCACAGAACTATCTTCCTCTCAATATCACCAAGTATAGATTCAAAGCAAAACAATTTTAATCAAATTCACATGCAGATTATAGTCTCCTCACCACTTCCTCTTATCACAATTGGCCAGAACTGTGGTACTGCCGTGCTTTGTAGAGTTGTAGAATAATTTTCTTTGATGCACATTTCATATCATTTTGAAATGATATGGCCTGTTTAAAAATATGTTTTATAAAATCAATTCTTTCTGCTGTCTTAATAACTTGAGAATATTGGACAGTACAATTTTTGAAAGTTATTTATTTCCATTTTTTTGCCTTTGAAATTTCCTTTATATTGAAATTTGGAGAAAACACTATTAACATTCATCTGTGTTTCAAAGTAACTTTACTTATCCCAAATATATTTTAAAAATACTACAAAGTATATATCATCTGCAGTTATCTTTCAAAATGTCTCCTAGAAATAGTCAAAATTAGCAAAAGCAGTTAATCTAAAAATACAAAGAATTTTATAATAAAATTGAAAATGTTGATTTTTTTTAAAGTTTTCAAATAATCTTTAAAAATTTAAGGTATATCATGTACTCAGAAAAGTATATAAAAATCAGGCAGTCTAGACAATAATAATAATAGAATGAATACTCATTAGCTTAATAGATAAAATATTATCAGTGTCTTAGAAACTATTTTAATATCCCTGCTAGCTGGAAGATCTTTGTTTCTCCCATCCCAGGCGGTCACTGCTAACTATTTCCTTGCTTTTCTTTATAATTTTTATTATCTATCCCTTATCAGTTTCACACTTATTGTTTAGTTTTGAAACCCTAGTAAATGATAAATCCCAACCTTGGTATGTGGTAGGCAGTTAGGCAGACATGAGCAGAGCAAGGATGATGGGCCAGGTACAGAAGGTCACCAGGATGGAAAGCCCTAGGTGCCTAGCAGAGGACAGTTGTAGGATGGGACCTCCCCACAGGGATGACCTTGTTCATGAGGTTTCTACACCCTGACCTTTCCTTCCTAGAGATAATATCTAGGCTTCAGTTGTATTTCAGCTCCTGGCCCAGAAAAACTGCAAAATCAGACAAGAGACCCATGGCTGACCTCAGGACCAGCTGCATTGACTAATGACCCCCTGCCCTGGTGCTGACCAACCAAGCAGTGGAGACCTAGATTTTGAAAGGATACACACAGAAAGCTGCTGAATGTTCTGATAAGATTTTCCCCTGGGCCCTGGTCAGTTTGGCTCAGTGGACAGAGCATCAGCCTGAGGACTGAAGGTCCCGGGTTAGATTTCTGTCAAAGGCATAGGCCTAGGTTGTGGGCTCAATCTCCAGTAGGGAGCGTGCAGGAAGCAGCTGATCAATGATTCTCTCTCATCATTGATGCTTCTCTCTCTCTCCCTTCCTCTCTGACATCAGTAAAAATAAAAAAATAATAAAAATAAAGCTTCCCCTGAGACCTCCCCTAAAATCTCCATTCTTAAAATTCTCAAGATGGAGGACCTGGCGCTCTTGTCCTTCTAGGAGTCCCCCTCCACCTTTCCCTCCACCCTTCCCCTCCCCCCAGGTGCCTTGCCATCAGGTACCTCATTTCCAAGCTCCAAGGGCCATTCTTTTTTTTTTATATATGTATAACCCAAGGACACAGACAATGGGTGTTGAAGGGTGGGGGAGGGCTGGAAGAGGTCAGTGAGGGAAAAGGAGGACTTACGTCAGCCGTGGGCAGACTATGGCCCACGGGCCAGATCTGGCCTGTTTGAAATGAATGAAACTAAAAAAAAAAAAAAGACCGTACCCTTTTATGTAATGATGTTTACTTTGAATTTATATTAGTTCAGACAAACACTCCACCCATGCTTTTGTCCAGTTTAAGAACCCATTGTGGCCCTCGAGTCAAAAAGTTTGCCCACCCCTGCTTAAAACCCTTAGGACAAAGAACCCAGGGCGCTCTCCCTCCTGGGAGCAGGTCTGTGCCTGTGCCTTTCCCTGTCCTTTTAAGATTCCCTT
>NW_006295391.1:179802-181769 GCF_000327345.1 Myotis davidii | reverse complement strand
CACCATTACCATTACATTCCTTCCTCCCAAGCTCCAAGGGCCCTTTATTTCTATAACTGGTTTCCTAAGCCCATTTCTTCTAGGAATTAATTCTTCTACTTCTGTGATTTACCAAATAAATGCTCTCTTATAGTTTGGGTCTTGGCTTTGAATTCTTTCCTAGCCAGAACCCAAGTACCGAGGTTGCTGAGCCCAGATCCAGACCAACCCCACCCGTCTAACACCTAGTGCCGTTCCAGCCGCCTACAACTGATAATGTATGGAAAGGGCTATGCTGCCAATGGTACTAGGTGTACCGCTTAATAATGCGTGTTTTGTAATCAAAGAAAACACGATAATTTCCAGAGAAACATCAAAAGTGCTTTATTCAAAGTAATGTCCATCGCTAGCTACACATTTCCCCATCTTTCAGGTAAGTGTGGATACTGTCCCAATAGAACTTTTCTGGTTTTGAGGCAAACCATTCAGAGACCCAATTTTCCACTTCTTCATACGTTTTGAAGTGCTGCTCAGAAAGTGCATGTGCCACCGATCGGAACAAGTGGTAATCTGTAGGAGCAAGGTCTGGTGAATACAGCGGGTGTGTTAATACTTCCCAGGCAAGATCTTTCAACGTGTCTTTAACTGGTTTTGAAGTGTGTGATGGTGCGTCATCATGAAGCAAAATTACTTTGCCGTGTCCTCTGGCCCATTCTGGCCCATTTTATGATCAAAGTGTGGTTCAAATTGACCTGGATGTTCTTTGTCTTTCACATCTAAATCATCACTTTTAAAGCATTTAAACCAGCGTTCACAAGTATCTTGAGATGGAGCATGTTCACCATAAGCTTCCCCAAGTATACCATAACTTTCAGCAGCACTTTTCTTCAAAGTAAAGTAATGAATTAAAACTTCCCGCAAATGCTCTTTTTTTTTTGGCATGAAATTTGACATTTTTAAGCATAAAAATATCTATGATGTTAACACCTTCAGAAAATTTGACATATGAAGTTTTGAAGCTTGTTGTCAATACAACAAAATAGCATACATATCAAATCACACACATATATATATATATATATCAACACCTGTACAACTCCATCTATTGAAAAAAATCCACTACACCTAGTACATATACCTTACAAGGAGAACAGAAACTGAACAGAATTTGTATGCTACGAATTGCTTCAGTTTCCCTGAGAGTTTTATTATTAACCCTTACCCAAGGATGTGCTCTTGCTCCAATTTAGTCTTATTGGAATTTACAGTATGGTATGTGAATTATATCTCAATAAGGCTGTTGGGGAAAAAACCAAACTAGAACATTATACTTCTGAAGGATCATAATAGGATGGTATTTAATTTGATTGCTTTCTTCACCATGATCAACATTTTTAAAAGCATTCTGTACCTACCAATACAATAGTAAGCACTTTTGCAGCCACCATTTTCTTCCAGAACTTTTGGAGATTAGAAGTGCTGATCAAATATCAGGTACATGTTTCTTTAGGAACACCCCTCTTATCCCCCCCAAAAGACTGGGCCAGTGGGCATTTCCTTGAGAGTATAGAGCAGTGACGGCGAACCTATGACACGTGTGTCAGAGGTGACACGCGAACTCATTTATTTGGTTGATTTTTCTTTGTTAAATGGCATTTAAATATATAAAATAAATATCAAAAATATAAGTCTGTGTTTTACTTCAGTTGTAAATATCAAAAAATTTCTATATGTGACACGGCACCAGAGTTAAGTTAGGGTTTTTCAAAATGCTGACACATCGAGCTCAAAAGGTTCGCCATCACTGCTATAGCGGGTTAGGAAAGCATCCCTTTTTTTTCCTGTGTCGGTGGAAAGTTCACAATAGTTTTCCTGAAGGCCAATAACGTAAATATACTCCAAATCATGAATGCCTAAATGACTGGTCACATGAAAGATGTGCAGAAGGAGCTATGAAAAGAAGTCTGAACCTTTTTGTCTCCTCTGTT
>NW_006295391.1:179099-179605 GCF_000327345.1 Myotis davidii | reverse complement strand
AACTGTTAAAATATTCCAAGTATCTGCATCCTGATGCTTACAGGACTGGTGCAGGTTCTGGTGGACAAGCCTCCCAGTGGGTTCTGCCTGGTCCTGTGTGTGGCCGCCCCCAAAGCCTGGCCACGGGGGTACACGTGGTCCCGCCTCTGCACAGTGTTCCCGGCCGCTCCCAACAATGCTCTTCCCCCAAGCGCTGCTGCAGGTGGTGCACACGGAAGGGGAGCGGAGAGTGTCACCCAGCGAACGTGCCCACACGTGGGGCGAGGGCTGGGCCCGACTGCGCCAGGTGCGGAACGGTGGACTCTGACTTTATTCCCGCCGACTTTATTTCATTTTTATTTTATTTTTTTAGAGATAGGCGAAAGAATGTGGAGCACATGGGATGGACACTGTTAGGCTCTCTTCTCCCCTGGAAAGTTTGTGTCAGTGGGCAAGTGGCGCCCCCCATGTCCACTCCAGGCTTCCAGCACCTGCAGAAGTTGGGGGGCCAGGTGACCGAGAGCGGC
>NW_006295391.1:159096-178592 GCF_000327345.1 Myotis davidii | reverse complement strand
AGCGGGAGCGCCGCGCCGACCCCTCCCCACCCCTCGGGGGGCGCGTCGCGGAATCTGAGGAATTCACCTTTGTCCGGGGCTCGGGGCTAATAAACTTGAGCGTCCGGAGGAGGAGCGGGGGCTCGGTTGGAGGGTTAGGATCCAGGAGGGGGGACTAGAATGCCTTGAAATGTGGCGGGGGTGGAGGGTTTTTTTTTTTTTTTTTTTCTTTTTTTTTTTTTTTTTTTCCTGGGGGGGTTTTTTTTTTTTTTTTTTGCGGCCTGGGGAATGGGGCGGCGCCTGCGCCCCTCTAGTCAGGAAGAAAAGGCGAGAGACTTCCCGGCTGTGAAGTGTGATTTACAGTGGGAACCAGATGAGGGAAGCGGGCAGGGAAGTGACCCTGTTCTGGACGGCAGTCCCCAGTGGGTTGGCTCGCAAGGTGTTGAGTTTTGTGGGGGTTCCCCCCTCCCCGCTCCACGAGGGTTTTTTTTTTGTTTGTTTCCATTGGGAGGAAGGAGACTGGTAACGGTGGGATTAGGGCTGGAAAAGGGAAGAGGAATGGGAGGAGAATCGAGCAGGGGCCGCGGAGGTGAGGAGGAAGCCCGCACGGAGCGGTTCTGCCATTGTAACGGTCTCCGCCGTCCCGCACCCCCCTTCCCCCCCAGGAGCGCCGAGATGGTCCGCGATCAATAGAGTCTCCCCAGCTGTCGCCTGTCAGTCAGCCTCCCGGAGCCGGCAGCTCAGATGTTGGAGAGCCCTGGCTATTTTTATGGAGGGGCCTGCCTGCTCCTGGTGCAGGAGTATTGTGCGCGCGCAGGGCTGCTTCTCGCCACCTTTCGTTTCAGCGAACCTTGTATCCCGCGGGGTTTTACTTTATTTGGGAGGTCCAAATTTCCTATTTTCAGCGATCCCCCCCCCCCTTTTCCTTTCCGGGTTTACGGATTAGCTGTGTAGATTTGGTGTTCACTGTCACCTGCAAACAGCATAGTGGGAAATCACAGTAAGACTGTTGGCGTCTAAAGGCTCCTCTCCCTGTGCTCTTGACAACTTTAAATCTCCTTAGGTGATCAGCGAAGTAGGAACGGCGTGACGGGAAGAAATTTCATGTCTGTTCAGGGTCCATTGACTAGTTTTAGCAGCAGGCTAGGTGTCACCCTTGGTGTCAGGCAGGCCCTGGCTGGGCAGCTCAGTGGGGTGGAGGGCCCTCCCAGCATGCCAAGGTTGCTGGTTCCATCCTGGGTCAGGGCATGTGTGGGAACACAAGATCAGCGAAGTAGGAACGGCGTGACGGGAAGAAATGTCAACGTGAGACTAGTGTTAGCAGCAGGCTAGGTGTCACCCTTGGTGTCAGGCAGGCCCTGGCTGGGCAGCTCAGTGGGGTGGAGGGCCCTCCCAGCATGCCAAGGTCAACCTAGGAATGCGTGAATAAGTGGAATAACGAGGGGATGTTTTCCTCTCTTTCTTAAACCAGTCAGTAAAGAAACACTTTCATGTCAGACAAAGGGACTTGAGTAAAATTTGAGTAGCTACTTCATTGACTGCTGTTCTTAAGGAAACCTAGAGATTGTTGCCTCTAAATGAGTGCAGGCACAAGGCACAAAGGGGCTTACCATACTTTTTCTGTCAAGGGTAAATAAGGTTCATACTCTTTGCAGCAATACTCCCTCACCCATGGAAAAGTTTAATTGCTCACTATTTGATTACACAGTTCTTGTGTAATGGAGGCATGCTGCTTTTTTTTTTTTTTTGGTCATATTGAAAAGGACTGTTTGGTCTTAAATTTTTGTGCAGCATGTAGATGGTAGAACGCCATTGCTTTTTGGCTAAGTATACTTTATGTTGATTGCTACACAAGATAGCCTTCATTTCTTTTTTATACAACTCATTTATGATCATCATTGAAAGTTTTAGTAGACTGTTTACAGTCTTTGGCGTCTCAGTATCAAGTCAAATCTCCCTATTTTGGAACTCTAAAGGTACCTGTTGTTGATCCCTACCCACCTATCTGCTAGATTCTACTTAGACTTTGACTCAGTTACTCGGTGTTACCTAACAAAGAAGTGGTTCTTTGGCAAAGTTTGGGAAGGACCCCCAAGCCGCGTTTTTATGTACTAAAATAATTGCATTTGAACATTTGAATTTTACTCTCGCTATAATCCACTGGTACATACATTTTGTGGAAATAGTGGTCTAAAAAACTCTTAGAAGTGTGAGCATGGTGAAGTGGAAGGAAGTCCTGGATTTGAAGTTAAATAAATGGGAATTCTTAGGATTGTACTTTAGCTTACCATTATCTAGCAATGGACCCTGAACAGACCTCTCTGGGTCTGTTTTCTTTTGTGTAAAATGAGGGGTTTGAAAGAGCTCAGGGCCCCAATATTTTTTTCTCCTACTTGGAAAAAATTGACTTAACACACAAGCACTTTTTTATTTTTAACTATGTAAATTTAGATTAATTTGAATATAGTAAAATTCATCTTTTTAGAAACACAATTACATGAGCTTTGATAAATGCTCATAATTGTGTAACCATCACCAGGATGAAGAGAGAGAATAGTTTCACCATCCCATAAATTTCCTTCATCCCCCTTGTAGTCAGCTTCTCTCCTAGGTTGTTTTCTGTTCCCATCGTTTTGCATTTTTCAGAATGTCTTATTTGTAGACTCGTACACCTTAATAGCATTTTGAGTGTGGCTTCTTTCATTTAGTGTAGCAGCAATTTAAAGTAATTTTTTTCTAATTTAAATAATGCATGGTTAGTTAGAATTTAGGAAATCGATCAGAAATTGCCTTGAGAATAACAGCTAACATTTTGGTGTATTTTTTCTTTCAGTTGTGTTTTTCAATGTATAGGTGTTTGATTTTCCTTTTTCTCCCCTTCCGTCTATACCAGCGGTTCTCAACCTGTGGGTCGCGACGTGAACCATTGGAAAACATATAGCATATCAGATATTTACATTACGATTCATAACAGTAGCAAAATTAAAGTCATGAAGTAGCAACGAAAATAATTTTATGGTTGGGGGTCACCACAACATGAGGAACTGTATTAAAGGGTCGCGGCATTAGGAAGGTTGAGAACCACTGGATACCCACAGACACACACTTGGATCTAAATGTGAATTGCCAGTGGCCCTGGCTGGTTAGAGCATGGGCCTGAGGTCCAAAGGGTCAAGGTTTTGATTCCTGGTCCAGGGCATGTATCTCAATTGTGAGTTTGATCCTCTGACTTGTCTGGGCTCTTGTGAGAGGCAACCAATTGATGTCTCTTGCCTTATCCCCCCCCTCCCACACTCCGCCCCCACTCCCTTCCACTCTTGCTGAAAATCAATGAAAAAAATATCCTTGGTTGAAGATTAGATGTGAATTGCCAGTGAAGAATTTCAGTCATGGGATCATCCTGCCTTGAAGCACTGCTCTGTAAACATTGATTAAAGGTTTTCTCCAGGAACTGAAACTGCATTTCACAAATTAATTGGAACCAGTGAATAGCTGAAGATTTGACAAAAAATTAGGATATCCCCCCCCCCCAATAAATATTTACACAATAGCATGTTCTGTATCTTTTTTATTTTTTGAGGGAGTGTGAGAGAGAAACATCGATGTGTTATTCCACTCATTTATTCATTCATTGGTTGCTGCTTATATGTGCCCTGAGCAGAGATGGAACCTGAAACCTTGAGGTATCTGGAGGATGCACTAAGCCCTAAGCAACTGAGCTATCCTGTCAGAGCTGTGTCTTGCTATTATAAATTAACAGTGGATCTATAGTTAGAGATAAAAACCTGATATTTTGTTTGCAGACTTATAATCTATGGGGATTGGAACAGATGGGAGATATGTTAATTAAGTGCTTGATAGGAGATGTCATTTTTATGGAAATTTGCTTTTATAACCTTTTCTACCGGGAGCATGGCATTTTAGGGTTTATATTACTAGCCATTTAAGATGCCACCCCCCCCCTTTTTTTTTAAAGCTGTGAGTTATAATTTACAATCTATGATTGTTAGAGTATTTACAGTGTTGTGTCACCATTACCACAATCTTATTTTAGAACATTTCCATTACCCCAGGCCCCCCCAAAACCTTGTGCCTATTTGGGGTTATTAAAATGCTTTTTAACTGATGTACCTGATAATAAGCTTTGTAATAACATTGATAGCTATGGGCAGGATATAATTTCAAATATAAGTTGAAAGTCACTCAATTTCTGGCTCATATAGAGGAAAGTTTCCATGGTGTTCCAAGGAAATGTATAATTTCTAAGATGGTTGAATGAAATATTAGGCCTTCTCTATAGAAAATAGAACTAAATACTTTTAGAGCTTTGTGAGTTCTTCTTTGACTATGTAATTGACTACAAAACAAATTTTAAAGTATAATATTTTCAAAATCTTATTAACTTAGCTTATTTTAATATTAAAATGAAATTTGATAACAAAATATACAGGTTTAGCATCACTAATGATAATGACCTATGGGGTAATAGTGAAGAAGTTGTATTCTGAGAGTGTAATGACTGCAAAGTTAGTATAGTTTAGTGTTGACTCCTTTGTGGAGATTAGTTGTTGATGAAAAGGTGGTGGCTGTCAATAATACTAGGGACACTTAAATTAAAAACATACAATTCCAGATATTTTAAAGATAATTTTTAGTTTTACATATTTAAAATGTGATTATTATAAAAATGTAAAAGAGCTAAGACAACTTAAATGAAAAGGCCAATTAACAATTTTTAAAAATTATATTTAAATACTTTTCCTGTAGTTTTGTTTTTATAAGAACAGCACGATTATGAAAACTCTGAAAAAATTAATAAAACTAGCTAAGGATGTATTGCCAAGGCCTTGGCTTTATTTACTTACAGAAAGCATGCTTTTTCCCATATTTTTCATTTTTTGCAGCAGCATATTTCCAACAGCATATTTGTGTGCCTTCTGTGAGTTAGGTAATAGTTTTCTATGAGTGCCTAGATATTCTGTGTCACTTATACATGTATTTCTTGATTTTCATTCAAAGATTCCATGAGGTATGTGGTATCCCCATTTTACATTTTAGGAAATTGACATGATTAACTTGTTCAAGGTAACACTATGCTGAAGTGAGATTTAACTCTAGGGCTTCTCACTTCCAATTGCTTTGTTGAGCATAATACAGTGGGGCCTTGACTTATGAGTTTAATTCGTTCAGAGACCGAGCTCGTTAAGGAGCTCGTCAGCTCAATGCAAAAAATCGGGGGAGAGATAGCTGGTATCTCAAAAAACTCGTTAGTCGGGACACTTGTAAGTCAAGGCCCCACTGTATTAGTTCTTCAAAGGAAATTTTAGAGTAGTGAGCTTACATTTCAGTTACGAATACAGGGCAGACGTGACTGGATAACAACCTGAGAAGTGAGTTCTCTACTACAATGTTTGTGTAGCAAACTGGTTTTTGTTGTGTGTTTTTTTGTTTTTGTTTGTTTAGTGGGAAGAGCAATATGCCTTCTGTCTTCCATGTCTGACCCCTAATTCTTGTACTGGCTGGTTGTGAGACCTTGATTTTTTTCATTTGCAGTATGAGACTGTTGGAGTGGTGGCATCTGCTAGGTTCTGTTCACATCTAGCTCTAACAATAATAACACCTATTTATTGAGCATGCACACTATCAGATGGTGCAGGTACTTGACATGAATTTCTCTCAGTCCTTTTATTCACAATGAAGGGGAGATCATGTTATCATTTAAGGAAACTGAGGCTATAAATGAATGTAGGTCCATAAAATTAATAGGAGGCTGATTCAAGATTCAGACTGATCTTTCAGACTCTAGAGACCCTGATGTCTGTCATCACTACAGTATGTTTATTTTGGGGGTACAAATATATGGTTTGTCAAATTATTTTTCATTTTAAGTTACTAATTAATACAGTGAAAGTCAGGAGGACTGAATTGTGAGGATTCCTGAAAAAATGATTTGAGCTATGTCTTCACTTTACAAAAATCTATTTTTTAGCCACATCACTGTGGCTCAGTATTTGAGCATTGACATATGTACCAGGAGGTCACAGTTCAATTCCTGGTCAGAGCACATGCCTAGGTTTTGGGCTCAATCCCCAGCAGAGAGCATGCAGGAAGCAGCTGATTGATGATTCTCATTATTGATGTTTCTATCTCTCCCTATTCCTTCCTCTCTGGAATCAATAAAAACATTTTCTTTTTTTAAATCTCTTTACAACGAGCATGTCAGACTCAAAGGCTAACACAGGCCAAATAAGGTTTAAGTTGATGTGGGCTGCAAAAAAACCAAAAGCTTCAATTTTCATACAAACGTAGGTTTATTTTGATAGAGACATGCTGAATACAAAGGGCCAAAATGAGTAATCCTATATAGTAAAAGGCTAATAGGCAAATAGACTGAACAGCAAAACAACCGAACAACTGGTTGTTACGATGTGCGCTGACCACCAGGGCATGTGCGGAACATGGTGGGCATTGGCTACGGCAGGACGGTGGAGCAGTTGAGTGGGGGTGCCAGACCAAGCAGGGCGCCAGTCACTGTCATCCGGGCAAGCCTCTGGTGGTTACTGAAAATTCTTTGCTCCCAGTGCTCGCACCTGCTGCCAGTGCCACCCTGCTTGCACCTGCTACCAACACCAGAGCTGCTGCTTGCACCCACAGACAGTGCTGAGTGACCGGGACCAACACCATGATCAATCTGGCTCCTGGAGGCGATATAATCTATATACTATCGGGCGGACGGGGGGCAGGGAGTGGTAAACATGTAAGAGCTTTGTTGAGATACTAGAAGTCCAGTGCATGAATTTGTGCACCAGTGGGATCCCTCGGCCTAGCCTGCAGGATCGGGCCGAAACCAGCTCTCTGACATTCCCCCAAGGGGTCCCTGATTGTGAGAGGTTGCAGGCCAGACCCAGGGACTCCACCGGTGCACAATAGGGGCTGGGGAAGGATGCATGAGGGCTCCAGGGCGTATCTGGCCTGTCTCACTCAGTTCCTGCATGAGGGCTCCAGGGCGTATCTGGCCTGTCTCAGTTCCTGTTGGCCGGACCTCAGCAGCAAGCTAACCTACTGATCCGAGCATCTGCACCCTGGTGGTCAGTGCACGTCATAGCGAGCAGTTGAACAGCCTGAGCATGTCATTAGCGTATTGGGCTTTGATTGGTTGAATGGACAACCAGACACTTAGCATATTAGGCTTTTATTATATAGGAGGATAATTCACATACTGTAACATTCATCCATGTAAACTATACAATTCATTTATTTTTAGTATATCCACAGAGTGCCGGCAGACAGGAGACTGGGGTTGGGGGGATGGCGGAAGGGGCCGGGTGGGGATGCAGAGGATGGGCCGAGACCTGCCCCTGTGCCCACCACAGCCTCGTGGCCCACAGTTCCTTTCAAGGGCACAAATTCGTGCACTGGGCCCCTAGTCATTAACACTAGATTGCCCAAGGAAGTCATTTTGACTGCTTTTGGGCAATATAGGTATAACACATATATATATATATACCGGAAATGAAGGAGGGGGAGGTAACTACAATTATTAATAAACGCATTTATATGTTGTATAAAAAGTCACAAAATTCTAAGAAATTCTGTCATTATATACATCATTGTTTTTCTAATTGAAATTAAACAGCAGTCAAAATGACTGCTTTTGGGCAATATAGGTATAACACATATATATATATATACCGGAAATGAAGGAGGGGGAGGTAACTACAATTATTAATAAACGCATTTATATGTTGTATAAAAAGTCACAAAATTCTAAGAAATTCTGTCATTATATACATCATTGTTTTTCTAATTGAAATTAAACAGCAGTCAAAATGACTGCTTTTGGGCAATATAGGTATAACACATATATATATATATACCGGAAATGAAGGAGGGGGAGGTAACTACAATTATTAATAAACGCATTTATATGTTGTATAAAAAGTCACAAAATTCTAAGAAATTCTGTCATTATATACATCATTGTTTTTCTAATTGAAATTAAACAGCAGTCAAAATGACTGCTTTTGGGCAATATAGGTATAACACATATATATATATATACCGGAAATGAAGGAGGGGGAGGTAACTACAATTATTAATAAACGCATTTATATGTTGTATAAAAAGTCACAAAATTCTAAGAAATTCTGTCATTATATACATCATTGTTTTTCTAATTGAAATTAAACAGCAGTCAAAATGACTGCTTTTGGGCAATATAGGTATAACACATATATATATATATACCGGAAATGAAGGAGGGGGAGGTAACTACAATTATTAATAAACGCATTTATATGTTGTATAAAAAGTCACAAAATTCTAAGAAATTCTGTCATTATATACATCATTGTTTTTCTAATTGAAATTAAACAGCAGTCAAAATGACTGCTTTTGGGCAATATAGGTATAACACATATATATATATATACCGGAAATGAAGGAGGGGGAGGTAACTACAATTATTAATAAACGCATTTATATGTTGTATAAAAAGTCACAAAATTCTAAGAAATTCTGTCATTATATACATCATTGTTTTTCTAATTGAAATTAAACAGCAGTCAAAATGACTGCTTTTGGGCAATATAGGTATAACACATATATATATATATACCGGAAATGAAGGAGGGGGAGGTAACTACAATTATTAATAAACGCATTTATATGTTGTATAAAAAGTCACAAAATTCTAAGAAATTCTGTCATTATATACATCATTGTTTTTCTAATTGAAATTAAACAGCAGTCAAAATGACTGCTTTTGGGCAATATAGGTATATACTACATTTCAGTGTTTCTAGTGTTAACAAAATAATAGAGCATTTTAATAAAATTTATTTTTTCTGAACATTAACTTACCAGACACTGTATAACTGCACAAATTAATAAGCGTAACGCAAATAAACCTCTTTTTCTTGTTCTTGAAAGGAAAATATTTTCTGTTGGCGCACACCAAACAAGTCAGTACAAGACTAATAATGTAGCAGTTGGCTGCTAAAATATCCACTGCTAGTATTAGTGGAGAGGAATGGTGTGCCTGCGCATAAGGGAAAATGAATGCAACACAATTATAGTAATCAGTCATTAGCGAACATTGTAGTTCTGAGTTGAGGTATTCTTTAGCTGTAAAATCCATACTAGATTCCAGAGACTTATTATGAGAAAAAGCATACATATCATAATTTTAAAGTAGTGATTACATGTTGAAATATTTTGGATATGTTGAATTAAATTATAAAATTTTTACCAGTTTGTATATTAATATGGCTACTAACAATTTTAAAACTGGATTATGTGGCTTAAATTATAATTTGTGCTGGATATAACTATTCATGTGTTTATATCATCCTCAGTTGTTAGCTTTATATTGTGTAAGGTATTTTGGAAAATACTTGAAATATCCTATGTAATAAAAGCCTAATATGCAAATTGTCCCATCGGGTGGTCGTTCGACCTGGAGACCGGGAGTTCTACCACTTGCTATGACGGGCACTGACCACCAGTGGGTGGTGTGGAACATGGCGGGCGTTGGTGATGTGCTGCAACTTCTCACTAGGGGTTGGGGGGATGGGGATGGAGGTGCAGTGAGAATTTAGGGTGTCTGCCAAGCTCGCTCTCATTCCCCCTGCTACCCTCCCCTGGGACGCCCCTGCACTCAGGTGCCAGGTGCCCACAAGGAGCCTGCCTCGCACCTGTGCGGCCTCTTCTGGGTGAGCCAGGCCATAGCTGCCGAGACTGCAGGGGCCAGTTAGGCTCCCCATGGGTTTACACAGGATGGATCTGAGAGGCCGGCTGGGAGAGAGTGTGTTGCCCTCTCTGTGCAGCGCCACTGGGCGGCCCAGAGGCCCATACTGCATCGGGCTGCGCTCACCACATCTCCGTGTGGGGACTTGGGCACCGTGACTCAGGCAGAAGGGGGTGTGTGGGGGACTGGGAGCCCAGGTGCTGCCCAGGGCCCAAAGGTCAGCTGGGACCTGCCTTTCCACTCCAGACGCTCACTCTTCAATTGCTGGCCAGGCCTAGGGACTGCACCCGTGCACGGATTTCATGCACTGAGCCTCTAGTTTTATATATGCATGTGTAGTATAAAACTTTTTAAAATAATGTGACATTTCTTGGTGGTAATCATGCCACATAGCATATTTCTTTTAGGGTACCAGAGCTTTTTAAACAAAAGTTTTATTTCCAATTACAGTACATGTACCATATTATATTAGTTTCAGGTGTGCTATAGTATTTAGACGTTTATATACCTTCTGAAGTGATAACCCCGATAAATCTAATGCTCATCTGACACCATACATAAATATTGCAGTATTATTAATTATGTTTAGAAGATTCTTCGGCAGATCTTTAGCAAATAGTAAAACTGTTTTGGTGGTTATTAAATATTCTAGGACCAAATCTTCAAAAAAAAAACAGCTCAAGCAAAACAAAAGCAATACTAGGCACTACTTTGTTACTCTGAGCATGTATATTTAGATGTGTAACAATCCTTTTATTAAAGAGGCCAAAAGAATGGCATAAATTGAACCAACGTTAAATCTGAGTTAAATACCAATTGTTTTGTCTCATACTATAGCTTCAACACCCTTTGCTTAGTTTTTTTGGAGGATGAGTCTCTTTCAGTAATAACTAATGGAGTTTATAGATATTGTTGGCAAAGGAACATGCATTCCCCTGGCAAGATTTCTGCAGGATAATTAGTCATTAAAACTTTCCTTCCTTTCCCATAACTGTTCGGTTTTATAGTTTTTCAGGTTATTTTCAAGTCTCAGGTTTTTCAGTAACTTGATGTATGTTACTTAGTAGTAAGTCTTCAATACATATTGAAAGAACAAATGAATCAGTTATTCTTGGCTTTTGGACTCTGATATATTGTTACACTTAAACATTATAACATTGCATGTATACAAAACTTCATTTTAAATTTTGATTCAAACAACTTAAATTGGCTTTTTTTTAGGGGTTATATATTCTTGTTAAGTTCAGCTATTGTAACAACTTCATGCGTACGGAAAGAACTATTGGAAACTTCAACTCTTTGCAATAGGAAAGTCATAATAGTTTTGGGTGGCCATTTGGAACCACTAAGTCATTCCATTTTAAAGTGAACTGTTGGATTTTACAAACTTGTGAAATTAACAAGCAAAGAACATTACTGGTATGCAAGCATTAGTAGGTATTTATGCATTCTTATGAAATTTTCGTACCTTCATTGTCATTTTATTTAGAACACTTAAATGTTCAATACTAAAGAATGCTGAAGGCTTACCTTGAGTAACTTTTTTTCTTAACACATTTAGTACCGCTCAGGAGTTTCCTTGTGTTTCGCCCTCTTCATAGAGGAAAATGTTTTATGCAGTAACATACGTTAAAGCACTAGAAACTTTAATTGTTTAATTTTTTCTGTAAATAAAATGTTATAATTATTGAAAAGCAACACCTAAAGTGCATTATGATGATTTAAATAATGTGCAGTTTGCCCAGAAATGTGTAGTCCCTGACGTGTCTTAGAGATTTCTATGCGGTACAAAATGTGTTAATATAACTTATTCCATAATGATAATTTATGTAATGTATAATGTGATTAGTAAATTTGCAGATTTTTTTATTTGTGGGATGTGTACATTGATTTAAAATATCTGTTTGTAGATTAGTTTGTCTTTAGTGTATTGTTTGAAGCTACTTTTTTTAAAGAGATTTGCAAAATTTATTTGAAAATCCATAATTGTAACAGGACATTTTAACATGTTTTCCCAGGGAATGAAAAACAATATTTGGTAGACTATAAAAGCTGAGAGAACAGTTAATAAAATATTTTTATGAAACACCCCAAAACACATGTACTTTTAATCATATCCAGTCAAACAATTGAAAATATATTGAGGGAACTCCCACAGTCTTCCTGACAGGTGGAAGGTGCTTATTCTCATATGTATGAACCAGATCAAGGCAGCCAGTGCACATGCACCTGAGAAACAAACGCCAGTGTCCTTTTTGACTGCATCATTGTAGATGTCATGGCGAATCAGGAAAGCATACTCACTGGCCTGGTTAACTGCAGAAGGTGTTTTCTATACAAAGTAGACCGTATCTACATATATAAAAGCCTAAGCGACCAAAGGACTGGTCAACCAGTTGCTGTGGCACACACTGACCACCAGGAGGTGGACGCTTGTGCCCCCTGGTGGTCAGTGCACTCCTACAGTGGGAGTGCCGCTGACCGCCCAGCCCAGCAGTCCACCAGCCCGGTGGCAGCCACTCCCTCCGTAGTCCTGCAGATCCATTCTCCAGGGAAGGGGCCAGGCACTGATGGACTGGCACCGCCTGCACGATCCCTACAGCTCTGCCAGCCTCCTGGAAGTTGGCCTCGGGCGCCATGGCCACTTCCCCTCCCTAGATACTCTGCAAGGAAGAAACCATTTAAAAGCGGTTGCGAGGTGGCTCCTGACCAGGCGTGGACAGCTGGCGTGAAGTCAGTGGGATGGATCTGGATCCCGGGCGGCAAGGCCCACCGCCTGCCCAGAGGGCCGATTGTGTCACAGTTGGCCAGTGCTGCTGTGGTGATGCCGGCCTCTTCTGATTAGGACTCACAGGGCGTGAGCCTGAGGTGGGCACAGTGTGGCTGGGATGAGCTGGAGCGGCAGGCAGGCAGGAGTGGCAGGCGGCGTTGGACTGCCGGTTTCGGCCTAATCCCCGCAGGCCACAGTGAGGGACCCCACCCATGCGAATTCATGCAACGGGCCTCTAGTACAGATATAATCTAGAGAAGAGAGAAATTAGACATAAACATGGGAGTTTGAATCAGTTACCTGGTGAAGTTAAGACTTTTTTTTTTTAATTGCAGCAGCGGTCTTGAATGTTCATGCTTGTTATTGGAATCAAATTACAGCTTAGATCTTTTAAGTGTATACATAAAACAAACAAGTTTGTTAGTTTGAAAGTAGATTTGAGGTCCTAGAGATGGAAATATTTAAAAAGGTGTGGGGAATAGTAATGTGTATATATATGCTGTAAGGAAAAGCTGGCTTAAGATACATTTATATATATATATGTACATATGTATAATTTTATACATGCTTAAGTATATTGCTTTATTGTAATTTTAAAAAATATGTGTGCTTTTTTTAAAAAAAATTTCAGAGAGAGGAAGGGAGAGGGAGACAGGGATAGAAACAACAATGATGAGAAAAAATCATTGATCAGCTGCCTGCTGCCCACACTCTACTGGGGATAGAGCCCAAAACCCAGGCATGTGCCCTGACCAGGAGGAATCAAACCTTGACCTCCTGGTTCATGGGTTGACACAACCACTGAGCCACACCAGCTGGGTGCTTTATTGTAATTTTTTCCCTCCTCTTGGCTTCCTTTCACCACTTGATATCCTTTCTTCCCCATTTTATTTTAGGTAATCCATTTATAGCCAAGTATACATCATACCTGATTTGCCTACATACTCAGTAGAATGGTGTGTAGATACACATTCAGATACTCATGTATGTTTTTTTCCATAGTCTATAAAAACTAATCTACAGCCGGGACCGGTTTGGCTCAGTGGATAGAGCATCGGCCTGCGGACTGAAGGGTCCCAGGTTCGATTCCGGTCAAGGGCATGTACCTGGGTTGCGGGCACTTCCCCAGTGGGGGATGTACAGGAGGCAGCTGATCGATGTTTCTCTCTCATCTATGTTTCTAACTATCTCTCTCCCTTCCTCTCTGTAAAAAATCAGTAAAATATATTAAAAAAAAAGATAATCTACATCTTGGCTCTTTTTACTTGGAATGTAATTATGTTTTAATGGTTATGTAATGTTTCACAGTAAGAATTACCATAAAATTCAGTCATTCTCCAGTTAGTAAATACTTGGTTCTCATTTTTTTGCTACTCCACATACCTGTTTCCATTGGGTAGATTTCAAAATGGTATAGCTTGTAGAAGGGAACTTGTTTTTGTTTTTAACTCTAATGTTAACAGATTAAATTTCCAAAAAGGCTTAGCACTTCCTTTTTCTTCCATCAATGACTGTCAGTGCTTTTCTTCACATCTTACCAGGAATGGGTTTTATAATCTTTAATTTTTGCCTGTGTTGGATGTAAAGGATTATCTCATTGGAACTTTGACTTGCAGAATTTTAATATTTGTTGGCCACTTGGATTTACTTTTCCATAAGTTGCCTGTCATTTGCCCATTTGCCCATTTGCCTATTGGGATGTCATTTGTCCCTTTTTGGGATTGCTTAAGAGTTATTTATTGTAAGAGTTCTCCTCCACATCTATTACCTGTTGACATTCTGGTATCCCTGGCCATAGAGAACTTTTAATTTTTTTTTATATACTGAACTATTTTTTCCCTGTTAAGGCTTTAGGGTTTCCAGTCCTGGTTAAGACATCCTATGTTCAGATTATACATAACATTTCTTAGGTTTTCTTATAGTGTTTCATTCATCCATTTTATATTTACTACATCAAGACTTACTTTTGAATATTTATAGGCAGTTGTATTAGCACCATGTATTAATGGGAAATGGGGAGATATGGGGGAATTGGTATTTGCTCTCTTTAGCTAAGTCTTCCTCAATTCTAGGATTGGGATGGTAGGAGGATGTCCAACTCCAAGAAAGCTGGGTCTCATTCAGGGTTTATAGAATCTGCTGAGAATTGCCCCAAAAAGTCTCTTAGGTGCTCTGGGAAGACCATAGAGTCCCTGAAGTGGGACATTGTGACTTGCTTTTGGGCAAATAAGCGAGTTAGGAGTTTTATTTTCCTTATCTTACTGTCCTGGGCCCTCTTTTGTTTTACCTACCACATAAATAGTGGATTTGAGCCCCGTCTTAATAGTGAAACCCCACTATACTATTGTGTCTTTAATAAGAGATTTTTTCCCCTTTCCCTATTGATGAGTTGTTTTTTTATGTATAAACTGTATACATAGTTCAGAAACACATTGCTTTATTATAAATTATTTAAATTGTGTGACATAAAAGCTCCAGGAAGATTTACCATGGTATTTATTGGGGGTTCGGGAGAGGAGGGATAGCTTTAAATACTTCTAGCATACCTTTGAATGCCTGGGAATACCTTAGTTTAAGATACTTCAACTGTTTGCAAATTGAGACTCATATAAACTACGATTCGTGCACTGGCCTGGCCTGTGCCCTCTCGCAATCGGGGGATGTTGGAGAGCCGGTTTTGGCCTGATCCCCGCAGGCCAGGCCCGGGGACCCCACCTCATGCACTGGGCTTATGGTATGCATAGAAGATCTTTGGTTAATCTCTTCCTGCCCTCCCCCCTCTTCCCTTCCCTCAGAGATTCATCAGTCTGTTCCACGTTTCCATGCCTGTGATTTCTGCTCCTGTGTTGAGCATCTGCCCCCTGATGGTCAGTGTGCGTCATAGCTACCGGCTGGTCAGCTCATCCCTTAAGCTTTTATATATGTAGATTGCTTAGGTTATGATGACCACTTATATCTGGGAAGCCCCCAAGTTAGTTTTCTCAACCTAATAGAGTTTCTCATCTGAATTAAAAAACACACTCTTCTCAGTTTTTCAAAGATGGTGTATAGCTAGTGCCATTCTATATGCATGGGAGAGAAGTTAATTTATTTTGGACAATTTATGCTTTAATGATTGGGCTCTTAGAGACTTGTGTTGTATTCAGTTTTCTCTTTTTAATCCTGTAAATTGGATCATATGTGTATAGAGTGCAAAGTAGGATAACAGATGATTCTGACTGTTGACATGTTGATTGGAGGTGTAGAAGTAAGCCAAAGGTAGAGATGCCTCTAGTTGGAAGTTGGGTTTAGATTCCAAGTACTTACTAGTTTATTTTTCCATTTGGTGAGTTAGTGGAAGATCCATACAATTTCACTGTATTGAAAATGGCATCAGGTGTAAGAGGCATTAAGTGGAAATGTTGTCAACTAACCTGAGAGGTAGTTTTATCTTTTAGAATTTTTTTATATACTTATGGAAAGGTCATCTTCAAACATCTTGCATACATAAAATGAAAACATAAGCATTACATTTAAATTAAATTCAATTTGGTTAAAACACCTTCACAGGTGATTGTATTTCTTCTTACAATATCTTCTTCAGTGCCATGGAGAGCATTGAAGTTGCAAGCAAACTTTAAAAGAGCTTTCCTCAATTAATCTCCAGGATTTTCTCCCAAGAGTTTTCACCCACTCTGCAACATTTAGTGCTGGTGCTTTCTTGATTTTATCAGAAGGTGTCAGCAGAACAGCCTTCTGGTAAGAAACGGCAGTCTTTCCTAGAATGGCCCTTCATTGGTTTGCTGAATGAAATGTCAAGGTGTTGTCAAGTGTCAAAGAAAATTGTAAGCAAACCAAGTTTGAGCATACTAGTACTTTTTAAAAAAATTGATTTTAGAGAAAGAGGAAGGGGGAGAGAGAGAAACATTGATTTGTTTTTCTACTTATTTATCTGTTCATTAGTTCTTGTATGTGCCCTGATCAGGAAATAAACCTGAAATCTTGGTATATCAGTACAATGCTCTAACCAATTGAACCCCTGGCAAGAGCTTTGAGCATACTTAAACAGTAACACTTATATTTATATTCTGACTGCCATATGGTTATCAGCTATTCTAAGATGCCATCTATCATTGTAAGAAGCATTCCGATTTCAGAGATACTAAATCATTAGTATTGATGGGCTGAGAAGGCAGACTGTGGTCAGAGGATGAATCATTAAATAAACTGATAGTTGATCAAAGGGTAGTAACAAGTAATAAATACATTGTGGCCATTCTTGGAAAACAAAAACCTGAGGCAAATTTTGCATAAATTATGCTATTAAACTTTTCATTTTTCATGAGTCACGCTTTATAATCACATTTATCCACAACAGTAAACTTTACCTAATGTAGTTGGGAAAAATGGAGACTTAACCCAGTCAGATAGACCCTATATAGGACCTGATATATAGAGAATTTATTCTAATTAATTTGTTTATAGATTACAATATTTAATCACCTTTGCTTCCGTAATTAAGCCATCAACTAATATTTGGAGAAGGCATAAAAAATGTGGTTACTTCACTGTTGTGTCAAATAAATGGAAAAATAAAGTCTCTAAATTTCATAACAGTAATCCTGAGAAAGAGTTTAAGAGTTTTGGATCTGGGCTTCCACTCAGCCATTAAGAATTCATGCTCTCTAGTTTCTGTTAGTAGTTTCCTGAGTAGTAATGTTTTAAAGTTTCTGTTTCCTTATAAGGAATGTAAGTTTAGGGTTGAAGTGAATTACAATATTAAGAAGTCAGTGGATTTTTAAAAAGTCTAAAGTAATGGGCGGATTTTAAATGATAATTACTTTACAGTCAAAGGAATTTTTCTAGACTAGGATGATATGTTCTTAATGAAGTTAGTAGGGATGTTCCAGAGGGACTCATGTTTTTCTGTACGTTTCTAAGCCTCAACAAGCAATCTCCTGTAAATTGATCCACACTTTAAACATTAAAATTCTATTTTAACTTACATTTATGTTTTGGACAACAGAGCTGCCTCTCCAGTTGTGAACTAGATTTTGTTCTGGAACTTTGGCTTAAATAGGCTTTTAGGAAAAGGTGCCTTATTTCTTCACATTAGTATTGCTACCAGACTTAACCTTTTGGAGTTTAAAAATAAGAAGTAGCAAAAGCATTTTATCATCTGATTGCTCCAGACGGAAAAATAGGGTTTTTTGTTTTGTTTTAAGTATTTTTGATTGATTTCAGAGAGGAAGGGAGGAGAGAGAGAGAGAGATAGAAACATCAATGATGAGAGAGAATCATTGATCTGCTGCCTCTGACACGCCCCACACTGAGGACTGAGATGGCAACCCCAGCATGTGCCCGACTGGGAATCGAACCGTGACCTCCTGGTTTATAGGTCGATGCTCAACCCCTGAGCTATACTGGCTTAGCAGAAGAGGTTTTAAATTTAGTAATTGTAATAGAAACTTTGGGCTATGTATATGTGTATGGTTTCAACTTCTTTTCTCTAATGTGAGGGAACTGAAAGTTGTATAAGAGAAATTTTGTCCACCTTCAGAGTCATTGCCAGGGTCCATAATTCACCCCTTCTTATTTTTGACTGTATATCTCAATTTTTGAATTCCTATAGGAATTCCATCTTGCTTTCTGTTTAACCAATAAGATTTTCTTCCACATGAGTACCTACCAAGTTGAAAAACCTGTTTTTCAGTTGTGGTGTTCTATAACTTCAAAAATGTATTCTTATGTTAAGCCGATACCGTGTTCCTTGTACCACAGGCCATTTAAGCTCCCACCCCAAAATTGCCATATACCCTATGCAAATGTTTAAAAAATGAAGTCGATTTTTATGTTCTAATGAGAAAGGACCTACAAGATACAAAGTGGGAAGAGAAAAGCAAAGTTCAAAACAAATTGTAGTATGTTTGTAATACTTTAAAGAGGATTTTATACATGTCTAAAATTACAACTTTTTTGTGACTTGCCCTGTCCATTTACATAATTAACACCCATTCTTCTCTTATCAGCTTATTTCAGCTTGTTCTTACTAAATCAGCAAATAATACTATAAATTGGGATTTTAACTGTTTCACTTTCCTTTTCTTTGTGATACTGTTTGCTTAATCATATTTTAGCCTTTAGTAGTATAAGTTTATCAAACTTTTTGTTTGTGGCTCTGTTTGTTGTTGTTGTTTTTGGGTACTTGTCTTGGGCTTTCTCCTAAAATCTTTATTGATTTTTAAAAAGTTTGAAACATTCATCCATTGATTTTTGGTGAAGAAATCCATTTTCTTCTGTTTTTAGTTTTCTAGATGAGTTAAACCTATTTTTTGGAATCTGTCTTTTTTGTCTCAATTATTGTAGCTTTAAAATGAACTTTAATGTTTGGATAGAGGTAGTGTATTCTAGTTAACTCCTATTTCCATTTAAAAGTTTCCTTTATGAATACTTTCTTGTTTTGGTGTAATTTTATTAGGAATGACCCATTCTCCAACAGAATCATATACTCCCTTAGTATTTTAATGGGGTTCCATTTAGGGATATATTGAAATTTTTGTAATATCAAGACCCTCTATAACCGGTTCTCAACCTGTGGGTCGCGAACAATGAAAATACAATCCTGCATATCAGATATTTACATTACGATTCATAACAGTAGCAAAATTACAGTTATGAGGTAGCAAGGAAAATAATTTTATGGTTGGGGGTCATTGCAACACGAGGAACTGTATTAAAAGGTCGTGGCATTAGGAAGGTTGAGAACCACTGCTCTATAAGAATGATGTGGTTTACATTTTCCTAAACATTTATTAGTCAAGTGCACTTTTTTTTTTTTTGAGGGCATTTCTACGGTTTTGTTTTTAATGCTGTTAGAATATTTTTTTGTCCTTTATTTTCCAGCTGCTTGTTATTTTTATCTAGAAAGCTGATTATTGGTTAACTTGCCACCTTACTGAATATTTAAAAATAAATGTATTTCAGGCTAGATTGCATTTGAAAAATAATTTTAAAATAGTG
>NW_006295391.1:156543-159050 GCF_000327345.1 Myotis davidii | reverse complement strand
GAAAAATAATTTCTTAAAATAGTGTTTAACTACTTACGGATTTCTGTTCCCTTTGAAACCAAAAATGCAGGTGTTTTGAGTCCCAGTTCTTGTCTCACCAAACCCCCCCCCCCCCAAAAAAAAAAAATGAAATCAAGGACAAAAACGATTAATGGAACCAAAGTTTATTGGGAGAAGCCAGTCCTGGAAAAGGTGCAGCTAGGGTTCTAGGAGCAGGCCAGTGTCCAGAATTTTCTTCCATGTTACAGTGGGAGTAGTTTAGTATCCAAGCTAATTAAAGTCTCTAATAGTCCATGTGTGGAAGGCCACATGGCCATAAGCCGTGTGGGCTCAGAGGACGTGCTCCCCTGCAACAGGAATGTTAGGTATCCATTGTGCACCGCACCAGGGGAGAAGGGAAGGGAGTGCTCACTCTTTTGTATATATGCTTGCCCCACAGCCTTGTGATTGGTTATCTGCATGCAGTCTTTGCGATAGCCATACATTTTAAAGGTAATGCCTCTGGCGCGCTTGCTTGCACGCATCCTTCCTTCCCACCCTAATTGGGGTGTTCTAATATCTTTGCCTAGGTGGGTTCCTGGTTTCACTTCCTCCTGCTATAGTCCCGCCCCTACCTAACTTTTTTTGGTCTCACCATCTCTCCTCCCTTACCCCCATTTTACACATAATTTATGACATTCTTGGGTTTTTACTACATGATGCTCTTTCTTCTGGGAGAACATTCTAAGATACTTTGATGACATGTTTGAATGAACAGATTAAGGGACTATTTTATAAAGATGCCTTGGAATCTTTCATATTTGCATATGTATGCAAAGATGAAAAAGAAATGTGAAAAGTTCTGTTCTGAGAAATGTGGTTCCTGAACCAGATGATTGTGAGCAGGAAGAGCGATAAATCCCTAATGTTGGAGTACCAGGAGGAAGACAAAGTTACGGAGAATTAAAAGTCATAAAGGCCCCCAACCCCACCCCCCACTCCAATACGCAATGTGCCGACAAATATAGCTGTTGTTATTTGGTGACCCTTGATTCAAAGACTTTGGCAAAGATTCCACTCTGCTGTTTGGGGTCTCCTTAGTATAAAGGGACCTACCATTATTCTGCTGACTTGGAGAGTACGAAAATGCCTTGAAAAGTATTGACTTTGACCTGTACCAAATGGACACAATTTAATCGAGATCTAGCCACCAAAGTATCTTATCCTTAGCATCTAGGTTTTAGGCGATGGGACATATTTCCTAACTGTTCACTACAGTTCAAATGCACTTTAAGGACTGGCTGTCAGGTCCTTAATCCATTTAATCTTATGCCTGAAGGATTTAAACAATAAGAGTAGGTGTCCAAAGCTTTATTTTTTTCTTAAAGATTATAAAAGTGTGCATCCAAACAAAGCTGATACTGATGTGCTGGAAGTAAAGTGGGGGTGGGGTGGGGGAAGGTATAAGCACTGATTTTTAATGGAAAAAGATTTTATTATAACGAAAAGTAGAATTTCCCAGTGACTTGGAGCTCTGATTTGAACTAGTCCACATTATACAGAAATGATAAGGATTGACATAATGGAACATTCCAAATTCTGAAAGTTGTTTGTGAAGGACTAGAAAATAGAAAACATTAGTGAAAGCTGAAAGTATGACTGACCTCTGATGGTAAGATATGTTTTAGCCGAAACCGGTTTGGCTCAGTGGATGGAGCGTCGGCCTGCGGACTGGAGAGTCCCGGGTTCGATTCCAGTCAGGGGCATGTACCTGGGTTGCGGGCACATCCCCAGTGGGGGGTGTGCAGGAGGCAGCTGATCGATGTTTCTCTCTCATCGATGTTTCTGGCTCTCTGTCAAAAATCAATAAAATATATTTTAAAAAAAGATATGTTTTAATCTAATATTCATGAAATTGAAAATTCTAAGTTTCTGAAACAGAAATTGCAAGAGTGTAACAGAAGTAGATGTGCTGGTAACATAACTATGAAAGTGCTCACCAAAAAATGATTGCTGAAAGTAGATGTGTGAATGAAGTACTAGGAATAGAGAAACAGACAAGGATATCATTAATATAGTATGGTCAGGTAATCAGAGCTTGTACTAGAATGGCAATTCTTAATTTTTAGCTTTAGGAGGAGAGGAAAAAAAAAAAATGAGTCCAGAATTGCAAACCGGAACCATTATAGCACTCGTGAAAGGAAAGTACACTATGTTCTCACTTAACATCATCCATAGGTTCTTGGAAACTGGAACTTTAAGCAAAACTACCTATAAGAAAACCAATTTTACCATAGGCTAATCTACACTAATAAAAGAGAAAAATGATAATTGGCGTACAACGCTACCCTTTTCATTGGCTAATCAGGGCTATATGCAAATTAACTGCCAACTAAGATTGGCAGTTAACTGCCAACAAGATGGCGGTTAATTTGCATATGTAGGCAGAATGCAGGGAGGTGAAAGGGAAAGCAGGAAGAAGCCCCTGCCACTGACAGTGATTGGAAGGAAACCCAGGTTTCTTGAAA
>NW_006295391.1:128820-156011 GCF_000327345.1 Myotis davidii | reverse complement strand
GTCCTATATAATAAAAGAGTGATATGTAAATTGTTCCCTCCACATGGAGTTCGACCAGGTGGTGGGGCCAGTCCACCCAGGTTCCCTCCTCCCTGCCAGTCCAGCCCGATGGACCCCGATCAGGGCAGCCAGCTGGACCCCACCAGTGCAGGAGCCTCTAGTTGATATATAAACAGGAGTTAAATTCCTAAAGCATATTTCTGATCACAAAAATGTCACCAGATTTCTAAACAAAGATTCAAAACACATTTAACATTAAACATTGAAATTTGAGTTATACAGACATTTAAGAAAGATGAATAAAAACGATTTTTCAACCTGCTTTTTCCAGTTCAGGGTTGGGGGATGGGGAGGGGATTGGAGCCTATCCTGGCAACTTGGGGCACCAGGCATGAACCAGCCTTTGACAGGAATCCCTTCCATCTCAGGGCACAGTCCTCCCACACTCACTCAGACTGGGACATTCACCTCATGTTCATATCTTCAGGATGTGGGAGAAAACTGGAGTACCTACCTAGAGAACACCAACACAGATATTGGGTGAATGAGCCAACTCTACACAGGACGGGAATAGATTTTCTTTTACTCTCAACATGAAAATGAAACAGTACAATTTGAGAACCTGCTGTATCCTGAGTTTTAGGCCTCAAAAAATGTTTGTATTGAAATAACCCATAACACAAATAAATCAGGTTATAGGCTTTTAAAGCTGGAGAGAGATCAGGGTCAAATTACAGATCATATAATTGAGTAGCAGATGTGGGAGGAGGGTACTGAGAGATGAATTATAGTTATCTACATTCTGTGAATGGTGATTTTTTTGTTTTTAATCCTCACCCAAGGATATTTTTTTCCCATTGATTTCTAGAGAGAGTGGAAGGGAAGGGGGAAACAGGAGAGAAAAAAAATCCACATGAGAGAGAAACATCTATTGGCTGCCTACCTGCATGCCCCTTACAACCAACCCCTACTGGAGCTGGGGAATCTGCAACCCAGGTACTCACTCTTGACAGGGAATCCCATGTCCGGGTCTGAGGGCAGAAGGCCATGGCCAATGCTCTAAACAAACCAGCCAGGGTGGCGATTTCTATATTATTAAAGAAAATAAATTTTTTTTTTCTTTTCCAGCCCCCATCTGTTACCCTCTTCTAAGTTCCAGAGATTTTTCTGGAGTGGTATTGTTGATCTTCCTTTTTGCCTTTTCCACTGCCAGTTTGTTTCATAGTAGTTGGTTTTCTGATTTACTTAGAAGAATGTCTAAGGCAGCTGTGGGCAAACTACGGTCCGCAGGCCGGATCCGGCCCGTTTGGAATGAATAAAACTATTGAAAAAAGACCATACCCTTTTATGTAATGATGTTTACTTTGAATTTATATTAGTTTACACAAACACTCCATCCATGCTTTTGTTCCGGCCCTCCGGTCCAGTTTAAGAACCCATTCTGGCCCTCGAGTCAAAAAGTTTGCCCACCCCTGGTCTAAGGTATAGTATTTAAATATTGGTAGTTGTTGCTTTTTTAGAAATTGATTAGGCTTCTACATCTATTTTGTGAGTTTACTAAATTTTTTTGCATTTTTTTGTGTGTTTCTTTTGTATGTGTGTGTGGGGGGGTGGTTATCCCTAAAAATCTTTTTGGTATTGTTTAATGGGCTTCTGATAAGGAGATGAGGTAAAACAGATGTGCTCATTTCTGCTCTCTTTTAACAAGGAACTGAAAATGTATGTTTATTTAGCTAGTTTTAGTGCATCTTATGAAGTCCAGTCTGATCTTTGTTTTGCAAAAATACTTACTAAATACCTGGTGTTTCAAAGTGTGTGTATGCATTTGGCTAAGGTTGAGAACTTTGCATTTCTGATTGACAGAAATATAAAGTGTCATTTAATGTCAGTTGTAATCATATCAGGTGCCAAGGACTGCTTGCCCAAAGTTATATAGCGATAGAGCCAAAGATTTGAATAACAGTTGTTCTGTACTTGAGTCCTTTGCTCTTTCTTGAGTATGTTAGGCCTAATGATTTCTTTCAGCTATATTCATGAAATGAAGGTAGAGTAATTTTAAGACTTAAAAATGACTACTGATTTTTATTGAGAATCCTATATAATAATTCTATATAATAAAAGACTAATATGCAAATCGACCTAATGGCAGAACATCCGGTCGACGTGACGTGCACTGACCACCAGGGGGCAGACGCTTAATGCAGGAGCTGCCCCTGGTGGTCAGTGTGCTCCCACAGAGTGAGCGCTGCTCAGCCAGAAGCCAGGGCAGTGGTGGTGGCTGGAGCCTCTCCTGCCTCTGTGGCAGTGCAAGCCTCTTCTGTGGACACTCCTCCTGTGCGCTCCTTCCCCATCCGGACCAGGATTGGGACCAGTATCGAAACTGACTGGATGCAAGCCTGCAGCCGCTTCTCACTCATGAGCACACCAGTATCGCCGTAGGATGGGTGCACAGAGACCATAGTAGAGTGGCAGCAAGCCTACCGAGTGGTGGTGGTGGCAGGCACAGCAGGGCCATGATGAGCAGGAGCGGCGTGGCACCGGGCCTGGGCTCAGGCTCCTCCCTGGCCGCCTGCTGCTTCCTGCACTACTACATCCTTCGGGGGATGTTGAGCTGCCAGTTTTGGCCATGCTGAGGGACCCCAGTGGTGCACGAATCCATGCACCGGGCCTCGTCTATTTATATTCATTACAAAATGGTTTTGAGGCAGTGTACTCACCCTTTTTTTTTTAAGCAAAGAAGGAAGAGAAGTTGTAGGAAAAATAAGATTAGGTTAATGGTAAGGTTAGTATTAATAATGTCTTTTAGGCCCTGGTAAGGCCGAAATGGCCCAGGTGAGGTTGAGATGGCCCAGGTGAGGTCGAGACAGCACCGGTGGGGTTGAGATGGCCCCAGTGAGGTCGGGATGGCCCCGGCCCCGATGAGGTTGGGATAGCCCCAGTGAGGTCGGGATGGCCCTGGTGAGGACGAAACGGCTCCAGTGAGGTGGTTACGGCTCCAGTGAGGTTGGGACAGATAATGGGGACCAGTATAGACTGATGAACAGGGGTAGATGCAGAGGCAGAGCAGCATTGAACAGACTGTCAAACTACAGTGGGAAGCCTGGGGCAGGTTGGGGGGGGTGTTAAGAGATCAACTGATGAGAGGGGGGGGGGGGATAAAGGAGACATATGTAATACTCTTTGTAATACTTCAAGAAATAAAAATTATTTAAAAAAAGAATGTGGTCTTTTCAGTTATTAAAGGTGGGCTATAATTTAATATTTATAACTAATATTTATAATAAATTTGAGTTTTTTCCTCCATGCCAAGTACTGTGGTAAACATTAGTTATTTTACTTGATTCTCAGTTACATGAGGTATGATATCTTATTCAAGCATGTATAAGTGATAGAGAGCCTGGCATGTGACTCCTGAAAGCCTGACCCTATTATTAGTCACAGTACTAAATACTGATTCACTTAGTTTGAGTATTGACTAATACCTATGATGTTTTAGGCTTTTTACTAATTTCAGGGTTGGTATGTGGAACTGAGGTTATAGTACTGTGTGAAAACAGGTTCAGAGAGTTTAAATAAATTTCAAGTATTACATTTCACAAATGATGAGATGGAAATCAAACCCAGATTTGCCTAATTCTAAGCTCTGTGTTCTTTTTTTAGTGCTCCATATTTTCTTTATATCTCTAGTATTATTGCCTTTTAGAGTTAACATAATGTTTAATTGAATATTGATATACTTTTAATAATGTTTTTGGCTTTTGCAGGGATTTATCAAAGATGTTCATGAAGACTCCCTCACAGTTGTTTTTGAGAACAAGTAAGTTGTTTATTTATTGATAGAGATCTTAATTTTATTTTTTTAAAATATATTTTATTAATTTTTTACAGAGGGGAAGGGAGAGGAATAGAGAGTTAGAAACAACCATGAGAGAGAAACATGCATCAGCTGCCTCCTGCATACACCCCACTGGGGATGTGCCAGTAACCAAGGTACATGCCCTTGACCAGAATCGGACCTGGGACTCTTAAGTCCGCAGGCCGACACTCAAGCCACTGAGCTGGTCAGGGCGAGATCTTAATTTTAAAGATGGGTAGTGCCGAACGGTTTGCTTTTGATTCTTCCTATTGCCAGTGAAAAATGACCGCTTTTGGACAGGCTTTTAATGGCTCGATCATCTTATGAATTTAAACAATTCTAGTTTTGATAACTCTTCGTCTGTTTTTCTGCCCACCATTTACTCATTACTTTTTTTCATGACCCTTTTCTTTGCCAAAACACATGTGAAAATGAATCAGTAAGTAGATTTTGCAAAAATAGATGGCACAAATGGGATTTTAATTCTTAAAAAGCACAGATATTAAAATAAAGTTGTAGGTAGCCTTCTGAGTGGCTACTGGTAGTCATTTTCAAATTGTTTAAATATTAAGAAATTTCAGTTTATAGATATTGTAACAGCTAGGTAATGTTTTAAAATATGAAAGACAGTATGCTGGCCTTGTTTAGGAAGGCTTATAAAGGAGCACTGTGTAACTGAAGGTCAGAAAAGAACTGTTCAACTTTCACTTTTAAGCTGCTCTGGAACTGCCTGAAAAGATATCTGCCCAATAGCTGTTTCATGTAGAAACAAGTGTTGTGATGATTTCTGTCTTTGAGCAGCTGCCATTTAGATAGTAATGGTGAAAAGAAAGCACTCAAAAATCTTTTACTTTCCTTCTGTTGTGTGTGTGTGTAGCCCATGCATCCCATGAAGATAGATGCTAAAAGAACATTTTATGTGCTGGTATACCTTTCAGGCATATGAATGACCTATTAGAACTTAAAGTTATTCATCAACTCAGCTTATAAAATACAACATAAAAAATGTCAGTTAAATAATAGCTAAATGAGTAACTTTGATATATATTTGCTATAAACATGTAAACTAAGCTTTTACTGGTTTTAATTATGTATGTGTTCATTGTTGAAAAGATAATTTTTATGTGAGGAAAATGAACCTTAATGTAATTCAGCTATTCAAAATAATTGAGTAATTTTCTGTGTTTCTGTGAATATGTACTGAAACGGAATTATGCTGTTTATATTGTTTTATAATCTCTGGAATTATGTCTCATCCAGTTATAAATGTGTTTGAAGTTGATTCCACTGCTATTATTTGGCAGTGGTGTTGATGTGATACTATTTTGAATCTAAGTTACTATTAATGAATGTAGCCCGTATCATTTGCAGAATAATATATATACTGTTCCCTTAGGATGAGTAATTTGGCAGGTAATATGTAATTATTTTCAATGATGTTAATTATTTATAAACTTAATCAAGAGTCATGTAAAATTTGTTCTACCTCAACAAACTAATTACTTGGAAAATATATAATATGAAAGTTGTTTTTCTTAGGGAAAGCTAAATGATTAATTTGAAAAAAATAGAGCACTAAGCATAGATTATATAGCTTCCATATTAGGGGGTATTGGGATACTATATTTTGATACTGTTTATTTCTCTTCTAATCCTTCAGTTGGCAACCAGAACGTCAGGTTCCATTTAACGAAGTTAGATTACCACCACCACCTGATATAAAAAAAGAAATTAGTGAAGGAGATGAAGTAGAGGTATGTATTTGTAAGTTTATTTTCTTGTATGCCTATTATTTTGTTTTAAATACATATTCTTATAGGAAAATCTGTTTAGCTGATGGAGAATAAATCTAATTCCATTTCTCTTTCTGTTGGCAATGGCTGTGTAAGTAACATACTTTAGTTTGGAGTCAGAACTGGGATTCATGTCTCAGCTCTACAATTATTAGCTTTGTGGCTTGGTCAAATTTCTTTATCATTAAAATGAAATGTGAGAGTTAAGGATGATAGTGCATTTGAATTGCTTTGCGTGGAATCTGGCACAGTGAACCAATAATCATGTTAGTTGCTGGTTTCCTTCTTTTTCCTAATTATTTTAAAATTTGTCTTGTGCTTTCTTCCTCAGTATCTTTGTAAAATACTAATTACCACCCTTTATTATAGTGATCATTGATACAGTTTACATGTAATATGAAATATTGTAATTAGTATACTGCCTTGTTGAATATTCTAGAAATACCTGGAGCTTTTTTAAAGTATAGGGAAAATTCATTTTCATTTAAAAATTCTGCCCAGATTTTAGCTCTAAGTTTCCTGTGTACTCTTGCTTTTGCTAAATCAAAAAGCATGCTATAACTTAATTGTGTTGGGGCACCACACCATGAGCCCACTCCCTAATAATGTTACAGCCTTTCCCTTTACTCACCTTTTTCTTTTTTAGTTGACCAAAAATGGGTACTTTTTTTGTATGGAAACCTGTAAATGTAGTCTGAGAGCGGTGTGTATTTGTGTCTGAGTACCAGTAGGTGGGTCCTATGAATTGTAGCAGTAATGCTGCTGATTACTACTGTACTATGTTCACTTGGACATTAGACTCCAGTAAAAAAGTTGTGTGTTTTTTTCTTTTTTCTCAGCAGAAGCAAACTTTTATTTAGAAAGTTCCCAGAGGTAGCAGAAGTGAGCCAGCTGGGCTGCATGGGCTCAGGAAATAAATTGGCAGAGGCAAAAGAAAAGCCTTTGGAGCTTAGGAAACAGAAAGGCAAAGAACATTCATCCAGGGGAAGGCGAGGAGAGAAAGGCAGGGGCCTGCTTCAGAGAGCAAGAGAGAGAGCCCTGGAGAAAAGGGTGTGGAAAAGCAGGGTGTGCTCAAGAGAGAGAAAGAGCAAAGAGTGAACTTGTATTCTTTTCTAATCAATACCTTTCTGTGAGGATTGATAAAAGAGTTTGATTTGCTTTCATTTTAAAAAATTCGTTTTAGAAGTTTTCTCCCTCCCCTCCCCCCAAATTCTTAGTTTTGTTCTAGAATTAGAAATATGTGGTGGTCAATTCTGAGAATAGTGCAAAATTATTGTTTAGACACTTATTGGTAGTTTAAAGACTCAGATGAAAGGAAAAGCTTAGAGTGCTGAGGATGTTAACAGTGTGCTTTCCCCAATCTCAGACAAGGGAGGCCTTATCTATTTCTTGGACCACCTTTGTTGTTCATTTGGAAATTGATGATTGCTGAGTGTTTTATTTCAGTTTATTTTTTGTTTTAGACTTAGTGAAATTTGCTCCTTATAGTGTGAGAGTCTGTACCTGAAATTAAGATGTTGTCATTTTTTCACTTGAAAGTTTTGAAAATTTACATAAGGAAGAAGCTTAATCTTGCCACCTTTATTTTTTTCCCCCCTTTGGTCACCAGTACTTAGGAATCTCTCCATATGACCTGGAATGTTTAGGAATTATGGTTGTTAGGCTTTATATTTTGAACCAAATAATTTTTTTGAAAGCCCCCCCCCATTCCCTTTAAATTTAAAATAATAAAAGATTAGTGTAATAAAATGGTAGAGAATTAACATAAAATGGGAATTTTCCCTCTTAGTGTAGTTGTGTAGGTGTGCTTGTTGCCCACCCCAGTTTTAATCTCATTTACCAGAGTTGAGCACTTCTTCAGATTTTTTTAAACATATATATATTATATATATATTTCTTTTTATTGGTTAAGGTATTACAAATGTGTCCTCATCCCGTACAAGTCCTTTGGTTGATCTCTTCCCCTTATACATTTATAAAGAATATATGAGTTTGTTACAAAAATGAGAATCTATTAATATAGAAACCCTGGGTATAACGCGTCCCCAACCAGAGGGAAGTTGGTCCTGCAGGAGTCATCTTGGCAACAGCTGCGCCCTCCCTGAGCTGTTTGCCACGAGAGCGAGGTTTCAGGCAAGAACCCGCCCTCGGAGCATGGATGCACTGCGTCCTGGATAGCCTTGCCAAGGGCTGTGCCCTCCCTGAGCTGTTTCCCGTGAGGCCTGAGGGAAGAACCCACCCTTGGAGTTCCAGGAGTGCCCAGTAGCAGTCAGTCCTGGGTTGCTGAGGCGGAGGCCATGGTGTGGTAGAACTCTGGGTCTGGCCCAACAGGGGGCATGGCCGGCCTTCAAACCAGACCCTGACAGCAGGGAGGAGGGAGCCCCATTCCTCACAGAATCTGCTGTTGGATAGCTTGTTGTCAGTGGCTTGCCAGCTAGGAACCTCATTCACCTGCACCCTGGACTCTGACAGGAAGGAGGAGGGAGCCCATTCCTCATGGAATCGACAGGTGGCCACCTTGCTGTCAGGTGCCTGCCAGCTAGGAATCCTATTCATCTGCATATCTGTATAAAGTTTTAATACATTATATTAGAGGTCGTGGTGGTACTGTTTTACCCACAGCATCTACAGCAATTGCTGCAAATTTACTTCTCAGTGGAAGGACCTTTCATTCCCAATATAAATTACCAATTCCATTAAATGAAACTTCAATTTCTAGACTTGATATAAACAGTGAAGTTACTAAAACTATTAAAAAGGTCCAACTTCTCATTGATGAATGCACTATGGCATCCAGTCATGCTATAAAACGCCATAGACAGATTATTAAGAGAAATTATGAATTTGAATGTTGTATTTGGTGGGAAAGTAGTTCTTGAGGGGATTTTCGACAGTGTCTCAGTATTGTACCGAATGCTATGCGATCGGCCATAGTATAAAGTACTGCAATGTTTGGGGATGTTTCAGAAAGTTGTCTCTTACAACAAATGTGAGATCAGAGGATTCTGCTTATAGTGGATGGTTAGTAAAACTTGGAGATGGCAAACTTGATAGCAGTTTTCATTTAGGAATGGATATTATTGAAATCCCCTGTGAAATGATTTGAAATGGATCTATTATTGAAGCTACCTTTGGAAATACTATATCTATAGATAATATTGAAAATATATCTAACCATGCAATTCTTTGTCCAAAAACTGAGCACGTTCAAAAATTAAATGAAATTTTGGAAATACTCGATGGAGATTTTCACACATATTTGATGATTCCATTGATTCAACAGATGATGCTGAAAAGGAAAATTTTGCCATCAAATTTCTTACTTTCCTTCGGGAATGCCATGTCATAAAATTGAAAGTGGGTGCAATCATCATGCTTTTGAGAAATCTTAATAGTAAATGGGTTCTTTGTAATAGTACCAGGTTTATTATCAAAAGTTTACGACCTAACATTATCAAAGCTGAAGTATTAACTGGATCTGCAGAGGGAGAGGTTGTTCTGATTCCAAGAATTGATTTGTCCCCATCTGACACTAGCCTCCCATTTAAAATAATTCGACGTCACTCTTTATGTGGTGTACAGGGAGATATGAGAATAAGTTTAATCACTTTATCAATCATTGTTTGCATCACTGTTTTTATATCATGTTTTTGTTGTTTTTATATCATGCCTCTGTTGTTATATCCTTTTGTTACTGTTTATTAATAAATGTATATATTATTTTCATATACATTTACTAGTTTCCTTTCATCTCTCACACTTATATTATAGAGAAAAGGCAAATAGCAATATTAAAATATTTCCTCTAATTCCCTTTTAATGTGCACGAAATTCGTGCACCGGGCCACTAGTACATTATAAATTTGTGACTTTTGTTTTCAGTTAATTAGGATACCATAAACATTTTCATGTCTGAACATACAGATTATGTCACTTTTTCTAAGCATTCCATAATATTCCTTAGTTCTAGGAGACATTGAAGTTAACAATTTTTTTTTGCTGTTACAGAAAAGCCAGAATTAATTAATGGTCTTTTATATAAACATGTTCTGGTAATACAGTTCTAAGTGGTACAGTTGCTGAATCACAAGGCATGTTACTTAAAATTTTGATATCAAAATGTATTATTTAAATACAAAATGTATCATTTTGTCTTCTAAAAATGCTTTTTTGAATTACCACTTCATAACACCTGAAGGTGTTTGTTTCCTCATTGATTGACTGGCTGGGTTATTATTAATCTGTAAAGTTTTAAAAATCCAATAGAACAGTGGTTCTCAACCTGTGGGTCATGACCCCTTAGGTGTCGAATGACCCTTTCACAGGGGTCGCCTAAGACCATCCTGCATATCAGATATTTACATTACGATTCATAACAGTAACAACATTACAGTTATGAAGTAGCAACGAAAATAATTTTATGGTTGGGTCACAACATGAGGAACTATTTAAAGGGCCAGAAGGTTGAGAACCACTGCAGTAGAAGAAAGCTGGTGTCTTCTCATTCTTCCTTCCCTTGATTATGGAGTGTTATTAGATTATTGGCTGTTTACCTTTTGTTCTGTGACTTTATTTTTTTTTGTCCTTGTAGTTTTTGATGTAGGCATTCTTAGCATTTTATGGATAAGTTTTTATCTGTTATATGTTGTGTTGTCTTTCAGACAATTTAAATAATACTCTGTGGCTTTCACCATTAAGAAGTTACACTTTTACTTATTCAGATCTGCCAGTTTTTTTTGTGTGTGTGGCCTCCAATACTCATTTTAGTATTTCTATAGATTTGTGCTCCACAAGAGTATTTAGGTTTTTAAACCAATTTGCTACTTTACTCTAGGTAATTTATTGCTTAGTATATTAATGTTTTCATTTACGTCATTGGCCACTGTTTTCTTTTTGCTAGTCACCTGATGTTCAGGCGGGCAGGCAGGTGAGCAGCAGTTAGGGGCAATCAGGCTCCAGGCAGAGGGGTTAGGGGCGAGCAGGCAGGCAGCAGGCGAGCAGTTAGGGGCATCAGGCAGGCAGGCAGAGTGGTTAGGGATGATGGGGCAGGCAGGCAGAGTGGTTAGGGGCGATCAGGCAGGCAGGCAGGCAAGCGAGCTGTTCGGAGCCAGCAGTACCTAACCCGTAGGGATAGGGCCTAAACTGGCCATCGGACATCCCCCTGCCCCATGCCTGCATCTCTAGTATGATCTATAATAGAAAATTGGTTTTGAAAGGTATAAAATGTAAAGATTTATTTTATAACCTAATTAATGGCTTTTATTTAACTTTAAAAAGTTGTGGCATACCCTGGCCAGCATGGCTCAGTGCTTGAGCATTGACCTATGAACCAGGAGGTCACAGTTCGATTCCCAGTCAGGGCACTTGCCTGGGTTTCAGGCTCAATCCCCAGTAGGGGGTGTGCAGGAGGCAGCCAATCAATGAATCTCTATTATCATTGATGTTTCTATCTCTCCCTCTCCCTTCCTCTCTGAAATCAATAAAAATATATTTTTCAAAAAGCGTGGTGGGATATATTTTCAAATATAATTAACATTTTGGTAAGTATTTGCTTAATGGTTTATGTTACTAATTAAAGATTGCTAAGAAAATGCTCAGCTTTACAAAGTTGGATGTAAAGGGAAAATGAAGAGTATCTTAGATTCTCTTAAGTTGGTTATCCTATATAATAAAGATATAACATGCAAATAGTCGTTACGCCGTGAAGTGTAACGACTGACCGCATCACAACCGGATCAGCAGGAGGGTGGGGCAGCCAGCTACAAGTGGGCAGCAGAGAGCTACAGGAGGGGGCAGGGCAGCAAGCTATGAGGGGGAGCAGGGGAGCTACAGGAGGGCGGCAGCAAGCTACTGGCACATGGATTCATGTGTAGGGCTACTAGCATAACCCTATCTAATAAAGTGAGAATATGCTAATTGATCCTCATGCTGTTGCAAAGATGGTGGCGCCCACAGCCAATAAGGAGGGAATATGCTAATTGACTGCCCCGCCCTCAAAGATGGCAGCACTCACAGTCACAAGATGTCGGTGCCCAGTCTCCTCAGCCTCATGGGGGCGGCAGGCGCATGGCAAGCCGGGCCCGCCCTGCACGCGCCTGCCTCTGGACTCCCCCAGTCCCCTCAGCCCCCCAGCCGTCCAGGGCTGGCCCGAGGCGCCGGCAAGCCTTGGATGGTGGTTGCCCAGCCACCCAGGGCCTCCCGAGACTCAGGTAACCAGGGGCAGCGAGGCTTGCGTTGCCGGCAGTGGCAGCAGCAGAGGTGTGATGGGGGTGTCGCCTCCCCCTGATCACCAGGTTGCCTCCCGCCCCTGAGGGCTCCTGGACTGTGAGAGGGGGCAGGCTGGGCTGAGGGACCCCTTCCTCCAAGGCATCAATTTTCATGTACCGGGACCCTAGTAAAGCAGTTCTCAAACTGTGGTCGCGACCCCTTTGGCAGTTGAACGACCCTTTCACAGGGGTCACCTAAGACAATCCTGTATATCAGATACTTAACATTACTATTCATAACAGTAGCAACATTACAGTTATGAAGTAGCAACGAAAATAATTTTACATTTGGGTCACACGTTGAGGAACTGTATTTAAAGGGCCAGAAGGTTGAGAACCACTGCAGTGTTTTGGGATATTGATTTCACATGAAGTGAAGTCAATAGATACTTATATTGTTTAGCAAATTAATATACACACTACATAGAAAGCCTTACATCTCAAGCTAATGTATAATTTTACATGGTTTTCAAAGTTTTCTTATTGGATTTAACAATTTGATCATAAGTTTATTTTTGAAGTTTTCTGGTTGAAATAAGAATTGGCAAGTTTTGTTTCTTACCTTACAATTTTTTAATCCAACATTTGACTTATACAAAGTTAAATGTATGTGTATTGTTAACATACTACCTTTAAAAATGTTTCTTGTGACCAGTCTGAAAATTTTAGCTGTCTGTAGTTAGTCTTTCTGATAATACCAAGTCTGTTGTTAGTGTTAGTGCTTGGGAAATGCTGAAACATTAAAAAAAGATGTGAACATATTTTTATTACATCTTTGTCTTGGAAAATGGTGTTTTTTAAGATGTATGAAACCCACTTGTTAGATTATCAGTCTGAAATAATGAATGAGATGATATTGTACAGGTAAATTAGTGTGTTCTAGTTAAGCTTGCTTTTCTAATGTACATTTTTTTTCTTCATAGATTGTAATGAGACGAAATGGTGAATACAGGGGAACGATAAATGTTTCTCATATAGTTGTAAAATGGTTCATTATGATTAAACTAGGGGCCTCGTGCACGGATTCGTGAACCTTGAAAGGAACTGTGGGCCGCGAGGCTGCGGTAGGCACAGGGGTGGGTCTCGGGCCATCTTCTGCAAACCCGCTCGGCTCTTCCTGCCAAGGCCCCGGTCTCCAGTATGCAGGCAGCCCCTCTCCTGCCACTGCTGCTCCCATGCGCTGATAGTGCCGGCCCTGCTCTTACCTGCTGACAGCACGGAGTTATTGGGGCTGGCGCCATTAGTGGGTGCGAGCAGGCTGGCACTGTCAGCGGGTGCAAGCAGAGCCGGTGTCATCAGCGGGTGTGAGCGTCGGCTGCTGCCCTGATTTCCCCTTAGGAGCAGGGGGAGGTGGAGAAGCCCTCAAGGGTGATCAGGGCCGGCAGCCTCCGCTTGCACCCGCTGATGGTGCCAAGTGATTGGGACCATCGCCAGGCACCAGCAGCCTGTGTGATCAGCAGCTCTGCCTCCTGCTGCGGGACCAGCACTAGCAGAGGGTGCAAATGCCCAGCTGGACCACGGTGTGTGGGAATAAAGAAGCTTCAGTAACCACCAGTGACTCTTCCCGATGACAGCTACTGGCACCCCGCCTTGGCCTGGTGCACGCGCTCACTTACTCCACTATCCCACCGCGGCTAATGTCTGCCATGTTCTCCACATGCCCCCTGGTGGTCAGCGCACATCATAGTGACCGATTATTTGGTTGGTTGTTCCATCATTCAGTCTATTTGCATATTAGCCTTCTATTATATAGGATAATCAGTTTAGTGCTTAACATTATTTAGGAATTTTCTCTTTTTTTAATATATTTTATTGATTTTTTTACAGAGAGGAAGGGAGAGAGAGAGTTAGAAACATCAATGAGAGAGAAACATCGATCAGCTGCCTCTTGCACATCTCCTACTGGGGATGTGCCCACAACCCAGGTACATGCCCTTGACCGGAATCGAACCTGGGACCTTTCAGTCCGCAGGCCGACGCTCTATTCACTGAGCCAAACCGGTTTCGGCAGGAATTTTCTTTATAGTTCTGTGAAAACTGGTAAAAATTTCCTACCTCTGGTGTTTATTATCTCTATTTGGTTGTGACTTTGAAAGGCATAGTTGAACATTATTAACATAAATGAAAAGTTAGCAACATCACCCTAGAATTTCTTTTTAAATCACAATTTGGTGTGTTAGTTACAGTTTGGAAACCATTTTGTAATAAGGTTTGAATTGGAGTCATTTGTTAGAAAGAATCCTTAAGTGGGCTTTTGGAATTTGATTCTTCATTTTCCATCTTTCACTCAAACCTTTAATCTGAGTACTATTATGTTTTTAGGTGTCCCATGGGCACTCCTTAATCTCCTGCTTTTTTGAGCTCTTTTTTTTTTTTTTGGATTTGAAAAAATTTAGTGTTGAAAGCAAAGAGGGCCGTAGCTTTAGAGTGTGAATTGCTCCCTTGAAACAGTTTGGAGATTTAAGTGAAATCTGAAGAAGGAGATTTCTATGAGGTGCTCTCATTCCAATAACATAGTTGTAAATGAATTTAGTAATCAACATTTGGAACATAGTACACTAGGGTACAGTTTTAATTCTGGGTTATTAAAGTAATTAAAAAAAATAAAGGTAGTTTTAAGACCCGTTTTTTACAGCACTTAAACTTGAGGCACCCATTCACTATAGGTCACTAAAAGATACTTCATCTAGCTGAACTGCCTTCCTGAGCTAGTGCTTGGAATTGGTAAGAATTTTCTGTTTTTAGGATTTTCTTTTTGTTTTTAATCCTTAGTATGCTATGGAAAATAGTCACCACTTATCATTTGGGGCCAGAAATCCATATTTACTGGTTTTAAAAATATTTTAAGTCACTTTACATATAATTTTTTCAGAAGTAAAAATGAATGGATGGCAATAGTCAACATTATGAGATACCTTGATAAGCATTTAAACATAGCAAATCCAACTTTTTTTAAAATAAATATATTTTTATTTATTTCAGAGAGGAAGAGAGAGAGAGAAATCAATTTTGAGAGTGAATCATTGATTGGCTGCCTCCTGAACATTGGACCGAGCCCGCAATCCAGGCATGTGCCCTGAGCGGGAATTGCACCCAGGACCCTTTGGTCTGCAGGCCGATGCTCTACCCACTGAGCCAAACTGGCTAGGGCACCCAACTTTATATTACACATTTTCTTGGTTTTGATAATAAATATACCTAAAATGAGTATAGTTCCCTAAATATTTCTGTTCATCTGCTATTATACTTAAACCCAAAACATCATATAAATACTGATATCAAATTTAAATGCATTTCTAATTTTAGTTTATTTCTTCTGGTTCATTTGGCATGAATTATCAGGATGTAGTACTTTAAAAATATTTGGAATTGTTAGTGGCTTCTAATTTTATTGAACAAAGCCTAGTCCTCTTTGTGCTATAATTACACCATTTTAAAAAATTGCACTATTTTCATATTTAATCAATTGGGTTGACTAATCCACTGAATTTTTTGCATTTTTTCATCTGTTTCTTTCTAGTCATCTTTGTATACACATCTACCTGTGGCATTTGACCACTTATTAACTGAATCGAGTATATTTTGGTGTGCAGACATAAAAGGTGAAACAATACTGTTGTATCCTTATAGAAAAACAAGAATGGTCCAGCTGCTTATTGCAGGATTTTGTATAATGGAGTCTTAGTTGAATGATTAACTGGGTGAGAATACTAAATTTCCTTTTTCTCCTTAGAATTGTATTGATTGGGAATATTGATTTAGGATATTGTCATTTGAAGACTTCATAGTCTGAGATTCTGCTTATGAGATAAATTCATATTGATCATTAGAATCTGGAGTGCTGTTGGCTCTTGGCACCAGTCTGATATCTATACTAATAAAAGGGTAATATGCTAATTAGACCAGGAGACCTTCTGGACAAAGCCATAGTGGCGGAGCTGAGGCAGAGGTGGTTAGGGGTGATCAAGCAGGCAGGCAGGTGAGCAGTTAGGAGCCAGCAGTCCCGGATTGCCAGAGGGCTGTCCGACTGCCAGTTTAGGTACACAGTCGGAAATCCCTTGAGGGGTTCCTGATTGGAGAGGGTGCAGGCCGGCCTGAGGGACACCACTCCTCCTGTCCCCCGCGCCCCCCCCCCCCCCCCCCCCCCCCCCTGAATTTCATACACTGGGCTTCTAGTCTCTAATAATTGTGAAAGTCTTGCCTCTGTAAAGTTTTTTCTCTTTGTAATTATAGGTTGAAAATAATAATTATGAATTCTTAATTGTTCAGCAATATCCAAAAGCAGGGTCAAAATGGTGTTTCTAGTCTTTATTTTCCTGAAAGACTATGCAATAAACTAGAGCAGCCGTGGGCAAACTATGGCCCACGGGCCGGATCCAGCCCGTTTGAAATGAATAAAACTAAAAAAAAAAAAAAAAGACCGTACCCTTTTATGTAATGATGTTTACTTTGAATTTATATTAGTTCACACAAACACTCCATCCATGCTTTTGTTCCAGCCCTCCGGTCCAGTTTAAGAACCCATTGTGGCCCTTGAGTCAAAAAGTTTGCCCGCCCCTGAACTAGAGGGTGATACAGTAGTAATGATATATTTCATTGTTATAGCCTTCCAAGTAATACCATCATTTTTCTGTTTTCTTTGTATTTTTAAAAAATCATAGTTGGAAATAATTGAATGATGATGAAATAGCAAATTTTTTCAAGATAGAAGAAAAATATCACTAGATTCCACCTTAGATATATAAAAGAGGCCACAGGATTCATATGCTAATTTCAAGATAGAGTAATTTTCTATTTTTAAAATGTTCTTATTTTTTTTTGGAAGACCAATGAGAAAGGATAAAAGTCATAAAGTAGTTAGATTTGCTCATTAAAGAAATGCAAAAGCTAAAATTGAGTCCCTTGGAGCCTAATTGATACAAAGGCTTTTTTTTCTTTTTTTTTTTAAAGCTTTTTTCTAATGGTGTACATTAAAGTTGTTCATAAGGTTTTGGCTTACTCATTTACAGATTCGATTTTACATTGCTTCTAAAATCACTTAGATTATCTTGAGAGAAGCTTCAAGCTTTTCAAAACTATTTATGTATCAATAGTGCTGGGGTCCAACCCCAGGAGGTCCAGGGGTTCCCAAAGGTGTAGACGGAGTCGGCAAAGAAGAAATTACACAGAGACAGCATTCAGTTGATCAGCAGCCTAGCCAGGATCTCTAGCCAAGTTCTGGTCAGCATCTCCAGCGAAGTTCTGGTTAGGATCTCCAGCCAGGTTCTCTGTCCATGTTGTCTCGCTAGGTTCTCCAGCCAGGTTCTGTAGCCGGGTTCTTCAGCCAGGTTCTGGCTAGGTCCTCCAACCAAGTTCTGTAGCCAGGTTCTGTCCAGGATCTTTTGCCATGTTCTCTACAGTGAAATTTTGCTGTCTCTAGGTTCTGTGTCTAGGTTCTGTAGCCATGTTCTCTCTGTCTCTAGGTTCTGTCTCTAGGTTGTGTTGCCAGTTTCTGTCCAGGATCTTTTGCCATGTTCTGTCTCTAGGTTCTGTGTCTAGGTTCTGTGTCCTGTTGTCTTGCTACATCTGTATTTATACCAGTTGATTCCAATCCTATCAATCTCTATTCCAAAGGTTAGGGCGTTTCTTATCTCCATTCCAGGGAGTAAAGGTTATGTAGCTTAAGCATGATTGTTCGTAGTTAAAGTGATTAATTACCCACCTGGCACTTAGTTAAGGGGTGTTTTTTCCCTCCCTAACTTCAGGGGAAAATCCCTACCTGGGGAAACAACCTTTCTCAGAAAGGTGACCTTGGTTAAAACACATAGTGCCAAGAAGGTGAGCAAACATATTAAGAACAGTATGCCATATATGCCAGGTCCCTTGAAACAGCAAGGATGGACCGGCTCCCGGCACAATAGTTTGCATTTATCTCACAGATAGCTGTTAACACGTACTGATAGATTTCTCTGGCCACCTCTGTAAGAGTAACCTTAGTTTAGTCTTCTCTTCTCAGCCCCCCCCATTTTCCATGTATTGAAAATACATTTAAAAAGCTGCTGTATTGCCTTAGCTGGTTTGGCTCAATAGAAAGAGCATCAGCCCACGGACTGAAGGGTCCCGGCTTCGATTCAGATCAAGGGCATGTACCTTGGTTGCAGGCTTTTTCCCCGAGCCCTGGGTGCATGTGGGAGACAACCAGTGGATGTATCTCCCATCGATGTGCTGTTTCTCCCCCTTCCACTCTCTTGCAAAATCAATGGGAAAATATTCTTGGGTGAGAATTAGCAAGATAAAAATAAAAAGCTTCTGTATCATCTCCATATATAAAAGCCTAAGCGACCGAATGACCGGTGGACCAGTCGCTATGATGTGCACTGACCTCCAGGGGACAGACACTCAATGCAAGAGCGGCCTGCCCTCTGGTGGTCAGTGCTCTCCCACAGCCAACCTCCTGTGGCCCCACCTGGCCATGCCTAGGGACCCTACCTGTGTATGAATTTGTGCACCGGGCCTCTAGTAAGACATAACTATAATCCCTAATGGAAACTTTTTAAATATAATGTTAATATCTCATAATTACAGATACAGAACATACACACTTTTTTTAGATAGGTGTTGTAAGATACTTATGTACTCTGCTAGAAGTATTAATATGTGTAATTTTTTGTTCAGCTAACCATTTGGTACATGTGATCTAGGTTCCTCAGGAAGGGATCTAAATGTTATATTCTTGGAAGAATTTTAAAGTAGGGTTTATAACCTTTTTTTTCCTTTTAATGTTTTTATTGATTTTTTTTTTTTTTAAGAGAGGAAGAGAGATGGATAGAGAAATAGAAACATCAATGCCCGCAACCCAGGCATGTGCGCTGACTGGGAATCGAATTGATGACCTCTTGATTCTGGGTTGATGCTCAACCGCTGAGCCACACAGGCCAGGCTATGGTGTTTCGCTTCTGAAAAGAATTCTTAATTTGAGCATCTTATAAATACTGTCATCAGATTTACAATACACCTCTAATAAGTTCTAGCTTATCCTTCTGCTACTTGAACCATCAAAATGCAATGTTTGAAGATGAAGAATGGTAACAGAAACTGTTGTTTTACACTGTGTAAAACTACCTTGTAAGAAGCATTTAATATTTGTTTAGTAAACCCTCATGAATTTGAATTTGATTTTCAAGGACCTAAATTGCCCAAAAAAAGTTGTTTTATTTTTCAGCAGTAAAATGTAGGTTTACATAAGTCTTATTAAATTGTTTAGTACACCAGTTTCAATACAGTAGTATTTTTGATTCTTAAATTTAAAGGGACTTGCCGTTTATAATAAGTTATTATTTAAAATATTGGAAACCTTTTAGGATCAATGGTTGAGGGCATTTTTTTTTTTCCTTTTCAGGTATATTCAAGAGCAAATGACCAAGAACCTTGTGGATGGTGGTTGGCTAAAGTTCGAATGATGAAAGGAGAAGTAAGTAATGTTAACTCTTGGTTCCTATAAATGTTAGTCCAACTCTATTTTGTTTTTAAAGGCCTACTTTAGAAATAATTGGTCACACATTTCATATATTCATCAACATTAATTTCTATTTGTGTTCTGAATTTGCAAACACCAAGGCTGCTCTCCAGAGATACACCCTAAGCATGTGAGGACTACCAAAGTTCTTGCTTGTGAAAACCTATAATCTACTTTAGGCAAATCAATTTGATGTAACTAAGCTGTTTTTAGCATTTGTGCCACAAGGGGAAGGGTCTACTATTTAAACTGAGCGAGGTAATTAGAACTTCATTTAAAGCTTATTACTTTTGTTCAGATGGGATTTTTAAAGTATTTTGATGTCTTTTAGTTTTATGTCATTGAATATGCTGCTTGTGATGCCACTTACAATGAAATAGTCACATTTGAACGACTTCGGCCTGTCAATCAAAATAAAACTGTCAAAAAAAATACCTTCTTTAAATGCACAGTGGATGTTCCCGAAGATTTGAGAGAGGCGTGAGTAATTTTATTTGCTATTATTTTGTGAATTAGGAATTTTTAAGTGCTACAAAATTCTTTTTTTCCCCAAATACCCAATAAAAAACTTCTGATAGAACATCTTATTAATTAACAAAAGTTTTAATGGGTGGTGGTAAAATGAGATACTGGGTTTTGTATTATTATACTTGCCTCTAAATTTAATCTGTTATTTAGGTCTTACACATGAATTAATTTCTCCATAGGTGTGCTAATGAAAATGCACATAAAGATTTTAAGAAAGCAGTAGGAGCATGCAGGATTTTTTACCATCCAGAAACCACTCAGCTAATGATACTGGTAAGATAACTCCATAGTTTAGGTAGTTAATAGATATTGCAGAAATTTTGTAATTAAATGTTCAAAAAAAATAAAAGCTAACTTAGTGTATAGTGAATTTGTTAATACAGTGCGGGAGAAAAATTTTTGTAGTTATAAAATGTTAAATTTTTATCTTTTCTGAAAGAGGAGAAGTTTTCATGTGATATTCTTAACATCATACAATTAATTCTTAATGTGTGGTGTGTTAGAACCTCTCACCCCCCATCACAATATGAATAGCAGAATTAAATAACATGGGAATTCAGGAAAGGAAAGTAAGGTTACTTCTGGGAAGAGGGGTGTATGTTAGGTGAGAAGTGTAGTTGATGAGAATCATGGAAAGCTTTATTATGACGGTCCTGTTTGTATTCTCTTGAAAAATGGTTGTTTTGAGTGATTAACTTGTTTGTTTATAGTCTGCCAGTGAAGCAACTGTGAAGAGAGTAAATATTTTAAGTGACATGCATTTGCGAAGTATTCGTACGAAGTTGATGCTTATGTCCAGAAATGAAGAGGCCACTAAGCATTTAGAAGTAAGTGAGTTTACTCATAAAAGGTATTTTGTGTGTCTGGGTTTTATTAGTATATACAAGCTCCCTGACTCAAAATTACTTACTTTACTGGTTAGGTAAGGTAACTTGGGACCTATTTTGTGGCTAATACCTGGAGTCATTGTGTCCTTGAAGAATTGCTGTGTATTGCTAATTCTTCTTTACTCTGTTCTTAACTTTTTATTTATTTATTTTTTTGCTTCCCTGGCAGTCACAACACACTTCCATCAGTAACTAGATTATTATAACAACTAGAGCTGCGGTTCTCAACCTGTGGGTCATGCCTCCTTTGGGGGTGGAACGATCCTTTCACAGGGGTCGCCTAAGACCATCGGAAAACACAGGTATTTACATGACGATTCATAACAGTAGCAACATTACAGTTATGAAGTAGCAACGAAAATAATTTTATGGTTGGGGGTCACCACAACATGAGGAACTGTATTAAAGGCTATAATAAAAAAAGACTCTTTGCTTTTGCATCAGACATGGCTGGCTCCCTGGTGTGGTCTATTTGGGTTCTTGAAATCTGGGTATAACAACCACAACATGAGGAACTGTATTAAAGGGTTGTAGCATTAGGGAGGTTGAGAACCACTGCATTAGTCAGACATCCTTAGCACTGCCGCGGAGGTGGGAGAGGCTCCCAAGGTGGGAGAGACTCCTGCCACTGCCGCTGCACTCGCCAGCCATGAGCCTGGCTTAGGAACCTGGTTTTTGGCTAAGCAGCACTCACCCTGTGGGAGTGCACTGACCACTAGGGGGCAACTCCCGTGTTGAGCGTCTGCCCTCTGGTGGTCAGTGTGCTTCATAGCAACCTGTTGTTCTACTGTTTGGTCAATTTGCATATTAGCCTTTTATTATATAGGATAGGATTCTTGTGTAAGAGAAGACTAGGACACAGAGCATATAATTTTTTTAAAAAAAAAATATTTTTTTGATTTTTTACAGAGAGGAAAGGAGAGAGATAGAGTTAGAAACATCGATGAGAGAGAAACATCGATCAGCTGCCTCCTGCACATCCCCTACTGGGGAAGTGCGCGCAACCCAGGTACATGCCCTTGACCGGAATTGAACCTGGGACCTTTCAGTCCGCAGGCCGACCCTCTATCCACTGAGCCAAACCGGTTTCGGCTAGCATATAATTTTTAAAAGAACCTATTGTTGCTTTTCTATCCTGTCCTAAAATACTACTGTTCATCACTGGGAGACTTGCAATAACACACTGTCTAGAGAAATTGAGACAACTTTGTTTATCTTTAAGACAACTTTTAATACCCTTACAAATTTAAAAGTTACAAGTAGAATATGGGGATGAGTTTTGAAACATAAATCATCTGAATTGGAGAACTGCTTGTATCAGTTATTCTGGGAAATTGTTTTAGAATTACTCTTTTCTGTGGCCATGACTAATAGACTTATCAAACCATTTTTCCCCTTCCATTATGTGACCCAAATGAGTTTCCTTTATTCCTTTTTCCTTTATTTTTTTAATTCAGTTGTAACGTTGACATAACATAAAATTTACCATCTTAACTATTTTTAGTGCAGCTCAGTAGTGTTAGGTATATTCAGATTGTTGATCGATCCCCATGACTTTTTCATCTTGCATAACTGAAACTATATACCCATTAAACAGCTTCCCTTTCCCCCTTCCCTTTCAGCCCCTTGCAATCTCCATTCTGCTTTCTGTTTCTATATGTTTGACTACTCTAGATACCACATATAAATGGAATCATACAGCATTAGTCTTTTTGTGACTTGTTTACTTCACTAAGCACAATGCCGTCGATGTTTATCCACATTGTAGCATGCCAGCATTCTCTTTTTAAGACTGAATAATTTGCGTTGTATGAATAAATCACATTTTGTTCATTCATTCATCAGTCTGCATATTTAGTTTGCTTCCAGTTCCTGACTCTTGTGAATAATGCTGTAAACATGGCTTTATAGAAAACCATTTGTATTTTTTATCTTTTGTAATAAATTCTAATTTACCTCTTTTATTAGTGTACAAAACAACTTGCAGCAGCTTTTCATGAGGAATTTGTTGTGAGAGAAGATTTGATGGGCCTGGCAATAGGAACACATGGTAGTAACATACAGCAAGCTAGGAAGGTTCCTGGAGTTACAGCTATTGAACTAGATGAAGATACTGGAACATTTAGAATCTATGGAGAGGTAAACTGTTTTCTGTCCCTTACCTAGGATAACTTTGCTAAAGCATTGATCACATTTATTTGGAATTTCAGCTTCCCAGTAAAAACACTTTAAAATCATTCAGACTAATAATCATACATATGTGTGTGAATTGAAGATGATATTGTATTATATGGAGCAATGAAAGGTTTTTGAGTAATGTGTACTATTTTCAGAAGTTTCTTAACCATAAGCTGCTTCTGGGTTTAACTCAGTTTTCTGTGCATTACAAGTAATTTATTCAGATGTTTTTTGCATTCTTATTATGTGTTGGGCACTGGCAGTTGTAAATAACATAATAAAACAGCTTTGGTAGAACTTGAACTTAGGTAATATTTTGTAACTAAAAATGAAATTTGTGTGGATAGGAAAATCTGAGAATTACATAATTCAAGTTTTTAATTGAGACCATCTTTCACATTAAAATGTATGGATAAAGTGTTTTTTGGGGTGATAATTTCAAGTCTTAGCTTTTCATAAATCTGACCAGAGACCTGATTTTTATTCCTGAAGATTTTAGACATCGGCATTATAACAGTTATTAAGATGAAAGGCTTTGGAGTCATAGTGACTGAATTAGAATTCTATGTTTACCCCTTTGAGTGGGTTTGGAGAATGTCACTTAATCTCCCTGTGTAATTTTCTTCATTGTAAATGAGAAGTATAATAGTGCTTATTTTATAACCTATGTGGATTAAATACATTTTTTAAATTGTTATTGTATGTGGTGTATTACATGAGTACACAATACAATTGATCTGAGGTTATTAAAGAACAAGCAGTAAAAGTGGAAGTTAATGTTACTGAGAACTGTGAATTCCTCTTCCCACTCTTCCATCCTTCAGTCTTTTAAAATTGCACCCAGGAGAAATTAGGAATTTAATGATGTTACTGATAGGTACTTTTTTCTAATGCATCTCTGCAAAACCAGCTTAGCAAATCATTGTGAGAATTGGGGGGAAAAAATGTAGACAGTATAGACAATGTGAACAATTTATTTTTAATATTCCCCTGGAGATATTTAGCATGGGAAAATGGACCAAATAAATGTATTTTCATGGGTTTAAATTTGGTAAACATAAGTTAATTTCTTGCTAATTTTTTCAGAAGCTTACTAGTAAAAGGGACCTTAGAGATGACTAACCTGTTTTTGTTCTAATGGTACTTTTTTCCTAGCCTTTTAATTAATGCTTTTTAAAAAAAGGTACTTAATGAATTATTTGACCTGAAAGGTCACTCTAGTAGGCTGAGCTTGTTACTAGAATGTCATAATTCAGATTTTGTTCATTTCTCATATTTTTGTTTTGGACTGGGATTTATTCAGGGTTTATTTCATGTTGGTTTCTCTCTCCCTTCCTACTCTCCCAGAGTGCCGATGCTGTAAAAAAGGCTAGAGGTTTCTTGGAATTTGTGGAGGATTTTATTCAGGTTCCTAGGAATCTTGTTGGTAGGTATTTCTTATATATGTTAAAGAAAAATGTTATTTAATTATAGTGACTTAATTAAAAATTAGTTTTGTCTGATATTTTACTTACAGTTAAGTATTTTTATAACCATACTTATTTTCATTATTTCAGTAATAACATTGTACGTGACTTGTATTCGTTGTGATAAAAAGTAAGGATATCTTCTGTACAGGGTAACCCACTAATAAGACCCAGGGCTTTTATAACAGTTTGCCATTACAATTTTTCTTAAGCCAATTTAGACCTTGGGCTCTTTCTTACTATTTTCATTCACTTAATGTCTTTTTATTATTCATGTTTATCAAAATTGTAAGTACTTTTTGAAAATGTGTGATAAATTTTTTCGTTTATTTAGTGCCAAAGAGAGAGTAAGAGTGAATTTACAATATGGTAATAAATAGTAAAATTTTACACAATAGACCCTGAATAAATAATGATTGGTTTTTGCAAAGGTATATGGGCAGGAGAGGAGGATGGTGATGATATGGTAGGAGGTTTCGCTGTTACGTGTTGGCTGACATTAATGAAGACTATTGTGCCCATGGGTTATAAGTTGTGACAAATTTTGAAGCTGGAGTTAAGTGAGCATTATAGCTTGGAGTGAGTTGTTGAATAGCTTTGTTATTAATATCCTGTAGATCTGTGCTGTCTGTCCTTTTAAATGCTAATTGAGACAAATGGGAAAGCTTTGTCACATGTTAAATACTCATGGATTATCCTAGAAGTTAAATATCAAAATAAAAATACCATAAGGTAGTGAAATTTACTAATTTACTAGGAGAGAGGAATTTTTGTCACCTATTGAATTTTTTACCTTGTTGAAATAGAGCCATTTGGGCTCCATTTTATAATTAGGCCTATTCAGCCTTTAAGAAATGATTTTTTTTTTCTTTGCTATCAGTGTTTTATTTGTCAAATTCTATAAAACAAACACTAGGGAAAAAATTAAACAAAACAAACTCCTACTAGATAAAAATGTTTTTCTAAGGCCTATGACAACTAGAATACTCTGGTACAAGAATCTATATACAACACAAGAATTTGGATTTTGTTGCTACTCAGCTAGTATATAAAAAGCTTTTCAATTTTGCCTGAACATTTGGATAGTTATGACATACTGCCAATTAAGCAAACTACTTTATCTGTTCTTGGAAATCACTGTCCTCTATAGAATAATTTTAGTATTATGATACGAAGTGTTTATTGTCAAATGAAATCACTGTAGACAAGAAAGCTGCTTTTGAAAATGATCCCCATTTTGTTTAAATTCTACTCAGTTATTGACATCTATCAGTACTAACATTGGTTTGCTGCTTTACAGAGTGTAATTTAACTTAGGTTTCTTTACTTATAAAAATGATTTGAGGTATGTACTAGAGAATCAGGGTTCTTTTCCAACTCAAGAATTCTATAGAAGATAGCCTTGATCTTAGAGAGTTTGTGGTAGTGTTAATTTTGAGTAAAAAGTCCAGGTATTTCAGAAGTGAGGAAATTGGATATATTTGTAGTTTTCTGATTCTTTATTTATTTTGTGCAACAATGTCTGTGCCTGTCATGTCTCTTTTTTCCTCTACCTGTCTTGGTTGGCTTTGATTTGGGTTATTTGTGTACTCTTTAGGAAATATACATTAGCAGCAACTATTATACGTTGGTGAAATTTTCAGAAGAAGTATAAAGATTTCAATTGGTTATTGTGTATAATAATACTACATTTTCCTCCAAAATGTTTTATGGGTGAAGCAGACTTTTGAAAAGTAATACATTCTTAGTCCAAGTGAAAGAGGAAAAGAGGACTGAGGAGTAAAAGGGAATGAGGACTACTTGGTGGTAAGTTCCAGAGAGGATTCCTTTACACATTCAGGTTCCCAAGAATTCTAGAACTTGACCATTCCCACCCCTTCCAAAGAAAAAGAAAAAGTACTATGTGAACATTGACTTGAAAATGAATCGAAATCTTTATCCTCCTAGAAGCCTTCCCTTAATCACTTCTCTACTCTGTCCCTTCAGCATTTTTGCTCAATACTCAATTTATACTACAGGTCTGCTTCAGTTTTTCAGTATGCTTTGGAATTTAAACTATGGAAATGATCAGTTAAAATTTTGACGGTCTCTGATGGGACTAAAATAAAACTTGCAGGTAGGTCCTTGCCACGGACCCCAGAAGGGTGATGGATGTTCACTCATCACTGATATAGTTCACAAGAAGAAAGGGGCACTAAGATTGGGGTGGGAGGGTTATGACATATCATCCTGACTTTCGTTATTTCGAAAAGATATTTGCTTATTTTTAGCAGGGTCAAGGATGGAGTTGCTGCTTGAGCTTCACTGTGTTAAAAATGAAGGTTGCTTTTATATGCTGCTGCTAGAGCTAAGAGATGTGAATTCCCTGACCTACTCTTTTTTTTTTTTTTTTTTTTTGCCTATTCAATCACTGTTGCTTTTAAATTTAGGGTTATTAGTGGGGAAGGAGGCTTGAGAATAGGGACAGAAAATCTATAATAGTGTCTTTGTTGTATTGGCTGGCTTACTGTTACCATTGTTCCCTTACTCATTCTTTAATGAAAACTTGTTCTCTCAAGCATGCAGTAGGAAAATTTTAATTTTCACCCCTTTCAACCAAAATTAATTTATTGCGGAAATAATTGCTGACTTAACAATAAAAAAATTATTGGGGATTTGGACTTAAATAACATGGGCTTGTTTAATAACATATATGGTGTTGCTGTTAATTTTATAAGAGATA
>NW_006295391.1:118098-128790 GCF_000327345.1 Myotis davidii | reverse complement strand
GAGATACATTGTTTCATGTAGGGAAAGTTACCTGAAAATACTGTTCCCAGGTAACAGTCCGCAGTATTGGTTTGTTATTTTATGTGAATGTATGTTGTAACTAATAAGTTCCTAAGGGGAAGAGAAATCTTCATGCTTCTTTTTTTAGGTTGTCCTTTAATTATTGGATACTTTAATTATTGGGTAGTACCCAATAATGCTGTTTGACACTTAGAGGTTAAGTATAGAGAAGGTAAATAATTTGGATTTAATGTCATTTTATAGTATTTCATATCTAGGAAGACAGCATACCAGACACATGTTGTATGTATCTGTATAGCTGTGAAGTACTTTTTAAAAACTTAAAGGTGTAAAATGTTATACTTGTTAAATGTTAACATTTAATTTCTACGAAGGGAATATTTTAAAAGTTAGGTCTTCAAGTCACAGGTATCTTTTGAATAAATAGAAACTTGAAAATAAATTCAAGATGTAATTTGTTAATTGTTTGAATAATTATGATATATAATGAATATAAACAAATTGATCTGATTAATGCTAAGATAAGGGGTTGTTTTTTTTTTGCCTCTATACAAGAAATGGGTTGGACTTGATATTTTAAAAATATAAAAATGATGTAGAACATCTTAAAAGTTTATTTAGACTTTGAGAATGTTTTCCATGTGAGCAGCATTGTCAACCCAGTTAATGATAGCCTGCTGGAGAGAAGGAAATTTGAGACCTACAATAAAACTTCTCAGTAGTCTTTAGGGGTGAGTTAATGAGAGTACAAAGATAGAGCGTAGCTTGGTTTTTATAATTTGATAGCAAGTTATAAATTATTTGAAAGGGTTAGCAGTATTGATTTTTAACTTACCATTACATTTGTTTTCTCTTATTAAAGGAAAAGTAATTGGGAAAAATGGCAAAGTTATTCAAGAAATAGTGGACAAGTCTGGTGTGGTTCGGGTGAGAATTGAAGGAGACAATGAAAATAAACTACCTAGAGAAGATGTGAGTATTTAAAATGTAATTTAATTGGCCTGGGTTTTTTTTGTGGTGTGTGTGTGTGTGTGTGTATGTGTGTTTCTTTTCATATTCTTTTCTTAGCTGACTTCATGTTATTTTGTATTTTGGAAATTGTTTTATGAAATTATATCTAGTGAGCTACTTACACTCTAGTGCAATGGACTTTTCTTTTAAAAAGTTCTGTTCCTTCTAATATATCTTTTATCAAGTCTACTTTTTATCATGGGCCCTGGTTTCTTAGTTGGTTTCTCAGTACTTGAGTAAAATGCCAATTTTTTAATAAAAGCCTTCAATTTGATCATGTTAACAGTCCCTTTTACACTTATAATGTAAAGCTGTTCAATTTGATACTAAACAATACAGTCTTTTATGAAGGAATTCTTGACAACTCTCCCTAGCATTTTTATAGAATCTGAAAGCACTATTTCTTAATTGAAATCTTTAAGGTTTTCTGTTGCTATTTTGATATGAACTTTCTGAAATTTCTTTTCAGTCCTACTTCTCATATGTAGATATCTTGTCTACAGTGCTATTCTTTGCTTTCATATATCACTTTCAGGATTTCTTTATTTTGTGGCTTCAGTAATCAATTCTGTATAGTTGACTTAAACTTTGTATGTTTGAATATAAGGCAAGAATTTTCCTACAAATTATCTTCCAGCAATATACTCATACATAACTTCTTCAGTTTTGCACAATAGATTACTGTTTGGAGAGTTTGTTAGCCTATTGGATAGAATCAGTCTCATAAAACAAAACAAAAAGCTGTAGACATTTAGCGTAAGTAAATAGCTTCACATTAAGGATGTTGTAACGATGCCTATCAAAGATAGTCACTTCCTTTATTCATTTTAATTAGTAAGAATGTGGAGAAAAATGAATGCGGAAAAACAAATGAATAGTGTTATACATAGGAGTACTTGTGGCTCAGATTGATTTCATTTTGCACTGTTTTGAAAATTACTACAAATCTCAAGTAACTTTTACTTATTCTTAAGCAAATCTTCCTTCTTTTCTCACCATTTTTGCATGACTTTAAGATGCCTTTGAGATAAGGAATAAAATTAATGTTTCATACTATTATGGGCACTTTCCCTCTTTATGCTTAATATATAAGATAATAGAGATCTATTGGCATACTACCACTATTTAAAATTAGTCTGAAGATCATGATGTTTACTGGCAAAGGCTAATAAACAACTCAAGTATAAATTTCTTGGCTTGCCGAAACCGGTTTGGCTCAGTGGATAGAGCGTCGGCCTGCGGACTGAAAGGTCCCAGGTTCGATTCCGGTCAAGGGCATGTACCTGGGTTGCGGGCACATCCCCAGTGGGAGATGTGCAGGAGGCAGCTGATCGATGTCTCTCTCTCATCGATGTTTCTAACTCTCTATCTCTCTCCCTTCCTCTCTGTAAAAAATCAATAAAATATATTTAAAAAAATTTATTGGCTTGATACTACTATGTCATCTTCCCTTACCTTTATCCCAATTGATTTTTAATATTTACCGTTGCAAGTGAATTCTAGGTTCTCCTTCAAATATAAAAATTTATACTTTTCAGTTTGTAGAATTGGTCAATTGTTCCATTTCTGTGCTAGGTTAAATTTAAATGCTTACAGAAACCAAGAAAATCATGTTAAATGATTAAGCAGGTTGAGATTTACAAGATAGGGGTGGGAGGGCACCAAGTATTTTTCTGTAAAAGAAACATGCTGCTCAGTTTTAATTTGGTTGACGTGTGGGAATGCTGCATTGTGTTGCTAGATCATCTGATATTTTTTAAGAGAAGCTGAAAATCTATAATACTATAAAGAATTTTTTCAATTTCCTAAACATTTTATGTTAAAATGAATCTGAAGTTTGGTAATGGTTTATTTTGGGCCACCATTCCACAGTTTAAGCCACCTAAATCCCCTGGGGAGTGTTTTATAACTTGCTTTCTCCAAAATCTTTGATGACTCATCTCTGGTCTGAGATGACCTTTGTATTCGTAGTAATTACTGTTGGTATACTAGGGTATGTAATGATTTTCTTTTACATTTTCTGGTTTATCTTACATCTCCAAGCCAGGTAATAAACTCAAGAAATCAAATCTGATTCATTCTCTTTCTCTCTCTTTCTCTTTCTCTCTTTCTCTTTCTCTTTCATTTTTCCCCTATCACAATGAATTTTATAGAGTAGGCACTTGATAAATGTTCAGTTAGTTAAGTTTGTTTGTTTTTTAATTTAAGATTAAGAATTCCCACCTAGCCAGTTTTGCTCAATGGATAGGGTGTCCGCCCACACAGACTGAATGGTCCCGGGTTTGATTTCAGTCAGGGGCATGTACCTTGGTTTCGGGCTTGATCCCCAGTGGGGGTTGTGCAGGAGGCCAGCTGATCAATGTTTCTCTCTCATCGATGTTTCCTAACTTTCGATCCCTCTCCCTTCCTCTTTGTAAAAATCAATAAAATATATTGGAAAAAAAAAAAGATTAAGAGTTCCCCAGTCTCGGTAAGGGCTTGTGCAGGAGGCAACCAATCCATGTGTCTTTCTGAAATGGATGTTTCTCTCTCTTCCTCCTCCCTCCTTTCCATTCTTTCTAGAAGTCAATGGGAAAAATATCCTTGGGTGAGGATTAAAAATACATAAATAAATAATTTACCACTTAAATTGTTAAAAAGTCAGTTTGAAAATAAGCAATAGAGTAGTTTCTTATACAGAATCAAAAGTTCTTAAGCTACACTTAGTTCCATAAGGAACTATTCTATAAAATCAAGAAAATGGGAAGAGACACTCAAACACATTGGATCATTTTATTTAGGCTATACTCGTTCTCCTTAGCCAATAGTATGCTGGAAGTGTATTTCTTTTTTTTTCTTTTTAATATATTTTTATTGATTTCAGAGAGGAAAGGAGAGGGAGAGATAGAAATATCAATGATGAATCATTGATCGGCTGCTCCTGCATGCCCCCTACTGGGGATTGAGCCTGCAACCCAGGCATGTGCCCTTGACTGGAATTGAACCTGGGACCCTTCGGTCTGCAGGCCGATGCCCTATCCACTGAGCCAAACCAGCCATGGCTAGAAGTGTATTTCTTTAAAGAAAAAATCATCAATTAGTATCTTAATTCTCTTCTACTTTTTAAAAACCTTCCTCCTCTAAAATTCATCAAGGTAAACAAGGTCTATGTTAATCTTTTGACTTGCTTTTAAACCTGTGACAAACTGTATGCCCTTACCAATAATTCCTTATTTTACTTTGTGTAAATATTTATACTTTGTAGGTGATACTTATTTTAACAGTTGGGAAGCATTCCCTCCAACACAGACTTCGAAGGTTTCGTTATCTGAAGATGCTCAGTGTCACTAATTCTCAGAGTAATGCAAAATTAAAATCACAATGTGATAGCATCTCACACCTGCAGAATGGCTATTATTAATAAATAAATGGGGTGGGGGATGGACCAGAAAATCTGATATTTAAAAAGTAATTTTTTAAATGCTAAGTTGTGCAAATATGACAAATTTTTGAAAATCTCAATATTTCAAATTACATTGATATTTTTAGAAGTATATTTTTAAATCTTGAACTTTAATAGATATAAATTGCTATGTGTTTTAGAAAAGTTTTCCAAATTATATATTGGTATGTCAAATTTAGACTACAGTTTTGTTAAAATATTAAATGCTTGAGGATGTTGTTTTCTTACAGGGGATGGTTCCATTTGTATTTGTTGGCACTAAAGAAAGCATCGGAAATGTGCAAGTTCTTTTAGAGTATCATATTGCTTATTTAAAGGTATGTATACTATTCACATTTATATCATTGTTGCTCCCCACTTTAAGCTTTATTAATTCGGTAATGTTTGTAGTAAATTTTAGATACTTATATATTTTTAATTTAGGTTCAGTTATGCCCTGTTTTCATGAGAATTTATAAATAAAACATCTTTTGCCATAATAAAATCATTTGCCTCGTAGTCTGTTTGAGTTCATAGATAGAGCAAGGGCTTTAGAAAAGAAAGCCACATTAAATTATTAAAAGTTGTATTGGTTATTTTCTACCATTCCTCTTTTATTCCTGCTCTGGTTCTCTTGTTTAGAGTATAGTAATATCCTCAACTGCTCTGTCTAGTTAGTATGTTTTCCTTTTAGTCATATCATTGCTGCTGTTTTGATATCTTGAAAGCACCCCTGATACTCTCATTCCATTCTTTTAAAAGCTTATCTTTATATAAGTCTCAATTCAATCTGGCATTCTAAGCCCAAGTTTTACCTTTCAGTACTCTACTAACTTTTATAAAGCCCTCCCTTCACATCCTGTAATGACCTCAATTTCTGAATTATCAAGCCTACTAGTTCATCTAGGTCACAACTCAGGTGTCATTATTTTGATAGGAAAGTAGGTTAATGGTACCTCTCATTCATGCTACCTGAACCTCATTTAGCAGAGTTTTAACTCATTCAGAGCTAAATCTGGTAACATTGTATAATTATTAGCTTTTTAATAAGTGGGTCGTTTTAATGCTTATCAAACATCTCCTTGAAGGAGAAGAGTTCTGGTCTTTTTTCACATTGCATGCCTGTAGCACTTAGCATGACTGGCACACATGTTGGGTATCAGTAAATGTTTGGTGAATTGAAACAGCAAATGCCTTTGCAGGTTGTGTTTACTAGGAACACAACTGTACTTGACCAAATGCCCATGATGCTTCTTTCATTAGTAGGGAGTATAGCTCTAGCTTTATTTAGACTTTAAGAAGACAAAAAGTTACAAATAAGATTTACCCTTTATTGTTTTGATTATAGGAAGTAGAACAACTAAGAATGGAACGCCTACAGATTGATGAACAGCTACGACAGATTGGTATGGGTTTCAGACCTTCTTCCACCAGAGGGCCTGAAAAAGAGAAAGGATATGCCACTGATGAAAGTACCGTCTCTTCTGTACAAGGTTCTAGGTCTTATAGTGGAAGAGGCAGAGGTCGTCGGGGCCCTAATTACACCTCCGGTTATGGTAAAAACTTTTTTTTTTTTTTTTTACTAGTTCTAGTTTAGGTGCTCCAATACGTTTTGCTTAATATTATTTAGTTAGTGTTTTACCTTATTTTCCCTTTGAGGGCAGTAGATAGTTCTGAGGTATACGTCTTAGTAATAGTAATGGCACACTTTATGTTAATGACAATAAAAGCTGTGCAATTACAGCTGTGTAATGAAAGAAAACATGTTTTTGTTACGTTGATGGTTCATTATCATTTTTATTATTAAATAGATATGAAACTTGTTTTCCAAATATTTCCCCTAACAGTTGTATACATTTTCCAATAAAAGTCTAATAATGCTGGCTATACTACTAGGAATCATTTTTGCTTACCCTCTGGGGAAAGTAAAAAGGAGAAATATTCTAACCACTGTGCCAAAATTGCATACAGCAAATATATACTAGCTTTTAAAATATACTTTATTGGCTCATTCAGCAGTTCTGAGTATTAATATCTCTGGAATTATTTTATGAAATACAGCATTTCACTAAAGTGAGGGCTTTAAAAATTAGAACCTAATTAACATTTTTATAAAATGTATTTATTTAACTCTGAGGATGGGGCCTAACCCATATAGCAAGAGGCCAATGGATTGTGCTGGTCAGTAATTCTCTAATCCTAAATTCTCACTTATTCTTCTTCAGCTTTGTGGAGTTTTCCCATTTTCTACATTTGGACTTGGATCTTAGCAGTGACCTGGTTATTTTTTTCTTTATTCTTTCCTTTCTCTTTACTTCTCTACTCCCCTATGCTCATTCTAACTGCCTTGAAAATACTATCTTATAATCCCTAAAATAAAAGGCATTTAGGGAAAATATGAATATATGAAAGCTTACAGTGTGCAGGTTACATATCCAAATTTCATGTCATGTTTGACTGAAGAATCATTTAATGTTGCCAGTTATGTTAAATTTGTACTATTTTGTATTTGTTGTAGAGTTGAAAGATTAATTTTTCCTTCCCTTTCATATCTTCATTTTTTAACTTTTAAAGTTAACCCTATATTGAAACATGAAAAACAAATTCCAATAAAGTAAAACTATTTAGCATGTGAAGGGCTGAGAATTATGGACTTATTATATTCCTGAAAATACATTTAATACAAAAGAAAAGCAGTAATTAAATAGAAATTAAGTATATACTGAATGATTTCAGAGGTGTACAAATTCATAGTATAAATAATCACATTTGACTTTTTGGATGATGAGGATTATAAGCCTCTGTGGGAAGTCAAGTCAAATTATAGATGAGCGATCACTTTTTGGCAAAATGCTTTTGTTGAGAGTAGATAATAAATTTACCTGAGAAAGGTAGAGGAATATCATTGGTACTGAAGAAAGCTCTGCCAATTGTTCAGTAGATGGCACTCTTACCTCTGAATCTTTACAGACGGTGTAACATTCTATTTTTTTTAAATAACCATGGAACTTGGGCTTGAGAGAAATAAAGTCATTTGAATTTGGTTATAGATCTTGTCCACTTAATATCAGAAGGATTTTTAAAGGAGATAATACATATAAACTGTATAAGAAATATTTTCTCTAGAACATCCCTGAAGTTGGTATTTGTCTTATAATAGATGATGTCTTATAACTTTCATTGGCAGTATTTGTTTAATGGCACACAAAGTATGTCTTAGGATGAATGGGTGGCATGTGGATTTGATAAAATGTACTCTAACTATTAAGTTTAGCATACACAATCATTGAAAAGGATGTGAATCATCTTCAGGGGTGATTTTAGAAGGGAAAATCTGATTAAAATTCTGTTAAAAACCAGTCTTTTAATTTGTTGGAGCCATTAAAAATTGAATCAGTTTTATGAGTTAATTTTAAAGCTTTTTAAAAAGTTTGTAAGTTCAGAAGTTCTTATACATTCCGAAGGTTTTCTTCACTATTCATGAAATGATAAATAAGTGTTTGGGAGCTTCAAGGAGAAAGGAAGTTGGTAGGCTCCTTCACTTGTTAAACTTCACATTTTATTTCCTATACTTAGTCCTTTTAACTTTTGTATCTGAAGAGCTCTTGTGTTTCACTTTTATCATCAAATGACAATGGCATTTAAATGTAGGGAACTTATAGTTTAGTATGGAATCAATCTTATTTGGGAGTTTTAGCAAAGGAACTTCAAAATCATGCAGCAAGTTTACTCAACAGAAAATGGTTATGTTCATTGGTAGGCGTCTGGGAGCAGTTAAAGGTATGAGACAGAGCTGCACCCTTTACATTTATCATAGACCAAGTGAGAAGTAGATCCAAAAGGGATAAAAATAGAAAACAACATTCGGCAACAGTGCATGACAGGTATAAATTGCTTCTAAGAAAATAAGAGAAGAAGAGAGGTCTGTTTTCATTCAAATTGGTCTGAACCTAGCTAGAAATTGAACTGGGCTTTGAAAAAAATGTTTGGTTATATGATAAAAGGAAAAGGTGGAAGAGACACCCCAGAACTACCTGAGAATAGAAGTGGAAATGAGTGTGATAGTGATTGGGTTACATAAATCTAATATAATGATGATATTGTAAGGCATAGATTATTTGTGGAATTTAAATTTTTGAAGGGTCATTATTAAAATAGGTCAGTGATGGCGAACCTTTTGAGCTCGGTGTGTCAGCATTTTGAAAAACTTAACTCTGGTGCCGTGTCACATATAGAAAGTTTTTGATATTTGCAACCGTAGTAAAACAAAGACATATTTTTGATATTTATTTTATATATTTATAAAGAAATATATAACAAAGAAAAATCAACCAAAAAAATGAGTTCGCGTGTCACCTCTGACATGTGTGTCATAGGTTCGCCATCACTGAAGTAGGTCATCTGAAAGTCAGAGATGGTCTAAACTTTTAAAGTCAGGCTGAATTTTTGTCTCATGGATCTGTTGTTGATTTGAAGTTGTCTTTCCTTAGAATAACCCTCTTAAAATTTGTTCAGTAATTTCAAATACTCTATTCTAATTTAAGAAACTTGGTCATAAAACATAGCTGTTTTATGTACAGCCACTAAAAATACACTTCCAGTTTATAAGAGACCATTAGTTACCAGAAACATCCTGATTTCAGAGATATTAAAATGTGAAAAAATGGTAAAATACGCTACATAACTATTTTTCTAAATATAATTGAAGTTGCTTTTAAATATTGGGTAGCAGTTATATTTACTATACTAATTTGCTATTAAACCTAAAAATGGGCAATATTTTTAAAATATTTTCCCATTTAGTGCATTTTTATATTTGTATATGTAATGTTTTATATGTTTTCTGTAATATTCTGTTGGCTGTAAAACAATTCAGGTTTTAACTATCTGAAGAGTAGATACTATATTATTAGTATAATATTAACATTTCTTTATTAAGAAATTTTGAAATCAGTGTTTTGATTTAGTGTTTTTGAAGCAGCCAAATAGCAGTTATTTAAACAGTGATTTGCAGGAAACTTTTAATTTTTTTTCATGCCTATAAAAAATTGGCTTATGTTCTCTTTTTTCCCAAGGTACAAACTCTGAGCTGTCTAACCCCTCTGAAACAGAATCTGAGCGTAAAGATGAGCTGAGTGATTGGTCATTGGCAGGAGAAGACGATCGAGAGAGCCGACATCAACGTGACAGTAGGAGACGCCCAGGAGGAAGAGGCCGAAGTGTCTCAGGGGGTCGAGGTCGTGGTGGACCACGTGGTGGCAAATCCTCCATCAGTTCTGGTAGTCTTTTATATACTATGTCAGCATTCTTTTTTTGTAAACATTGTGACTTTATACAAATTAGTTTATTTTCTGGGGCCACTGATTTTTGGAAGTTTGTCTTGGAATTCACGGAAGAAAATAATACAACATAACAGTGTAAGGAAAAGCCCTGTAGAGTGTTTTATCAATGAAAATTAACTAGAATATCTGGGTCAGAAAAATAGGTGTTTATCCCTTCAATTTTGAAGGGCTTATGTAATTAGAGTGTTTTTTCTCTCTAGAATTATTGAGTTTATGTATTTGTTGGCCAGGCAGACCCAGATAATTCATATGGTCAGAAAGATCTAAATTCCTTTGTGTACTTAATATTGAAAAGTAACTGAAAACCATTTTTTGCTACACTGTGTACTAGGGGAACAGGAAAAAAATTGTATATTCAACTTAAAATATATTTTTTTATTATTTTACTGTTTGAGGAATTGAGTTGTAAAGAGAAGTGTTTAGAAGACAGATTTGAGGTGTGCAAGCAACTTTTTACTCATGTGTTTTTGAAGATTTTAAATGCCATAACTTCAGTGGAGTTGTAGAGTTGCCAGAATGTTTTTGCTTAGCATAATAGGGCTGGGGGGAGAATTGTCAGGGATACTTGAACTAGATTATATCAGGGAAATAACCATAATGTATTGTAAACCACTTTAAGAAAACCACTCTTAATGTTATACAGTGCCCTATGAAAGTTTATATAGTATTTTAAATGTTATAAAACATATGTAAATAAATATATACCAGATGGGCAGGAGGTATATATAAAACAGGAGGTATTATATACCAGATGTGCTTACAAGTTAGAAAAAACTGGAACAAGTCACAAAATTTAGGAACTTTTTAAAAGGTACCGTATTTGCCGGCGTATAAGACGACTGGGCGTATAAGACGACCCCCTAACATTTCCACTCAAAATACAGAGTTTGTTATATA
>NW_006295391.1:101739-117469 GCF_000327345.1 Myotis davidii | reverse complement strand
GCTGATGCCTGAACAGTATGTGGAATGAAGTGGGCGGGCATCGGGAGGCCACTATGGCACGGGGCAAGCACTATGGGCAGTCTATCTGAAGTGTACCTGGCTTATAAGACGACCCCCCACTTGGAGGCATATTTTTCAGGGCCAAAAAATCGTCTTATACGCCGGCAAATACGGTACTCTCTAGTTCCAGTGAAACTCTTTAAACCCTAAAATTTAGTTTATAGGCTTTCAGATAAGTAGTTTTTTATTTTTGCACATTGTTCACTATTACCAAGGTTTATAATATAATATGCTGAATTATAAATAAATGTACTTAGTGTTTATGATTAATGGATAAACTTAGTGTCTTTTGCAAAGATGCTAGCTTGCTAGCTGTTACCAATGGAAACTTAGAAATGAAAAGTCGTGATTAGGTGAATTTCTTCTATAATTTGATTGGTGGAGGCAATAAATGCACATAGGTAAGATGGGTATTTTTTCTTACAAATTATATCTTAAAACTTTTCTTTTCCCACCTTCACCCCATTTTATCCCACCTTCACTTTTTGTTTCTAGAGATGGGAGTACTAGTCAACACTCATTTCCACATTGTGCTATAACCAGTTAGAATTTCAACTTTTGTAGTTGTTTCATTCCTTTGTGTGTGTGTAGACTTGTTTTGATTGCTTCAGTTTATAGTAACAGATTTCTGATACGTCGTGAAATGCAGGTGTTGAGTATTATTTGGAAATAATCCATTAATATTAGCAAAAAGAAGCAACAGTCACCTTTAGCTCAATAAAGGTGACAAAAGCTCTTTGTTCAAATTAATTCATATTAGCTGGATATTTATTTCTCCTTAATTTTATTTTTCTAACTTCTGGTCAGGTTTAGCTAGGAATGTGAATGTCAGAAGTAGCATGTATAATGTGCTATATATATATCCTAACATTTTCAAAACAAGTCAAAGTGAAACAGTAGGAAGCTGAGGTGTCTGCTCATATTTTGCTTTAATTTTTCATTGCCATTTCAAGTTTTTTCATCTTTACTACTTTCCAGGTAAAATAGTGATAAAGAAAACATTTGAAGACAATATATTTTTATTGGGGCAAAATTCAAGTTTCTTAATTATTAATTAATACAGCTTAATATAGATGAAAACATTCCTATTTACTGCAGCTCTCTTAAACAAATATTTCTTGCCTCTGACATGCATATAGTGCTCAAAGATCCAGACAGCAATCCATACAGCTTACTTGATAATACAGAATCTGATCAGACTGCAGACACTGATGCCAGCGAATCTCATCACAGTACTAACCGTCGTAGGCGGTCTCGTAGACGAAGGACTGATGAAGATGCTGTTCTGATGGATGGAATGACTGAATCTGATACAGCTTCAGTTAATGAAAATGGGCTAGGTATGTAAGCACTTAGGGAAAAGATATATATTGTATAATACTGTTAATGTATTATGCTTTTTTCACATAAACAAAAACCCAAAATATGCAATTTGAAAATTGGATTTTTTAGTGCTTGCTTCACACAAAGATAGCTTTGTATCTGTCTTAAATATCCAGTTTTCATATTTGTATAGTCAAATTATTTGAAACTGAGAGGGTTTATTAAAATGCCCTTTGATGCCATTGCATAACACAAATATACAAACTGCAAGGCACTTAATATTCTTATTGTACCTAAACCAAAATTGGGCTTTCAGCTTACCTCTTTAAAAATTATTATAAATAACACTAATGAAAATTATTATAAATAACACTAATGAAAATGGTATTAATTTGCAAAGGGCTAAACTGTCATTAACTTTGGTTAATAAATAAACTGTATTGGAGAGGAAAACTTTATCTCCCTGAATGATGGCATTTTAAAAATTAAGTCATAAAGTTTGTTTAAGAGTTAAAACCCTCTTAATTTCCAGATGATAATTCCATTTTGTAAATCTATTTGGATGCTTAAAACTACGAAAGTTATTTTCCTGTCAGTAATTTATGTGTTTTTTCTTCCCTTTGAATCTTTGAAGGAACAAAGTTTTTGTCTTGTTTTGTTTTTATCAGAATAGTTCATGGTAAATTTTGCAATTACAGATGATAGTGAAAAAAAACCCCAGCGACGCAATCGTAGCCGCAGGCGTCGTTTCAGGGGTCAGGCAGAAGATAGACAGCCAGGTAACTTGAGTGGACCTGTTGACAACACCAGGTCATAAGCATGGGAAAAAAATGTCATGTGTCTGCTTTCTAAATAAATTATACTTACATATACACATGTGTGCATATACATTCAAGATGTGCATTGCATAAATTGTTTACTCAACTAATAAGACTACTACTCTTAAGAAAATGCATTCTTCCTTGACACTGTAAATGTTTAGTAACCTGTCTAATTGAACTAATATTACTCAAATTGTTTTCATGGAAATACTGTTGAGAAGGCCATTATTTTGTCCACTTGGCAGATTCTTTACACTTGAATTGGGGTCTGCCATCCCTGGGGACTATGTTGTTAGATTGTGATTGAGATTGATTGGCAAAACTGGAGAGCTTTTGCATGGTGCCTGCTTACTCTATCTGCATTTAGCACCTCATTTTTGTGGGAATTTTATAATACCCACATTTTTTTAATAAAAGTATAAATGAGAAAATACTTGAAAATGTTTTTTTCCTAATAAGAGGAATGCATGCTATGTTTTTGTTTATTGTAGTGTGATGTTTATCACTACACCTACTAACTATTCAAATTAATAGTACTTACCTATTAGCTTTAGAATGTTAATTTTTAAGTAGTCATGTTTTTAGTAACTTCAAAGAAAACTTGTTGGTTGTGTCTATATTATTTTGAACATAATTCCATTTCCTGTGTAAGAGAATCACATGTATATTCACAAATAAACCCCCTTTAAGCTAATTAATTTTACATTGTTTCCAGAGCAAATTCTTTCATGTGTTTTCCCCAACTAAGGAATGTAAATTCCATTATCTTTAGAATTTTAAGTTAGGTGGTTTCAGAGATATTTGGGAAAACCCATAAAAGGCTATTAGTTCCCATTCCTGAAAAAAAAAACTTACGCTTTAAAGATATTTGTAAAACTAAAAGGAATTAAATATTGTCAAATATAGCAAGTTTCCAGAAAATATTTGTTTTCCCCTCTCTTCTTTACCTGTCTTTAGTGTTAGAGATATATTTTAGATCAAGAGATCGTATTTCATTTTCTTAAGCTGGCACAGCAGTGAATATAGTATCTGGCCATACTTTATAAATAAGAAAGTTCAAGCTGGGTGCTTATTATAGGATAAATTACAATGTAATTTATTAACTAAATGGATGGTGATTTATTACTAAGTCAATAGACATAAAAGGAATAATGTAGTGGTTTTGTCAATGAAGAGGCAGAGATTTCTGCATGGTATTAATTGAAATTTGAGTAATTTGGAATTTTTAATTTCTTTTGTTCCATATCGCAATTTATTCCTATTTTACTCTGTTCTCTTGGAAATTGCTTTTAATCTTTAGAATTCTTTGCCTTCCCTAGCCTATTCCTGCCCTACTCCCTCCTCAATCCCCCCTAAAAAAACAAACCCAAAACTCAAAATAAGATAGAACAAGCACACATTTTCTCATTGCCTCTGCAGCAGTTCTAGGAAGGCAGCCTCTGTCTAAAGAGTATCAGCATTCTTTTAAATACAGTTATTTAATTTGTTCTATTTGCTTAAAATTTCCTGCTCTTAATGTAAATTAAACAATGAATATTCTTTACTAAGAATGTGACAATACAGTGGTGTCCAGTTGATTAACTTGCACCGCTAACCTAAGAGGAAATTCTAGAGTCCAAATTATGTTGCACAAATTGCTTGTTTTTTTTCCTAGATATTTTAAATATGTATTCATCTGTATTGAACTTTTAAGTGGCTGGTATTTTAAAGACTGGCTATAGATAGGGGTTTTGTTTTTTTAATCAACTGAATTTGTTTTGGTTTTACCTCCCCTTATGGGAAAGGAGGGGCACTGGTAAGTTTTTACCTTTCCAACTAAGTGCCTTTTAATTTAACGGGTAAACTATATTAAAGTATATTATTTTATGTCTGTACATAATTGTCAGGGTTTCCAGGTAGATGAGTTCTTCAGGTATCACTGAGGACTGAATTATAGAAATATAATGGATTTAATTATTAAGGTGCTAATTCCTAGAATGGTTTTATCACCAGGTACGTAGACATAACAGTGAAGTGGATTTGATAGTATCCCCCTCCCCAATTTTGGAAACCATTGTTAAATGTATTTATAATTCATTAACAGTGAATTTAAATGATTTTTAAAGCTCTAAAATGAGTACACTCAGTTTCTTCTAATTTGGAAGGAAAGAAGCAGTTTTAGACAAGAAACATCTTTAGTTATATTTCTAATAAATGATATGTATTATTTCTGAATTACATTGTTTTTTGAGCTTTTAAAAAATTCATCTAATACTTTTAGACAGTTCTTGGATCTTATAAAAGTATTAGTATGTCAGTTTATGATTAAGAAAAAATAAATGCAGTTTTTTTTAAAAAATATATTTTATTGATTTTTTACAGAGAGGAAGGGAGGGAGATAGAGAGTTAGAAACATCGATCAGCTGCCTCCTGCACATCTCCCACTGGGGATGTGCCTGCAAACCAGGTACATGCCCTTGACCGGAATCGAACCCGGGACCCTTTAGTCCGCAGGCCGACGCTCTATCCACTGAGCCAAACCGGTTTCGGCTATGCAGTTTTATATTACATCAAAATGATTTATAAAATTTGAACCCAATGAACCAATTCTTCTCCTAACTAGTGACTAATTAGACATTTACTTGAATTTTCATTCTTTACATAATTAATTTGCTCCCATAATTTAAAATACACTATATTTCACATAATCAGGGATTTTTCTTCACTAGTTTCTGATACACAATAATTCCTCCAAAGAAAGAGAATGATTCTTTTGTTATTTCCTCAAATATGTGAATTCTAAGTTGCAAGCCTTCATAGAGAGAGGATTGAGGCATAAAGTTGGACTAGCCCAGAGTACCTGTAGACAAGAGGTCATTTGTGGCACTGGGTTGGCAGTAAGTAAGACGTTAGGTTGGATTAATCTTTTCTCTAGATCACTACTGCCATCCACCTACTTGCAAACACACATGCACACCTCAATCAGTCCCTCAAAAGATTGAAAGATTGGCTAAGTGAGGAGGGAGTGTTTAGTTAAATTCACGGTCGCCTTTCTCTTACCATGGTCAATGTTTACATTTTTAGGGTGGCTTTCTATCATCTTTAGTTTGCTTGTAGTTTTTTATTGTCGATCACTCAGAATGGTTTCTAGTGTGGAATGTTTAAAAGGAACCATAAAACACCACACTTGGATTTCTTGTGTTTCTTAAAAAATAACAGAGCTAATATTTGAGTAACTTTTTACATCTTTGCTGAAATTTTCAAATTGAAGTACACCACTCCATGATTTATACCAAACTTGCCCCATTTTTTCCCCCAAATACTGTCTGGGCTTAGAATGCTGCCTTTCCTATTCTTGGTTGTGGATTTCTGTATCAGAGTTACGCCACAGCCGTAGACTCAACCAGAAGCAAATGGCTGGATTCCTGTGAAAGAGGACGTTAATCTAGGCTTCCTCGATATCCAGCTTAAAACTTTTTATTGTTATTGCTAAGTTGCAGGCACATTTTTCAAGCTGTTTTTGGTTGGAGGTGTTACCCAGCTTAAGAAAAATTTAAAATTGGGTAACCCACCATTAGTTTATTTTAAAAGTAAAATTACTCTTTATCCATAAATAAACTTTAGACATATTTTTCAACACCTGTAATTTTTTTCTCATCTTCAACAGTCACAGTTGCAGATTATATTTCTAGAGCTGAGTCTCAGAGCAGACAAAGAAACCTCCCAAGGGAAACTTTGGCTAAAAACAAGAAAGAAATGGTAAGGAGAATTTAAAATGTAGGTTTTGTTGCTTTTTTTTTTTTTGTATGGTTTAGCTTTATTTTTACTTAACTTTCTGTATGATCGCTGTTTCCCCCCAACTAAACAAATACTATTTTAGTTAAAGACTACTATTGAGTTTATTGTTGGCCCCAGGTAACTGAAGATAAAAATGCATGCTTGAGCCTGAAATACTTTGCCGTTAGAACTCTAAATAGCATTTGTAAAGCTCAGTCTGCCCAAAGATATTGGGCATAAAGATTATTGCTTAATTTGGGGAGCAGTAGGCTACATACTTCTTCTCAGTGATGGATCTAGACCTTTAAGTTTCAATTCTTTTAATGCTTTAAAGGATTTATATGTAACTGAGTTTTTAAAAAGGTGAGTAAAGTAGGCGATTATTTGATTTACTTAGGGTATTAACTATATCTTTTACATGGTGAGCTTTCAACTGGTTAAAATAAAATTTGGTTCAAATTTTCAGTAATCAAGTACATACTATTCAGTAATCAGGTACCTCTAGGTACTCGAAACAAAGAATTGAAATACCCAGAGAGGTAGAGTATATTGGTATTTATTTTGAACTTTAAGAATATTTGAATTATTTGACCCATTGTATCAAACTAAAATTACGTAGTAGCTAATTATTGTTTATGTAGTTATTTTCCTCCTCAGCTATAGATTTTATTTATAAAGAAGTTGAAAAAGTTGTCTCCCTTTGGCAGGCAAAAGATGTGATTGAAGAGCATGGTCCTTCAGAAAAGGCAATAAATGGCCCAACTAGTGCTTCTGGCGATGAAATTTCTAAGCTACAGCGTACTCCAGGAGAAGAAAAGATTAATACCTTAAAAGAAGAAAACACTCAAGAAGCAGCAGTCCTGAATGGTGTTTCATAAACTGAAGAAGTTCCTAGTTTACAGTTCTTTTACATTACATTTTACAATAGTGCTTGTACAGCTTGCCAAAGATAGAATATGGATCGCCAGTCTTTACATCGCACTTTCAGTTCCTCCATTTGGAATTCAGAAAGGGGAGGGATCCTGAAGAAATCATATGTTAAACATACTTTGACACCTACTGTGTTATAAAATATATCATCAGATGTGCCTTGAGAATAGTATATGTAACATTAAAAAAAGTTGCTGGCTATAGGAAATGTTATTTTGTTTTCAAAATATGGCAGAGATGGGGGGAGGTTGGTGGGGTGGGATCCCTGACATAATACTCTTTATGAAAGCATTAGCTGCTTTTGTTACATTTTTAATAATATGCAACCACTTCTTCACCTGAGGAAAACTAGAGTTGAAATGCAGTCTAAAATATTTTGCACTGAATTGTAATTTCTTCATTAGTTTAGTCTGGAAACTGGTCTGTTTCGATGTGTTTTTAAAATGCTGTATGTAGAGGAAAATCTGCAGACCACTGGAATACATTTGTTAAACTCTCAACTGCAGGGACACTGGGTGATATTGGCAGTGACTGTTCTATATTGAGGCTTTGTTTGGTTTATTTATTAAAGTGTACAGTATTTAAAAATCAAACATAGCTTTAGTTAAAACACTAAGCTGAATTAGTCATGTCCATTCAGACATAACCTGAACTACTGAAAAGATCACTTTCCAGAAGGTTTATTCTGTATAAACTACATGTTAGTCCAGTAGAGTATCTTTTCCTTTTCTTAATTTTTTTTCTTTTTTCCCCCCCTTTTTCTTTTTTTTTTTTTAATTTTGGTTGTTTGATGTGCAATATGTTTTTGTATGCAGGTAGTAAATAAACTTTGATCTTCCATTTGCTGATTTTTAACTTTCTACTTTTTATACCCACTGTTGCAAAGTAGTTGGAGCTACTTAGAGGCCTAGAATAGTATCCTGATTGCTTTTTAAAAAGCATTTATACTTGCTCATAAATAATATCAAACTATTAATTGGTCAGTTAACCATTTTGTGATGAATCCTGAAATCTTAGCAATTAAAATTTAATCTGTGAGAATAGAATGGCTTAGGGAATTGATCATACATTTGATTTAGGAAAATCTTTGGAACATAAAATTGTAATCAAAGACAAATTTGGAGGGCAATGGGGTAAAATCTAGAATTTTTTGCCTTTGATTTAAAATTATTTTTATAAAGTATGAACCATTTTAAAATATGGAATAAGCCACTGGTTTGCTTTTTGATTCTCATGGAAATAGTTTTGAAGATTCTCATACGAATGATTGTATTTTTTTAATATATATTTTAGTCAGGTAATTTAGGAAGATGAAGACTTTCACACCAGGTGTGTTGCAAAATAACAATTTACGAAGCTAATTGTGAGGTCATATACAACAATTGTGGATTTATGGGAAAGTTTAGCTCCAGAATATTAGGTAGATCACTGAGCAAGAAAGCCCTTTTTGTCATTTGGTGTCTTGTTTTTATGTGCATAACTTGTGTTAATTTTTTATGTGCATAAAAATGTACTTTTAGTTTATAAGTATTGAAGGAAAATTCAGGGTATAGTTAAAATTGTAGTAATTGCCAGGTTAGTGTGCATAACCCTAGCACTTAAACCTATTGTTGAGGATAAGATGTGATGTTATTAAATGCTCTTTTATAAAGCCCTAACAGATTTTTTAAAGTACTAGTAAGGTGTGTTGTGTATAGCCAGTCCTTGCACGTTAAATAGCAATATGAAGTAATTTCACATCCTGGTTTTTACTACCCACCAATGTATTTTTATCAATGTTAGAAACAAGTAAAATTGTTGGCCTTTTTATTCTTAGTTCTCTTCAGTAATAGGTTTACAGATTAACTATGAGTTATGAGAAATATGTTCATTAATCCCCAAATTGATGAATGTGGTATAAGAAAAAGAAGATTTTTCATTTCCTTTCACATAGAACAGATTCTCTAAATTCCTTCCATAAAGATTGTTTCCATGGGAAAGGAAGAAAGGTGAGACCACCTTAAAAAGGGTATAGCTAGCCCAAGCAGTGCTTTAGACTAGAACTGACAACCATATTCAAGGAAATAAGCAATAAGATTTCATTATAAGTAACTAAACCCAATGTTTTGTCCTTTAAAAATATGTTTTGAAGAATCCTGATAAGCTTTTCAGGGGGTAAATAGTACATGCTCATGTTCAGAAATGAGAAGCCCACTTCCCAAAGAGAAGCGTTGTCAGTTCAGATAGCATTCCAAACTTATTTTGAGAGGGGTGCACCTTTTTAGGCTATTAAATTAGATGTTGGTTGCTATGGGAGAACTTAACTGTGCACATTAAACAGATACTCAAGCAAGACACTATTCTAAAGGTCTTGTGCAGCTCAAATACTGTGCCAGCACACGTGAAATAGGAACTAAATCATGAAGTGGGAGCTTCATTATGTAAAGGCAAAAATGGTCTGCTTTTCCCAAAACCTTGGAAAGCCTAGGATTCTTGGGTTTGACATTACCTTTTTTAATGTGAAGTTAAGGGAAATAGCACATCAAACTGCTGGTGACTTTATGGAAACTTACCTGAGACATTGCTTAGGTTAAGGCCAAGGGAGGTTGTTTACATGTAATTTTTTAAAAAAGAAAGTACAGGTATATACATGCAAGCACGAAGAACAGGGAAACACTAGGCTAGTAAAGGAGGAGGCAAAAGTAGCTGGTGGTTTACTCTTTTATTATGGTTCTCTATTTCAGCCATTCTTTTGGCTGGAATCCATCACCTTTATGTCTGGTATTTTTATAGCCAAGAGTCTAGTGTTGAACCGAAGAAGAGTCTTGCAAAGTTGGCATGTTAACTGAATGTTGCAGTTAGATTGGGAAATAGTACCATTTGTGTCCTCTGTAAATAGATTTACAGTTTTTTTGAGGTTAAAAGATACCATTCTCATTGGCTGTACCTACAATGAGCTCAGTCTAAGGACAGATGGATAGAAAACTGGCCATAATGCAGTAAGTCCTATGTCGGATAACTGGTGATTTATGGAAATGCGTGTAGAGGAAAGTTGCTTTTACACTTTAATTTTTCTAGACCTCCAGGAACATGACCTGGTTACCTATAGGTTTGGCAAAATTATTAAAGGCCAAAAAAAGGATATTGTAAAGTTCCATTCAGTCTTCCTATCTTTATTATTATGGTTTGTCTTCTCTGCACCCTTTTATAAGTTTATCTGTCATTTGTTGACCCTTATTTTAAAATTTTAATTCTTTATTAGGATGTGCACTTGAATGCATAGTAACTTATAATCCATGATAAACCTAAACTTTTGACAAGTGGTTAAGTATAATCGTTTACTCTAGAAATCCAATCAATAGTAGTCTAGTCAAAACCCCAAATTACTGGATGATGGTGGTACATATAACCTTATAAGGAAATACGTATTTTGTTCTTAAAAAAGGTTTATTAGTGGAACACTTCATAGTCCGATTCATCTGCATTACTATTTCAAGTAACAAAATATGGTGCATAATGATGCACCTGGATAAATTATAATGCAGCTTTTATAAGAGGAATTCTGTCAGTCAATTTGCTTATCTATTTCTTTGAGAGTTTGAAAAGATGTTATATATGTAAGTACAGAATGGAATTTACTTTCTAACTTTTTCTGTATTTCATTTTAGAGAGGGCTGGACTACCTAATCTCCTAAGGGTCTTTGCAATATTAATGTTAACTTGAGTTTATTCATGTGTGTGACACTTAACCATTTCCCAAGTACTCTCAACAAAAGTATGGCAAATTAAAATGGTGTTTTATATATGTCCATCCCAGACATTTCCAACTACGCTGCAGTCTAAAGGATATCAAAAGCAAGGTCAAAATTATTTTTCACTGACATTCCCAGTCTTGAAGTTCCAGTATTTGTGTTTTAGGGATTGAAAGGATTTTTTTTGGGGGGGGGGGGGGGTGAAATCACAGGGATATTTTCTGAATGTTTTATACCCTTGTTTTATTGTCAAATGCAACTATTAATTTTCTACTTTAGAGACTTTATTACAAAAAATTTTCTATAGTTTTTCTGGTTAAATCATTTTATACTTATTACCTGGAGTTTATGCCTCAACTTCTTTGAACTCCATTTTTCAACTTGCTGTTTTCAGGTTAAGAAAAATGTCACATAAGTATTATATTTGCAATTCCATTAATTGACACCACTAAGGTAACAGCAAGTGTTAACATGTTCCAGATTATACCTTAACACCAGACTATGTCTTCATTGGGTGAGGAATAATAAGTGACACAGAATAGAAGTTCTTTCTATATGCGGTTCCTCAGGCAACAGTTGGCTCCAAGCAGATATACAGCACTCTGAACAGTGTCAGTAACACAGACCAACTTATAATGGTCATTTAAGTTTCCTGGTACTCAAGGTTATCCTCAATTCAGGGTTTTTTATATAACCAAAAAACTAGCATTCTAAATAATGTTACATGAAAACAGGTGGAATACAAGTATTTTCATGGAAGTTCTCAACTGTTGAATGGTTTGAGTCTTCTGGAATAACTAAACTATTTTTCTTAAAATGTTCCCATAGGAAAATACTTGGAAGGCAAAAAATTTGAAATTCTGAGAGTGGGGAAGATTTATTTTGAGGACCACTCATTACAGCCCACTTTCATCACCAGTTTTTATAAAGTGTAATGTAGGGGTCATCTAATGTCAATGCAGAGGCCCAGTGAAGGCAAAATGAAGGATCTAGGTAGGGAAATTGAACCTCTGATATGCCAGATCTAGGTTATGCTATGGGTGGGAATTCCCCCCTAAAATATCTATTGAGAACCAAATTACTAACACAATAAATTAGAGAAGATACCCAGGGCTTAATTATAGTTTGCTAGCTTTGTTACCTCAAATACTTGCTCTGGCGTTTTCCCTGTCCATAAAATGTGGAGGGATCCTCATACTTTTCAAGTTGGCCATTATTTTTCCTCATAACAGATGAGGAAGCAGAGCCCTAAAAGCACACAGATGGCTTGACAAAGTTGCCTATTATTGCAGAAGTTTGACTCGAACCCTGCACCTCTTATTCTGTTACTGTTGTATTCAACTAACTATTCCTTTCTCCCCTTAATACCATCTTTCAAAAAGGCCCTAAGCTAGATGTGTAATGACAAGTACCTCTGTACTAACAAGGAAAACATCTGGGTTATCAGATTTGTGAAAGGTACCACACTGATGGGGTTAACAATATGGAACTTTGGGTTTGAGAAAAATCAGCTTTTTCACTCAAGTTGCTTGGGGCAAGTTACTTAATCTCACTAAACTTCACTTTCCTTGTAAAATGTACTAAATAAGTACTTTTGAGGTACAGTAGGTCCTTAATGTTTCGTTTAATGTTACAGTAATGAGATGCGACAGGCACTCAACTCTTGTTTATATCAATAGCCTATGGTAAAATTAGTTTTGTTATACATTATTTCCCTTAAAAGTTGGGGAACTTCTCGAGAACTTTAGGTGAGGACATTTCCTGTACTGGGAAAATGCTGGCTCATTGTAAGTAGCTAATACTAACATTTGACATCAAGTTTTTGTAAGAAAACCATTAAAAAGATACAGATCAGCCCTAACTGGTTTGGCTCAGTGGATAGAGCATCGGCCTATGGACTGAAGGGTCCCAGGTTCGATTCTTGTCAAGGGCATGTACCTGGGTTGCGGGCACCTCCCAAGTAGGGAGTGTGCAGGAGGCAGCTGAATCGATGTTACTTTCATCGATGTTTCTAACTCTCTATCCCTCTCCCTTCCTCTCTGTAAAAAAGTCAATAAAATATATTAAAAAAAAAGATACAGATCATACTTGCATCAGTTACCCATTATGATCTAGAGCAGTAGTTGGCAACCTTTCGGACTTCATGGATCACCAGTTGGTGACCGCTGCTCCAAGGTTTTCCTTAAACGAGCGGTTGCCAACCTTTCAGACCTCACGGACCACTAGTGGTCCGTGGACCACCGGTTGGTGACCACTGATCTAGAGCCCTACATAGATGACACCTTTCCCAAGAAAAAATGTAGGTTTGCCTAATAGCCTTCAATGAAATATGGATTCTTCTACTTGATACAGGTAAGTAGAGGAAACAAAGCTGACTGATATGAAAGAAAAATATGCTGTTGTGCTTCTTAGTATTAAAGTGGTTCCTAACTGTCTTAATACTTGTCTTATAACAGCTATGCTATTTACATTACTCAAAAGGCATACCTACTATATGAAGTTTTCCTTTTTACCGTTCATGCTTGATTGCCTGTCGGCATATTATTACACTTTATACTTGTCTTTAAAACAACTGCATTTAACTTTTAATTGATACTCTCTTCTTTAAAGCTCTTGGCCCTAGAAACTTTTTTTTTAGTAGTCTAAAGGTATGAAGTAAAGGGTTAGCAATCCAAAATATAGTTGATTCTCATTTCCTGGTCATTTGTGGACACACAGTGTTGAAAATTTTGAAACACCTAATATACAAAAATACAATGCTTTGTTTTCATACTGTGTACAAGTATTCTTTTCATGATTTAGTGCCTACTTTTTTTTTTCAACCTTTGTGTGCTTTTTATTGGTGATTTCCCTGTTTAATATGAGGGAAGTGCTGCCTAATGTTCCCAAACACAACTGATGTGCTACCATGAGTGGTGTCTGTGAGTTAAATGTTAAGGAATCAACAATATATCACATAAGGTGTCTTTAAACACACATAAAACAAGGTTTTATATTAACTGGTTGACTAAAATGTGACTAGAAGATTATAGTATTTCCCCTGGGTACACTGTTTCATTATTTTTAGTGATTTTCTAGAACATAGCTACTACGAATAACAGCTATACCTTCATACCCCTTCCCTCTGAGAGTAACAAAAGATTTATCCTATACAAAAAGCCATGCCTGCCTTATTATACTCTTAAGACATAACAAATAATTGCTTAGATTTTAAACAAGATGGAAAATAAACCAAAAGCAGATATACCCCAACTTTGAAATGCCCTTAAACACATTCCAACACTAAATATTACCTCCATTATTTTGACCTTGAAAGTTTATGTTCTCCATTAATAAGAACTTTAAGATAACTTAAAATTTAGATGGTAGTTAGCATACGCTATCATCTTAAAGCTAAATATAGGTACTGCTAGAGACCACAGATAGCTATTTCCCTGGGGTGTTTTATATAAAAGTCCTTTGGTTAAGATTCTTATATATGTTAGACCAGTGGTTCTCAACCTGTGGGTTGCGTGACCCTTCCACAGGGGTCGCCTAAGACCATCGGAAAACACATGTAATTACATATTGTTTTTGTGATTAATCCCTATGCTTTAATTATGTTCAATTTGTAACAATGAAATTGGGGGTCACCACAACAGGAGTAACTGTATTAAAGGATTGCGGCATCAGGAAGGTTGAGAACTACTGTGTTAGACCAATAGTAAGCCATTTGCCCTCAAATGTCATCTATATAATAAAAGCCTAAGTGACCATTATGGTGGAATGACCAGAATGACTGGTCACTATGCTGTGCACTGACCACCAGGGGTAGATGCTCAATGCAGGAGCTGCCCCCTGGTGGTCAGTGTGCCCTCACAGGGGGAGCACAGCTCAGCTAGAAGATGGGCTCCTGGCTCACCTGAGCACAACAGTGACGGGAGCCTTTACCGCTGCCTCTGCAGGTGGGCAGTAAGGAGTGAGGAGTCCTGGACTGTGAGAGGGCACAGGCTGGGCTGAGGGACAACCTCCTGCACCCTCCCCCCCTCCCCTGTGCATGAATTTCATGCACCAGGACAATATATATGTATGTGTATATATATATGTATATATATATGTGTGTGTGTGTGTATATATATATATATGTATATATATATATTCTCAGAGTCCAAGCTAAGTATTTTGATATCAGAGCATCTCGGTTTAGCTAATCGTGTTCAAGCTTGATCATAAATGCAAGACTTGATTATATAAAAGTTATTTTTACAAATGGTCAGTTTTTTAAAGGTGTTAGCTGAATACACTATTTTCTTGATTAGGAACAACAATACTCTTTTACCAAGTTTTTAATGTATGAAATCTGAATTCTGCCTGTGATATACATGGCATCAACTTTTTTAGGTCAGAGTTGTGGCTAATCTCACTTTCACATTCAGTCTTAAGCAACTGAACCAGCTCTCTATACCCTGACAGTCTGTCCTCCTAACGTACTATAAGAGCCTGTACTAATTCCATCATAATATGTATCACATTGCATTTTAATTACTAGTGTGTGGGTCTTATCAGATTGGGGTTCCTTGAAAGCAGACTTTCATGTTCACTGTGCCTTGAAGTAAGTACCAATTATTTACTAAATGAGTAATGATAGAACAGTGTTTCTATTCAAATGGTATGTATCCATAATTATTGAGCATTAATTTCCAAATATTCTATTATTTGATTTAGAATCTTCAAATTTAAATAATAAACTTATACCAAGGCTTTGACTTAGTTTGTGCTAAATCATTTTAAAATGCATAGCTTCAGGACATTTATTACAAAAAGCTGTTTTCATATACATGACTAACAACTTAAATTCACCATACATTTACTTCATTTTTTGGCTTGACCGTCTAGTAAATCTTTAGCTTCATTGATTTTGGCTGCTATATAAGGAGATCCTCCTATAGGGAAAAAGAAGAAATATTAGATGGAGTCTCGGTTTCTGACGGGTAAAAAGCTATTCTCATTTCAAGGCTTCCTATGCTTATGAGAGGTGCAATTAGCAGAAATAGTATTCCAAAAAATAATTACGATACTGCGACTGGATAACCACATACATGGCAATATATGTGACCAATGGGATGGATT
>NW_006295391.1:98324-101186 GCF_000327345.1 Myotis davidii | reverse complement strand
AAATCACATTTTATTACAATTGCAGATCCTCAAAACATTGTTAATGCTTATCACTACTTCCAAATTCTAGTAGTTATTAGATATCTACTTATTATTGTGTAAATAAATTTCTCACTCAGAATTCATTTTAAGACAAATGGATCCAGCCTGGGAGACAGTGCTCACACACAGATTTAGGCACTTCCCTTATTATAGGATAAGAATTAGATAAAAATTATCCCATTAATAACAATTACAAAGTCACTACAACATGCATATGAAGAGTTTAATGACTACTTACCCTTGTCTGGGTGATTTAAAAGCATAATTCGTCGGTGAGCATCTCTTATTTTTCCTTTATTGGCAGTAGGGCTAATTTAAAGAGGAAAAGGTGGTATTTCAGACTAGTTCTGGATCACAAAAAAATTGTACATAAAGGGCAATTAAAGATGCAAAACTAGAGTAAGTCAACAGTGTGAAACTGTTTAGGAACCTCTTATCACACAAGATGAATATTTTGAATCGGAAGTAAACAGTTCCTTAGAAAAATTAGAATTCTCAAAAATTTAATAGAGCTTGAAAATACTCATTTCAACAGTCCTTTTGTTGGAAAGAATGTTTAAGAATGTGGGAATGAAGGCAGAATTTCCCCACAAAAACTTACAAAGAACAACACTGAGCACTGTTATTTGTTGCACATTCATCTTTCAATGAATTAAAAAGTGCTTATGTGCCAATGTGCATCTCATTGGAATTTTGTAGGGAGTGTTTAGATGTTAAAATAGACATGATACAAATAATTCCTTCCTACTGAACAAAGGTTTTTCTTACATTTATTAATAGCTCTAGAGTTGTAGAAAATATAAAAATTATTAGAAGTTATTTTACCTTACACCTAGTATTAATGCTGCTTCTCGTTTTGTCATTTTGGGTTCAAACCCACCTCTGTAATAGCCACCACTGAAGGCCTGAAAGAGGAAATGCATTAGTAAGAAAAGATTATTAGAATAAATTGAGTTGCTAAAAAGAATGTCTGTGAATGTCCATAGAACTGGCAGGAAAACTAAGACATTTCCGATAACTTGTACTTTATAAGTAGCAACAAATATTTTAATGATCATCGAATATCCATTTTTTTCCCTAGACAACCTAAACTGTCTTGAAAATGTACGACAAAAGAACTAAAATGTGACAAAGCCAGTTTTTCTGGGAGTGAAGGAAAGATTCCAAGTTAGCCATGTTCTACATAAAAATAGTATGACTATGTCGTAGAACAAGACCCTCAAGAGGATTTAGAGATCTTTAAGACAAGTGGTTCAGATTAAGATATATATGGAGAAAAATCAGGTTATTAGGTCTTCTGACCTTACTATGTAAGAAATACTTGTAAAGCCTACCATCACCCTCTTTTCAATCATGATGCTCAGCAAACTGTCACAGCCATATTCATTCCGATGTGTGACCACAGATGGTGTCATTACACCCCATCCAGGCATCTTCTATAGCAGTGGTTCTCAACCTTCCTAATGCCGCGACCCTTTAATACAGTTCCTCGTGTTGTGGTGACCCCCAATTTCATTGTTACAAATTGAACATAATTAAAGCATAGTGATTAATCACAGAAACAGTATGTAATTATATATGTGTTTTCCGATGGTCTTAGGCGACCCCTGTGAAAGGGTCGTTCGACCTCCAAAGGGGTCACACGCAACCACAGGTTGAGAACCGCTGGTCTATAGCCTAGTAAACTGCAGTGCTTCCTAAGTACGTTAGGGCGTGCCAGGACCGACAGTGAAAATGGATCACTTCAGAGCTCTAGGTCCCTGTGTCTGATGCAAGGGGGGAGGGGGGATGTGGACAGATAATGCTGAAGTTAGTGTGTCAACAATAAAGTGATAGTAACTTTCATGATGCTAAGATTGTTAACACCTCTGTCCCAATTCTGTTACGCACAAAATCTGACTTTTTAGGGTAGCACCTACAAAGTTCAGAACTTCTAAACTCGCCTTGTAGAAAGCAGAAGGGACCCTCAAAGTAATCACTTAGAACTTCACAGATGTTTGGGAATTTACCCTCTTTAAATGTAATTCTAGTTTTCATATACAGGCAGCGAAGAATTAGCAAAAATGTTTAGGAAGTCTTACAGATTTTGGTAGACTTTGAAAAACTTGTTTCACTTGAGGCTCCATATGCTTCATGGCTTGCAAAACATAACGGCCTAAAAACAAAAAGTAATAGAATAATTAAAAAGTCCTCAACCTGCCCTACTTCACCTCCGTCCCGAAACCACAAACCAACCTGCAAATCCTGCAGCAGCAATGGTCAGTCCAACGGCTACCACTGTACTGGCCTGGTGAGGGGAAGCAGAGCACACACGTTACTTCTCCAACTCCCACCCTGCCCTATCACACCCCTTCGCCCTCCCAACTCCCGACAAGTTTTACTTCAACGGGAGAAACACCTTTCAGGCTGAAAAGATCCTGCCCAATCATCCTTTAAGAGCACTACCGCTTGGACATCCAAGGCACTGCAAAGCCTCACGACGGAAGAAGAAAAGGAGGCTCTCCCTCGCTTTGAAAACCTCCCTCACCTCAGAGCAAATGAAGTTAAAGTTCAAAGCAAAAGGAAAACAGAGCTGCAGCTGAGAGAGAACGGCCTCCGATGGTTCCTGCAAATCTCTCCTAGCGCACGTCCAGGCTTAACGAGGAGCCCGGCTTTCCGGACGGAGCCCTCCGGCAGCGCCCGCCTCCAGGCCACAGAGCGGAGGCGCGGAGAGGAGTCGGCAAGGCCACGGGGACGGAGCACAGCGGGGCAGGTACTGCGAGGCCGCGCTGGGGAGACGGGAAGACCCAGTGCGTCCCGCGCCGAGCGGGGGCGGGAAGG
>NW_006295391.1:86798-98096 GCF_000327345.1 Myotis davidii | reverse complement strand
CCCCCGCTCCCGCCGCTACCAGAAAGCGAGGGCGCCGCCAGCGGGGACCCAACGTCCACGCTCGGTCGCCCGCAACACTCGGTAGCGGCGCTGCGACCTGGGCCGGAAAACTGTCGTAAAAGGTGACAGCGGGCGCAGGCAAGGTTGCTCTCAGGGGGCAGACGGGGAACGCAGCTTCCGATTGGTGGATGGGCGGCAGGACCCGCCTCCCTGGGCTCGGCGGCGGGGCTGCTCGGAGCTTCGCGGTTTGCTCCCCGGCCCAGGGCCTTGGGGAACCCCTCCAGGGAAGACAATGGCGTGGACGAGCCTGAGGAAGTGCTGGGCAGCCGCACTCTGAATTTCCCTCCCTCCCAGAATCTCCATTTGCAGCTTATTTCTTTTTTATAGTGTGTTTCTTCATTGCATTACTTTTATTTTTTAGTATTACTTATCAGAAATTATGTTTTTAAGTATTTACTGTTGAAAGTATTACAAATGTCCCCTTTGTGTTTGCATTTTTTTTCCCATTGACCCCCGGCACCCCGGACCCGCCCCTCCCAGGCCTTCACCATTCTATTGTCTGTGCCTAAGGGCTATGCAAATATGCATATAAATTCCCTGGTTAATCACTCCCCTCCCACCCCCTCACCCCGCCTTCCCTCTGAAATTCTTCAGTTTGTTCGATGCTTCCAGGTCTCTGGCTTTATTTTATTCATCAGATTTTCTTTTTCATTAGATTTTACATTCAGCGATTTTTTAAAAAATTATTTTTATTGTTAAAAGTATTACAATGTCCCCCATTTCCTCCCCTTGCCCCCTTCCATCCTGCTTCCGCCCGCCTCCCCCAAGTCCCCCTTCCCTGCACTATTGTCTGTGTCCATGGGCCATGCATATATACATATAAGTTCTTCGGGTAATCTCTTCCCCTCCCTTGAACCTCCTCCCCTCTGAGATCTGTCAGTCTCTTCCATTTGTTCATGTCTCTGGACCTATTCTGTTCATCAGTTTATTTTGTTCATTAGATTCCACATGTAAGTGAGATCATGACGTTTAGTTTGTTTATAATTGTTAAGAGTAATGTTATCTTAAACATGTAATCATGAGGCCAAATGAATAGGTAGTAACCCGGAATAGCAAACTTGAAGCTGTTCCAGAAAGCCAAAGGGTGTTTCAGGGGTTGCTCGGTGTCATTATTTTATTTTATTTTTTCATCACTAAAAAGGACTTATTCAGGGGGAAAAAAAGGATTGCAGATTCTCATTCTTTTATTAAAATTTATTTATTTAAATATGTGACTGGACAATACCTTGTGTCAATGTTTGGGGTTTTGTTTTGTATAATGGGATTACCCCTTCAAAGACAGCTAATATTCTGATCATGTGATATCAAAATTCCCCACAACTAAAAAAATGCTATTTACAGTTCCTATTCACAGCTCTCTCCCTCTCCTAAAATAAAAAGCAGGGTGTGGTTTTGCCTTTACAGAACATCAGTTTCATATATCCCTACATAAATGCTTGAGAAGAGAAAAACAATGGAGACACTAATGGAAGTTTTACAATGCAATCTTTGGATGAGCAAAATAAGTTTGGAGTTTCTTCCCAAAGTATTAGAAATCTGTTTACATTGCAAGAAATTCTGCTTTGATGAGCTGGTTGGTTATTCGACAAGCATGCAAATGTATTGGCTGTGTTTTCCTCATCTGTCAAAAGATTCTGCATTTGTATCTCTCAGAGCTTTTCTAACCCTGAGATTTTTGTAAATGTAATGTATTGTCAACAAATGATTCAGCACTAAGACAGTAGAGTTCAGTGTACATCTTCCTTTCTTGCCTCTCTTTTATCTAGCTTTTACCCAACAACCACAATAGAAATAAGTGATGCATAAGACCTTGGACCAAATTGGCCTTCTGAAAAAAATTTATTATTAATGTGTTGTTGTTTTTTTGTATATACAAACTATGGCATGCAGCTTGCTTGAGGAACAGGTTACCATACAGAAGCCCAGCCCCACGGAGCCAGGGATGGGCGATGCAGGGGGCACATTAAGTGGAGATAGCTCTCTTTTTTGGAGGCAAATCAAACTAGATGTTCTACCTGGCTGTGTCACTTACTAGTTGTATGACCCAGACAAGTTATTTTTAACCCTGACTTTTCTCATTTGTAAAACAAGGGCAATGATGACTACCTTGCTGAATTTTTGTGAGGACAGAGATAAATAAAAGTGTGTCCTGCACATAATTATACCTCGGTGTGTGGCTGTTGTTATCAGGAGGGAAGTCAGAGTACAGGTGGTTGTGCAGCGGCCTTTCCGATTCTCACGACACCTTGACTCATGGATGTAAATCTGGTATTCTCTTCCCTACCCACAAAACGGGGGACTAGCAGGCACAAGAGAAAGGAACCAAGCACATCTGCTCAATTTTTCCTCTCACATTTGTCAATCAGGTAAGTGAGGAATAAATGAGAAGCAAGAAGGCATAGCCGGAGTGTTCTTGCACTGTGGTTTCAAATAGTTTTTGGTCATGATTCTTTATAAGAAGTTTATGTTACATAATGACTCAGGGAATGAATATATACTTGAACATACTCATAAACACACACATGCACATATAAGTACACAATGAATTGAACATGTACTTAAATGGAATTTAATTGAAAGTAATGTTTTTGAGGCAACATTTTTTCTTCATGAAATGCATGCTGGTCTTTTCTATTTCTTAAAAAAAAAAAAATGCTGAGAAACCCATTAAATTCACAGCCTAATTGGTTATGATCTGAAGTTTGGAAGTCATCTCTCCATAAAAATCCACACTTGGAAATATGATGCTGGGCAAATAAGAGTTGGTATTGTTCCCTAAAAACTATGTGTCAGCCATTGTGCTAAATGCTTTATGTAGATGATTTAAATTCACTCAGTGACAGTGATACTTATTTCTGTTTTGCAGATGATGACATTTTGTTAGGTACACTGTTTTCTCTTCCATTTCCCTTCTCTACCGATTCCCATTCTGCTCTGTGTCCCAAATGAGCACATGAAGCTAGGAGCACGACCTTAGTGAGCTCTCTCTGCCTTCTGCCTGGGGATTCATTTTGTCTGAGGTCAGAAGGGAGGAGGAGTGTGAGTTCATGGTCTTCATTTCTCCATTTTTCTTTCTGGTGGTTGTCCCTGAAGAATCCAGTTCCTGATGTGTGTGTGTGTGTGTGTGTGTGTGTTGTTCAGGTAATTACTACCACTCCTTGCTCACTCAGGTCTAAGGATAGTACCGACTCCATTGGCTCTCTCTGCCTTGCTAGACACAGAACACTTAACCGTAATTTGTTAGTTTCCTTCAATCTTGTCCACATTTTTGTAAATAGTCCCTTTGTTAAAGTCTCAGCCATTCCACTTGGGTATGCCATCTGTTTCCAGCATGGATTTTGACTGTTGTTAGAGGCAACTGAAATAATTCAAGTAGGAGACGATGGTAGCTATGCCAGGCCAGCTCAGCCAAGGGTTTGGTGAGCCTGAGGGGTGGGGGCGAGGTGCGTGAAGGATGTAGAAAAGACAGACAAAGAGAATAAGCTGGGTCTAGGTCAGCCGTGGGCAAACTACGCCCGTTCGGCTGTTCTATCCGCCCGCGGAGCTGAAAGAGCGGAGGGTTCTCTTGCTCTCCCTTCCGCTCCTTCACCAGCAGCAGTGTTAACATGGCAACATCGGAAACGCGGCCGCAGCTCCTTCTTCTGAGTCCAGTTTAAAAACCCATGTGGCCCTCGAGTCAAAAAGTTTGCCCACCACTGGTCTAGGTGGATCTTCCTGCGCCTGGCTGAGGCCACAGAGAGAGATCCAGAGACAAGTTGAGCCTTTATATTATAGTCAGAGGTAAACAAGGTAGTGGTCACCATAGTTACACTGTCTTGTGAGTTTCACTTGTTTGGCAGCACTTGCTGTACCTCCCACAGCCCATTAGCTACTCAGATAAGATCTAGGGAGCCTCATAAGGTAAAGCCTAATTGTTCTAAGAGGGCTGTGCCCTCTAAGCTGGGACTTGTTTGTGGCTTTGCCAACAGGTCAATCTGAGGCTTAACCCTATAGCAGCTCCCTACAGTAGCAGTGGATGTGGAAAGAAATGCTTATATTTTGAAGGAATAGCTGATAGAATTTGCTGGTGGGTGAGATGTAATGTGTGAGAAAAAGAAAGGATTCAAGAATGACTCCAAAGCTATAGCTTGAGTAGCTGGAAGGATTGGATTGCCATTTAATGGGACTGGAAAGAATTGAGAAAGAGAAAGTTAGAGGTGGGAACTTTTTCATGTTAAGTTTGAAATACCAGCTTGATAGCTAAGCAATGTTTTCAAGTAGGCATTTGAATATTCATGTATGGCATCAAGAGAGAAGTCTTAAGTCTTAAGCCCATAGATAGTCTTATGAAATCACCCATTGTATGAGTGGAGAGAGAAACAGGAAGAATAAGGCATGTGTTTGGGGAATCTTCCATATTTGGAGTTTAGGGATATGAGGAAAATCAGAAAATTAGACTGAAAAGGAGTGACCAGAAACCAGGTGAGTGTGGTGGAAGAATAACCAACAGTTGACTGCTAGAGATCTTTGGTGATATTTATAAGACAAGTTTCTGTGATGTGATGGAGTGGTCAAGAGAGGGTGGGAGGAGAAACGTGAAGATATGGATCATAAGACATCTCTTCCAAGGAATTTTGCTGAAAAGGGAATTAGAGAAATAGGGCAGTGCCCAGAAGGAGAAGCAGTATGAGAGGTGTGGTTTTTTGTTGTTGTTTTTTTAAGATGGAAGAAGTAAAAGCATGTTTATCTGCTAGAGGAATGATTTTATAGATAATTTAACAAAAGTCATTGAATTATATAATTTAAGACTGAGAAGAAACTGTAGAGACCACTCCCCCCCCGCCCCCCAACACACACACACACACACACACACACACACACCACCAATGGCTTCATTTTTTAAACAAGGAAATGGTTGATTTCTCAGAGTGGTTGATTAACTTTTCTAAAGCCTTGACAGAGTCCAGTTACCACTTACCCTTATTGTCTACTTTCCAGATGTATATAATGTCAAGGTCATAAGATGAGAGGATTATAGAATTGCCTTTCCCTATATTTCCTCACCCCTCTTTTTAGGAATTAGCTCAGATCTGGATTAATGTAGTCTAAATTCCTGACCAGCAGCCATTTAGCCCCCTCACATAGTGCTGTATATAAAGCTAAATGGCACTCAATAAATATTTTCTTCCTTTCTCCTTCATTTCCCTCCTTTTATCCTCTTTCTTCCCTCCTTTCCTCTAATGAGCCTTCATGATCTGATAATCTGCCATTAGGAGTTCATCCTATCATTGGGGTATGAATATTCTTGGTAAGTGGGGATACTGAGGTTCGATCAACAGACTCCTCTATGAAGTGTTTTAAGAGATCCTTTTGGTGTTGTAACTAGTAAAAGGAATACTTTAATTGGGGTGTAGAAAGGAGAGAAGAAAGAAGAGATTTAGAGCAAGAGGGACTGAGGACTGGCCTGGGTAGGAATACTATGAGGACCTAGGGCAGTGGGGAAGTAGAGGGACTGCTGGGAAACCAGAGGGAAGGCCAGAGGTCCAGCTACTCTTTGCTCCAGTCAGCCTCATGTACATCCAGGTCAGGTGACCCTGCCCTGCCCTAAGGCTATTATACAATAACTTATAACTATTTCTCCTGTTAGTTTTCTCTTTCTTTTACTCAACTTGTTTCTTTTTTTCCCCCCTCACTGTCTGACTTCCTACTTTCCTTTCTAATTACAATTTCTTTAATCTGGAACATGTGAGAAGAAGGCCAGAGAACTGCAATGTGTTTGACCAGAGTGACAACACCCAGGAGGCATGTTCTTCTGGATAAAGCCTCTCTTCTCTTCTAGGCTATGAGGAAGGAAATTTGAGGCACTCAGGATTTCAGGGGAAACCTGGAAATTTGGGTAATGTAGGCGACTTTTTCTCAATGGAGATTTCCCGACAACTCCTCATTTCATTCCATCTTTGCCTGTCTTTCCCCCTTGCCTTTCTCAGTCTGTGTCCTCCCTTCCCTAGCCAGGATTCCACTTGTAGGCAGCAGCTTTATGCGCTGAATAAATCAAGCCCTCCCTGCTGAGCTGTCAGCAAATGGGACTGACCAACAGAACAGTTTGTGTAAGTGCATCTTGTGCCTGGGCCAGGCAGACAAGCACAATTATTTGATTGCTAGAGATTGCCACTAAATGAGGGTGAAATAGTGGGTCTGAGACTTGTTGGTGAATATTATTAATAATATAGTGTCATGCATTAATAACATAGTGTCATGTGAAACAAAGCTACACTGGAGGGTCTGTCTGAAGTCCCATTTTAAATCACATTTTCTAAGCTAAGAAGTAATAAAGCCAGGTGTCTTTAAGCACTTTCGGAGCAAAAGCTCCATGAAATTCTTCCTGGCACCAGTGATGTCCTTAGTTACTGCATGGTCAACCTTCTTAGCCCACCTACCACCACAGACAACCCTTCCGGTCTCTACTTCTCCCTTCATAAACCATAATCCTGCCCAATGTGATTTGTCACCATTGTTCTCCACATGTGCCCTTGGGCTTTTATTCAAACCATTACCTTCACTCCAAGCGCCCTTCCCTCTTCCCATCTCTGTCCCTCAGCTAAAGGCCTAGATCAAATGTACATTCCGTGAAGCCTTTTTTCTTCATTCGTTTGGAACAGGCGTGCACAAACATTTTATGTAAAGGAACCAGTCATGAAATTTTAGTCTTTGCACACCACATATAGCTTCTGCATTCGTTGTTTTATCAACATGTAAAAACTATCCTTAGCTCGTGGACTATTCAGAAACAGACCACAAGTGAATTTGGCTCATGGGTCATAGTTAATTTATGGTCTAAAGTGATCTCTTCTTTATATGAACTCCTGTACAATTCTGTTACACATGCCACTTATTACATCCAGCCTTGTATGGAAATTATTGGTATACAGGTATTTTCTGTATTAGACTAAAGATACTTGAGAGTAGAAATCATGTCTCGTGTCCTTTATTTTACTCCCTACAACATCTATTATAGTATCTGAACATAGAAAGTGCTGAAAGGATATTTGTAGAGTGAATGAATAAATTACTTCTAATGTCTTCTAGCCAGGACATAATTTTTTACCAACTTTCCCAAGCATTTATTTTGTGATAGGTGGGTCTTCCACCTTTACCCCAATCCTGGAAACCCTTAATATGGCCAGGTGCACTCTAAGTACAACTAGTAATTAGACATATAATATTGTTTTCATTCATTAAAGATTGTATTCATTGAACACTTATTATGTGCAAAGCTCTGAGAAAACATCAATGGACAGCATAGGCAGAAGCCTCAGCCACTGTGCTGCTTTGCAGTCTAGACTGGGGAGCATGATCTTAATGTGAGCTCTCTTGATACGTCTTAACTTCACGTTCCTATTTTTCAGATCATTGACTTAATAATAATAATATTTGCCACTTGGTTTGCCAGGGTACAAGAAAGAATAAAAACTATAATAGTAGAAGCCGACATTTATTGTATGCCTTAGACAGTTATAGATATCCTTTTTAATATGTACAACCACATGCAGAATTTAATGAAGCAATTAACTGCATTTAGTTATTTTGTTGTCAATCTGGATAAACTGGTGATCACAGCTGTCACTTAACTGTATTATAGGAGATAAACCAGTTGACTAGAGGCAATATCTTGATCACAAGCTAAATTAAGCAACACCATTTAGAATAGGCATCTAGTGCTTAATTGGTGGTGATTTTAAAAAAATAACTTAGCTGGTAAGCGAAGGAGTAGGCTAGTGCTTAATTGGTGGTGATTTTAAAAAAATAGCTGGTAAGCGAAGGAGTAGAAAAAAAAAGGAATAGAGATTTGATTAAAAGTCTGTTTTAAATCCTAAGCCTGATCTTTCCAATGTAATCAAAATAATGTTAGATCATGTCAAGTTTTATTCCTTGCACCTATTTGCACCGGAATGAACAATAGTGAAGCAAAAATAGTAAACAAAAACAAGTACGCATACAATTAGTTGAAAAAAATTAAGATATTTTATGGCAGTCTGTAAAGAAAATACCAAAAGAGGAAGCAAGTTCTTAGTAGAATTAGAAGAATTTTCTTAAGGTCCTCTTTTTTGTGTGTCTTTCTTATTGTCTGCCCACACATTAACACACAAAATTCTTAACTCTCCCAGTTCTTCCCAGTGCCATTTGCTCAGCAGTTTTCCTCTTGCTACCACTCTTCCATCTATTTTTTCCCCTTTGAATTACTCTCTGCCCATTTCAGATTTCCCCATTCCTTTATTATATTCTCTCTCCCCTGCAATGCACACAGTGGGAGGGCACATTCTAAGATGGCCCCCAAGATTCCCAGCCACTGGTGCACACTCCCTGTATGATTCTATCCCCTAGGCCCGCAGTGGTCGGCAAAATGCAGCTTGCATGCGGCTCTTTGGCCCCTGGAGTGTGGCTCTTCCACAAAATAGGGGCCAAAGAGCCGCATGTGGCTCGTGAGCCGCAGTTTGCCGACTACTGCCTAGGGTGTGGGCTGGACCAGAGAATATGGGTGGTGGGGAGTCATCCCCCCTTGATTAGATAACATAATCCGGCAAAGGTGAGGATAAAGTCACTCCTGTGGTTACTTTACGTAAGACACCATCATAGCAGACTGGAGTGAGATTCTCCTGCTTGCTTTGAAGAAGTAAGCTGTCACGGTTTAAAAGACTGTGATTAGGACATGAGGGTGGGCTCACGGAGCTGAGAACAACATCTAGGAGCTGACAGCCAGTACGAATGTGGGACATTAGTTCTACAACTGCAAGCACCGAATTCTGCCAACAACTTCAGTGAGCTCGGAAGAGGCCCTCAGCCTCAGAGGAGAATGCAGCTCTGGCTGCCACCTTGATTTCGGACTTCGGAGACCCTGAGCAGAGTACTCGGTTACAGTGTGCCTAGACTTCTGAGCTAGTGAGGTAATGTGCTTTTTTTTTTAAGCCAGTACATTTGTGTTAATCTATTACACGGCAATAGAAAACAAATGCACGGATGTTAATTCGGTTTGTGTAATAAGGTCGGGAAATATCTGGGGAAAGGGAAAGGGTGTGTTTATATTCTTGTTCCATGCATTTTTACTTTTGTATTTGTGATATCAATATTCTAATCTTTTTTTTTCCTCCACTACAATACGCAAACTGTACATCTGAAGAATGTGACATCATTCTTTCACAAGTGTCTCCTCAGATCTATGAATCTCCAAGGGTTAGGCTAAAGCTTTTGTAGTTTGGCTAGAATATGCTTTAAGTTGAAAACTACTGCATCATAGCATTTTAGGGACTGCTAAACCAGTCTGGAATAGATCATACATTGACTTTTATTTCAATGTGCTGGAAATTTGAAGTCACCTAAACTCAGAGACCAGTAGTGTCTTCCTCTTCCTGATAAAGTTTATTGCTAAACATTACTTAGACATAACCCTCCCTGCTCCTGTCGCCTACCTAAAGGTGGGATTTTTCAATCATCAAATCTGTTCTGGGCTTCTAGGAAAGTTGTTACGGCTTTGTTGGTAACTATAGGTAGATGGTGTGGAGGAGGGATACCTCTAAGCATCCCCAGACCCAATGGTCTACTATTTGAGCAAGTTGCTGGGAGAGGTGGTGAAAGCATTATGGCTCCTTTTATTGAATTTTCTTAGAGAAAAAAATGTAGACGAAGGTGATGTCTAATACAACTCCTCTGTCTCATTGAAGGCATAAAGAGGTGTGTTTCTCATCCCCCCTTTTCTGTCAATGTTCATGTAGATAATTTACATTGATTTCTGAATGTTAACACAGTTTTGCATTCTTCACAATTTTTATATATTGCTGGATTTGATTTGATAATATTTTGTTTAGGATTTCTACCTATGTTCACTCAAGACATCAACCTGTAATGTGCCTTTCTCTTAATGTCATTTTCAGGTATCGATGTCAAAATTATATTGTCCTCATAAAATGAATGGGGAACGGTGTAGGCTAGACAATCGCTTTCCAAGTGACATTCATGTCCTAATCTCCGGATTCTATTAATGTTACCTTATTTGGAGAAAGAGTCATTCACTCTCCATAAATTGGAATGTGGTTCATAATAAGTTAATTGCAATAGTCAGAAAGACATACATGGGCTCAGTCTCAAGTACCAAAGATGAAAAATTAAGAATATAACATTAAGAATACAATGACAAACGAGAGAAGAGGAAGATAGTTCCATGTAGATTGCTGGAGCATATTAGAACTAGAGCAAAAACAGAACTTCAGCAGTTTGCAGTACCTTGATCTTTCAACCCTTTTAAAGGCAGCCATACATTGCACACAGGCCGGCCTTTAAGGATAAGGGTCACTCAGGAATGACTTTGGTTCTGGCATCCTGAATTCTGCCTTAAGACCCAGGCTTTAGAAGGCTCCATTCTGGCCCTTCTCTGGCTGTGCCTCTCCTGATGGCTGATGTGTTTGTGGGACCAAGGAGGTGTGCTCTCAGATATTGTGTTCGCCTTTCTAGACCACTTACTGGGAACCTACAAGCAGAGACCTCTTACTGAGCAGGAGGAAGAGAAATGATGGGAAGAAAAGTAAAGGTGGGAGGGTGCATTGTGCAGAGCTCGGCGCCTCCAACTGTCCAGGGCCCCACAGAAGTTAGGGTTGGGCCTATACTTGCTGACATTCCAGCCCATTTTCTTTACTTTCTCCATTCTCAGCTCCTGTCTTAGATCTATATTCCATCAGGCAGTTTTCTGTTTTTAACTTTATTTATCCTTAATTAGGAGTCCCTTCATGCAAAGGGTCTGTGAATTTGAATGGGAAAATTTTACATTTTTATTTTCACTAACTTCTAATTGAAATCTATCATTTCCTTCTATTGTGAATGCAGGCAAGTATGGTAATATTAGTAGTACCTATAACTTTGTTACCAGTATAAATCACAGATATATTTATAGCATATTAAAGTTAATAATAAGTCTTAAAATATTTATACTTATACTACAAAACATTATTTTGAAATAATTTATTTAATGTGTTAATAAAAATGCATACTTACATATCACAAATGAAAAACAAATTTCTATACCTTTATTTTGATATTAGAGGCCCGGTGCACGAAATTCATGCATGGGGTGGGGGTCCCCTCAGCCCAGCCTGCACCCTCTCCAATCCGAGACCCCTTGGGGCAGTGGTCCTCAACCTTCTGGCCCTTTAAAGACAGTTCCTCATGTTGTGACCCAACCATAAAATTATTTTCGTTGCTACTTCATAACTG
>NW_006295391.1:75880-86696 GCF_000327345.1 Myotis davidii | reverse complement strand
AGCACCATGGTTTTGCTGGATCCTCACATACTGCAACTATTGAAGTGGACCGCAAAGGGGGTACACAGAAAGGTCCCCTGGGGTATAAGGAAAAAAAATGGAAATGTGTGCTTTTAAAACACCCCTGCTGGCCTAATCACCCCCAAATGCCCCCCTGCTGGCCTGGTCACCCATGCAGCCTGCTGTTCAGTCGTTTGGTCGTCCCTCAGTAACCCCCCAGCCAGCCTTGTCGCCCCACACAGCCTGCTGTTTGGTCGTTACTATGATGGCATCCTGGACAATATGCATATTCCTCTATTATTAGTATAGATAATTTGTGTTGTTGTTTTGTAATCCTGTATATTTTGTTTACACATTTAAAAACTATTTTGAGATTGGCTTCAGTAGACAGGCAATAGGGCCTATGGTACAAAGTTGAGAACTTAGACACTGAAGTTTGGATCCCCTTGTTTCTTTTTCTCCCACCATCCCTGCTCACCTCAGGTGGGAACATCCCCACTAGCCACAGGCCCATAGAATCTAACTGTCCCCTGGTCCTTGGCCAGGACAGATCTGCTAGGACACGACCTCTGCTAATTTCCCTGGAGCCCCACTGTGTAGCAGTCGGTGTTGTTTCATGTAGCCCTTACTTTGAGTCAGGTTCATTTTCTTAGTATGTGACTTAGACATATGTCTGTTACTGTTCCTTTGGAGTCACTGTGGCTTCATCCCTGGTTAATTCTACACTCACCTGGTTTATCTAGGTTAATTGTCTCTTTTTTTCTAAAAGCTTCTACTGCACAGCTATGCCAGAAGAACCGTCTGTGACTGGGTGGTTAAATGAGAACTATGCCCCCTTCCTATCTACCTACCACAAGTTTTGAACTTTGTGCTTTCATTAGAACACATGGTATTTTTACCTCATCCCTACTTTGCCTTTATGGCCATAAACTCTTAAATATTCGTTTGCCTCCTACATGCCCCCTATTGGGGATTGAGCCACAACGCAGGCATTGTGCCCTTGACCAGAATTGAACCAGGGACTTTTGAGTCAGCAGGTAGATACTCTATCCACTGAGCCAAATCAGCTAGGGCTGACCATAATCTCTTGATACCCAATCTCTCTAAACAGAATCTCAGTGATACTCCGCTCCTGGGCTGTCTGCTCTGTTTTATCTTGTCCCTCAATCTCCACATCTAATTGGCCACAGCATTTTGCCAGTTGTAGGTTTGAATTCTCTTCTTTTTTCTTCATTCTTGCTGGTATTGCCTTAGTGTAGACTCTCATTAACTCTTGGTTGGGTCATTAGAGTAGCTTTCAACTTGGTCACTTAGGCCAGTCTGTATGTATATGTCTATTGACAAAATCAGAATACTCTGGGCCAGTGTTTGAATGACACACACTAACACAGCTGTGGAAAGAACATTGGAATGGAAGTTAGGAGACGTGGGTACTAGCTAAAAAAGTAAGTGACCTACGGAAATGGCATGGTGAAGGACGGTGGGATTTTCCTGAAGAAAAATAGTCCTATTTCTAGGACTAAAGGGGTATTGAACACAAATTCAGAGATTTAGGGTTATACGGAGATTCCACTGGTATGAGTGGAGTGACTCTTGCTTTTCACAGTCCTGGCAGGAGCCAGTCAGATGCTACCCTGTGCTCTCAAAGAGCTATTCTAGTGTAAACCACATTGTGTGTTATACTTCCTTATCCTCAGGTCTTTCATAAAGTCTTTTTAAAATGTTACTCTACTATGGAATTAAGGGGAAGAATCATTTTCTCTCCAAGGCTAGGGTATGGACATCAGCTGGATCTCCAGTGAAATTATCCTCAGCTGAGCAGCTGCCTCCAAAGGAGGGTGGAAGAGGCTGTGATGAGATGACAGGGTAGAGCACGAGATATGGAGGAAATTATTCTGGGCCATGCCTTTTGCAACTCACTAGGAAACTCCCAGAAATTATGCTGGGGGTGGCAGAAGCAAGAGCAACACTTTTAACTTCCCGGTAGTAGGGCACTGGGGCTCATATTGTAATAACGTATAGAATAATCTCTGATAATACGTGCAGACTGGTAACTTAAGGGTTATTTTTTAGTATATAATTTTGAAATACACTGGATCTCTTAAAAATGGCTATAGCCCTAGCTGGTTGGCTCAGCGGATACAGTGACAGCCTGCGGACTGAAGGGTCCTCGGTTTGATTCCAGTTAGGAGCACATGCCTGGGTTGCGGGCTCGATCTCAGTAAGGGGTATGCAGCAGGCAGCCGATCAATGATTCTCTCTCATTACTGATGTTTCTACCTTTCCCTCTCCCTTCCTCTCTGAAGTAATTTTAAAAAATGGCTATAGATTCATTATGGCTTATGATCAGAGATATGTTTGTTTACAAATAAACTATTGTTAGCTGATATTTTAGTAAGGGAAAAAAGCCTCTTCAAATCCCTCTCCACTTTTGGTAGGATATAAAAATAAATTATAACAAAAAATAATTACAATAAGGTATAGAGAATACCTATTTATAAATTGGCCACAAAGATATCAGATTTGAACAATTTCTCATTTTCTCTGTGTCAGGAAATCTACTGAATCAGTAGGCTTTCTTTTATAACCTATTTTTAAAAGCATCATTATTTCCTTAAAAGTCATTCTGTTGATATTATAAATATATTTTTAAAATATTAAAAATTGAGATAATTCACATGCCATAAAATTCACCATTTTAAATTGTACAAGCGAGTCGTTCTTAATACAGTCACAAAGTTGTTCAAACATTACCATTAATTACAAGACCAACTAATCAGCCCAGGGCACAGTTCACGGATTCATGCACTGGTGGGGTCCCTTGGCCTGGCTGTACCCTCTCATAATCCAGGACCCCTCGGGGGATGTTGCACTGCTGGTTTTAGCCCGATCCCTGCAGGCCAGGCCGAGAGACCCCACCAGTGCATGAATCTGTGCACCGGGCCAGTTTCAGGGTTTGGCCAGATCCCTGCAGGCCAGGTCTAGGGACAGAGGAAATATCGTAATATTGCTATTTGTCCTTTCTCTATAACAGAAGTGCCAGAGATGAAAGAAAATTAGTAGAATGTATATGAAAATCTTCCTCCTGTCAGAGTCTGGGGCGCACCACAGGACCCAGGGTCAAGTCCCTGTGTCCACCCATGTGTGCCTCAAAATTGCATGAGACCCAGACCCAGCCACTGCCCCCCTCCCCCATTGGGCTAGATCCAGACCCGGCTGGTCCCACCCTTGTCAAGCCTCACCAGGTGGGGGGGTGCGGCTTCAGGTCCTCTGGCCTGGCTCTGGGGCAAGGGGTGCAGCCTGAGGTCCCCCAGCCTGGGCCGGGGTGGGGGGCATGCCTTGAGGTCCCTCATCAAGCCCTGCCGGGTGGGAAACGTGGCCTGAGGTCCCCCGTCAAGCCCCGCCGGGCGGGGGGCATGGCTTGGGCACCAGGGTGAGTAGTGCAGCCTAAGGTCCCCTGGCCTGAGATCCCCATCAAGCCCTGCTTTTGTTTTTTTTTTTGATGTTGTTGTTGCATAGTTTTTATTTTAATGCAATTTATCCTATTTCCATCTACTACAAACATGTTTTCCTTAATAGCCTTAAGATAACTGCTTTAAAATTATTCTCTGCCAGTTATAACATCTGGTTCATCCTGAGGTCACCCTTCATTTAATGTATTTTCTCTTGAATATAAATCATGTTTTGCTTTGTTTTCTCCTTTTTCTTTATATGTTAAGTAATTTTGAGTTATTTCCTGGGCATTGAGAAAAATACATTGTCAAGACTCTGGATTCAGTTTTTGTCTTACAAATTTTTTATTTTATTTTACCGTTTGATTCTCTTTAACCCTTTTGCCCATCTTTTATCCCCTTGTCTTTCTGGCAACCAACAATCTGTAATCTGAATCTGTGCATTTTTAAAAATTTTTATTTTATTTTAATTTCAAAAATAAGAGAAATCATATGATATTTGTCTTTCTCTGTCTGACTAATTTTACTTAGCATAATGCCCTTGAGGTCCACCCATGTTGTCACAAATGGCAGGATTTCATTCTTTTTTTATGGCTTAATAATATTCCATTGTATGAATACCACGATTTCTTTATCCTTCATTAATTGTTGGACACTTAGATTGTTACCACATCTTGGCTATTGTAAAGAGTGCTGCAAGGAACATGGTAGTCACGTATCTATCTTTTTGAGTTATTTTTTGTTGTTGTTTTCTTCCAGATAAATACCTAGAAGTGAAATTGCTTGAAAGATTTGGGAACCCTGGGGAGCTTGTTGGTTCATTTTTGTGCCAAGTCATGGAGATCATATTTCCCTATCCAAAACATTGGGACTCCTGATTCTCATAATGGGAGAGAAAATTGAGATTGAGACCATTCTACCAAATTTAGGGTATGTGATATAATGTATGGTAGCCATAAGAATAGGCCTAAGATGCCTGGCAAAGAAAGCCAGGGTAGAAAATGTTTTCTACTGGCTGAACTGTTCCTGGAGAGGAACCCCTATGGGAAAGGATTGATGCTGGGTATTCTCTAAGTCTTTAGAACAACTTTAGCAATAAACCAGAGGATTTTGGTTCAGTGAGGGTCTTGACTGAGTTGAATTGATTAGAATGTCTACGGGCAGTCCACAGCTTCCAGTGTACTTTTTGAAACTTGTGACCAGTATAAACTTTGTTTTCACCCTGTTTGCTAAAACCTTTTAAGCAAACTAAATGAATCTTTCTTTTGATTATGTTTCTAACTGAATTACCATCTGCTATTTGGAAATCATAGTTTTGAAATTTACATTTAAATATAAATTGTGCACTATCACACTGATTGGTCTGAGTCTAGGATAAAGAGACGAGAATGATTCTTACAGTTTGGTCTTATTATTCATTCCAATGCTTCATTATTTCACGGGATCCCAAGTGTATCTTAAAAACCCTGATTGGTGTACAGAGGCTTCAACTGCTTCTTATTCTTTCCTCAGCTCCTCATATTTGCAGCATCTCCCATTTATTTAGGACACAGTTTTAATTTTCAAGGCCACAGTGGCTTTTCTGTGCTCTCTTAAAGGAAAACTGCCACGCTTGATAGGTTCAAATTTGACTTTTCTTCCTAAGTGCATTTATGCATTGCCAAGATCTTCCTGCTTCCTTATATGCTTTTGATTTTAATGGTTGATGCACTTCCATTGACTCAAGGACCACGTAATTACAATAATGCCAGACCTCATATCTGATTGTATAAATCCAGAACAGTATGCTACTTTTCTTTGTACTTAAAGAATGTAACAAGACCAGTGCCCAAGAATCAATTTAAGAACAATAGGCTGTTGAGTTAAAGCATCATTATCATTAAGAGGTATTTTCATAATGCTTGGCATTTTTCAGTGGATGCAATAAGTGGAGTAGTCTCAGCCTACTCCTACCATGACTTATTAGGTGACCTTGGGCAAGTCACCATAATGCCTCTGAGTTTCCTCATTTATGAAATGAGGGGTTAGACTGGATGTTTTTCCAGGTTATTTCAGATTCTTAAGTTTATGATTAATACAGTTATTCTGCTGAATACTTTTCAAGTTAATTCCACATTTATGAATGAAAATGGAACCACAATGATTCCATAAAACTCAGGATTATACAGTAAGTATTTTACCAAATGGATTTGAATTCCTAATTTTTGATCCACACTTACATTACTTTATTAATTTTATTTTTATTGATTTTAATTTTTTATTGAATTTATTGGAGTGACATTGGTTAATAATATTATATAGGTTTTAGGTATACAATTGTACAGTACATCATCTGTATACTAGTGTTGTATTATGTGTTTGCCACCCCAAGTAAAGTCTCCTTCCATTACCATTTATACCCTCTTTACCCTCCCCTAACCCTTCCACGGCCCCCTTCCTTCTGGCAATCACAATACTGTTGTCTGTGTCTGAGTCTTTATTTTTTTCTTTGTTTAATCCCTTCACCCTTCTCACTCAGCTCCCAGTCCCCTCCCAACTGACAGCTGTCAGCCTGTTCTCTGTATCCATGAGTCTAAATTTTGTTGGTTTATTTTGTTCATTTGATTCCACACATAAGTGAAATCATATGGTACTTTGTTGGTTTTAAAACTTCAATAATATAAAGACAACTTTTAGAGGATAAAATATTTTAGACTCTTATTGTTGGCTTAAATTATTTATTGTAAATTATGTAAATACTTAAGATCATAAAACTAAGCATATATTTTAATGCTTGTAACTTCTACACAATGGAAGGAAATCAATAAATTAAATATAAACAAAACTAAAATTTAATTTAATAAGCTAGACGATGTTGTTTTGCTGAAACCAAATAAGTCTCATTTGATTCTGTCTGTTAAAGGGTTGGTTTCTTTGAATTTGGCATACCTAGTTAATAGTGCCATGCCATGACTCAGCGTTTTAACCAATTTCCTTATTCATTTGTACAGCAAACTGGGATGTCATTTGGACTCCACTAAGTATAAATATATAATTTACTTAATCTACCTTTTCCTTTTTCTCCTTAGCTTTTAACAATTAAATCAGTAAAACTTAGTGCCAGTGTGAATTTAAGACACACATGGGCATTAAAGTCATGTTGCAGAAACTAGTTATTTATTTGTTCTTCTAGAAGATCCTTCTATGCCAAGCCAGATCCTTCTATGGGCCAGGCTCTCTTCTGGATAGTGGGGGTATGTACAGCAGTGAATGCAGAAGAAGAAGGCTCTGCCCTCACAGAAATTATGTTGCACTAGGAATCATCCGGATGATTTAGAATATTAATTTTAGATGTAAAATAAAATGAAAACAGAAATAAAAGCATTCCTATAAGGAACCTATTGATCCTTGGGAATATGGCACATTTATAACAGGTTCGTGGATCCAACTTTGAGAAAAGTTGTTCTCTTCAGTTTATTTCTTTTTCATATGAGCTTCCTAACTGTTGTAATTCATTGAACATAAATAGTTTATCCAGTTCTCAACTAGTAGAATTTTAATTTGCAAGGAGTTGGAATCTGGGCCATACTGCTGAGCCAGTTAAGTTAAGGCAGCACTGCAAAATGGAAGGATCGTTAGTTCAGGGGTCACAAGACTGGGATTATTGCTTTGTTCTGTCATTAGAAGACTTTTATGACCTTGAGGAGGGCACTCGACCTCTCTGAACCTGTTTCCTCACCTTCACAATTGCAAGGGGGTCCTGGTGATTTATTCTTATCCTTTTTTGAGGGAAGTATAACCCTTTGAGAATCAGATGAATGCTATTAAATCTATTCATACCAAATGGTTTACACACAAAATTTGCTTATAAGTTCCGAGGATTTATTAACCCCTGCTGATTGAAAATCATTGGTTTAATATTTTGTTGTAAATATTTTCTGTTCTTTCTTTTTGCTGCTTTTACCCTATTTTTTTTTATCATCACCTGGGAATATGTTTAGAGAGAGGGAGGGGGAGAAGGAGAGGGAGAGGGAGAGGGAGAGGGAGAGAGAGAGAGAGAGAGAGAGAGAGAGAAACTTTAATGAGAGAGAAACATCATTGATGGGCTGCCTCCTGTATATCCACCACTGGGGATTGAGCCCTACAACCTGTGCATGTCCCCTGACCAGGAATTGAACCAGCCACACCAGCGAGGCCTTCAATGTAATTTTAATGGATGAATCATAATCTATTTAAGCAGTGGCTTACCACTGGACATCATAATAGATACCTGTGTCTTTTGCCTGGTATACATTCTCCCTCCTAGTAGTAATAGTATCTCACCTTTTTTGGTAAATTCCCACTACCCAATTTTTAGCTATGTATTTTGGATAAAATAGATGCAAGAGACATTTGTCAGAACTTCTACGAAAATAATATTTTCATGCTCTGGATTTGGTGGGATTCAAATGAGAACCATAAAGTGGGGCAGTTAGAAGATAAAGCTGACCCTCAGAATTAGCTGACTCAGAGGATGAACAGAATAGGTCCTGAGGCATGGATACATGGAACAGACGGACAGATCTCAGATGGGAGGGAAGTGGGGGAGATGGGAAGAGAATAAAGAACAAACATGCATATGCATAGCCCATGGATACAGACAATAATGTGGCGAAGACCTGGGGTGTGGTGGGGGCTAGGTGGAGGAGGGCAATGGGGGTAAATGGTGGGGAACATTTGTAATATTGTCAACAATAAAAAAAAGATGGATTCTGGTGATGTTGTTGAAACCTGAAGACAGCTTTAACGTCTGCCTTTCTTGGGGATTTTTCAGTTACAAGAGCAATATATTTTCTGTTTGTAAACCCTTTTAGGTTTAAGTTCTTGGTCCCTTGCAACGTAAAGAACCCTAATGCAGTCATTTAGATTATTTTCAAAATTTTGACTGTTATAGCCCAGCTGATGTGGCTAAGTGGTTGAGCATTGACTCATGAACCAAGAAATCACTGGTTTGATTCCCAGTCAGGGCACGGGGGTGCAGGAGGCAGCCAATCGATGTTTCTCTCTCACTGATGTTTCTATGTCTCTGTCCCATCCTCTCTTTCTAAAAAATCAATAAAAATCGTATTTAAAAATTTGACTATTGTAAATAATGCTACAGTGAACAGTCTCATACCTCTAACGCTTTTTAAATTTTTTAAAATTTATTTTTAATATATTTGTATTGATTTTACAGAGGAAGGGAGAGGAAGAGAGAGATAGAAACTTCAATGATGAGAGAGAATCATTGATTGGCTGCCTCCTGCACGCCCCCCCGCCCCCTGCCGTCCTGAGGATCAAGCATGTTACCCAGGCATGTGCCCTGACCAGGAATCAAACCATGACCTTCTGGTTCATAAGTTGATGCTCAACCACTGAGCCATGCCAGTTGACGTGTTACTACTTCTTTTTTTTAAATCTGATAATGAAACAAGAACAAGAAATAAAAAAAAATAAGTGAAAACTCTCTTCCTTGCTTTCTAAAATTCTGCATTCTAGGCCAGATATTTTAAAGAGTATATGTTTTAATTTTCTAAAATATATTTTTATTTATTTCAGAGAGGAAGGGAGAAGGAGGGAGGGAGGAAGAGAGAGAGAGAGAGAGAGAGGGAGAGAGACATCAATGATGAGAGAGAATCATTGATCAGCTGCTTCCTGCATGCCCCCACTGGGGATTGAGCCCACAATCTGAGCATGTGCCCTGACTGGGACTCGAACCATGACCTCATGGTTCATAGGACAAGACTCAACCAACTGAGTCACATTGGCTGGGCTAAAGTTTACTTTTTATTACAATTTACATATAATATTATATTAGTTTCAGGTATACAACATAGTGATTAGACATTTATATACCCTATGGAGGGATTACCCTGATGTCTAGTACCCCTCTGGCACCACATATAGTTATTGCAATATTACTGACTATATTCCCTAGGCTGTACATTACACCCACCCCCATGATTACTTTTATAACTGGCAATCTGTACTTATTAATTCCTTTCACATTTTTCACCAATTCCCCCAACCCAGCTCCAATCTGGTAACCATCAATTTATTTCTGTATTCATATGTTTGTTTTTGCATTTATTTTGTTTTTTAGATTCCATATATAAGTGAAATCTTATGGTATTTGTTTTTCTCTGTCTGACTTATTTCACTTAGCATAATACCCTCTAGGCCTATCCATGTTATTGTAAATGATAAGTTTACTTTTAAAAAAAATCTTTATTGTTGAGATTATTATTATGTCCCTCTTTTTGCCCCCCATTACCACCCTCCACCTGGTTCCTGCCCTGCCCCAGGCCTTTGCCACCCTATTGTCTGTGTCCATAGGTAATGCATATCTATATGTATAAAAGCCTAGGCGACTGGCCGACTGGCCGACCACCGACTGCCGATCATCCAGTAACTATGACATGCACTGACCATGAGAGGACAGATGCTCAACATAGGAGTGGAAACCACAGGCATGGAAACATGGACCAGACTGATGAATCTCAGAGGGAAGTGGGGAAAGGGGAGGGTGGGAAGAGATTAACCAAAGATCTTATATCCTGGTGCATGGATTCGTGCACTGGTGGGGTTGGTTGGCCTACCCTGCAGGGATTTGGCCGAAACCAGCTTTTCAACATCCCTGGAGAGGTCCCGGATTGTGAGAGGGAGCAGGCCAGGCCGAGGGACCCCACCAGTGCACAAATCCCGTTTCCATGCCTCTGATTCTACTTTCACCAGTTTATTTTGTTCATTAGATTTCTTATTCATTTATTTTGATTTTTAAATTCAATTGTTGATAGATATGTATTTGTTGCCATTTTGTTGTTCATATTTTTCTTCCTCTCCTCCTCCTCCACCTCCTCCTCCTCCTTCCCCTTCAGCATTTCATATAATACTGGTTTGGTGGTGATGAACTCCTTTAGCTTTTTCTTCTCTGTGAAGCTCTTTATCTGATCTTCAATTCTAAATGATAGCTTTGCTAGGTAGAGTAATCTTGGTTGTAGGTATTTGCTTTTCATCACTTTGAATATTTCTTGCCACTCCCTTCTAGCCTGCAAAGTTTCTGTTGAGAAATCAGCTGACAGTCATATGGGAATTTCCTTGTAGGTAACTAACTGCTTTTCTCTTGCTGCTTTTAAGATCCTCTCTTTGTCTTTAGCCCTTGGCATTTTAATTATGTTGTGTCTTGTGTGGCCCTCTTTGGGTTCTTCTCTGTGCTTCCTGGTCTATTTCTTTTATCAGGTCGGGGAAGTTTTCTGTCATTATTTCTTCAAACAGGTCCTCAATATGTTGCTCTCTTTCTTCCTTGGGCACCCACATAATGTGAATGCTTGGAGTTTTCTTAGAGGCTCCTTACACTATCTCATATT
>NW_006295391.1:73036-75430 GCF_000327345.1 Myotis davidii | reverse complement strand
CCCTTTTGGGCTGTGAGCACAGTCTTATTGTAGTTGAGACTTGATTGCTGTTGGTGTCACTGGGAGGAATTGACCTCCAGGCCAATTGGCTGTGAGAACCAGTTGGGGCTACAGTGGGAGAGCTGTTGTGCAGGAGACACTTCTGTGGGGCAGGACTTGCTTCAGTGGGGCTTTGGTGCCCACTGAGTCTTCCCCTTGAGTGTATTGCTTATGGATGTATAGAGTTGTAATCTGGTATAGTCTGACTGGGTACACTGGCTCTTGGGTCTCCAGGGAGATGCAAAGTCAGCCACTGCCTGGGGCCACGCAGCAGGAGCTACAGAGAGACCTTCAGATTCTTCCTCTTTGTGTCAGGTTTGGAAGAGCCCAGATGAGGCCCAGCTGTGAAGCAAGGCAGGTTGGTGCTTGCCTTGGGCCTGTTATTGATAGGTTTGAGACTCTCTGACCCAGCTGCAGCTTGTTTGAGAGATTTCACTTTGAGAACGGAAAGGCCATTCATATGCAAAAGCTGCTGCACACAGCTTGGGTGGTGTTGTAAATTGGATGAGGCGTGGTCTTAGGGAATCACCAGGGCAGAGCAAACAGAAATGGCTGCCAGTCAGCCCTGGGACTGGGGAGGCCACCTGCCAGTCAGCCCTGTGACTGGTGAGGTCCCAGCATAGCTGCAATGATCCCAGAGCACCTGTCTGGGAGAATGCCAGCCCTGAGTTCCTGAATCAATGCCAGGCAATCTAGTTCCTCCTTGTATGTGTCCATGTTCCCCAGAGCCTCGCCCTGGTGCTGGAGATTAGAGGAAGCAGGACCTTGTAAGTTCAGTTTGTGTGTGGGCCTTTTAAGAAGAATAGCTGGGTCTCTAGCAGCCTCTGTGCCACTAAGCCCCAATTCACACTGGTTTTTACAGCCCATAGTTCTTCCTGCCCGTAGGGACTTCTTCTCCCAGCTCTAGGACCGTGGGCTGTCTGATGTGGGGCTGGGACCTCTTGCTCCTCTGGACAGCCTCAGTAGTGACGATCACCATCCTGACTAAAAAAGTGGCACATGTGGGTGCCTGACCAGCCCGTTCCATGCCTCTGCACTTCCTACCAGTCTCAGTACGCTTTCTTCTTTACTTTTCTAGTTGTAGGACTTCCATTCAGCCAGCTTTCCAGCGGTGCTGGATGATGGTTGTTCTATATTTTAGTTGTAATTTTGATGTGATTGTGGGAAGCAGCGAGTACAGGCATTTACCTATGCTGACATCTTCAAATCTCTTTTGCTAGTTTAATTTTTTATGGCTGAGTAATATTTAGTGTTTGGATTTCTTCAGATAAATACCCAGAATGGAATTGCTGGGTCATATGGTAGTTCTATTTTTAATATTTTGAGGAACATTTATACTGTTTTACATAGTGGCTGCACCAATTTACAATCCCACCAATAGTGTATGAGGGTTCTCTTTTCTCCACATCTTCACCAACACTTTTTATTGATTAATTACTGATAGCTATTCTGACAGGTGTGAGGTGATATCTCATTGTGGTTTTGATTTGCCTTTCCCTAATGATTAGTGATGTTGAGTATCTTTTCATATGTATATGTATGTTGGCCACCTGTATATCCTCTTTGGAGAAATGTCTACTCAATTTCTCTATTTTTAAAATTGGATTGTTTGGTTTATGGTGTTAAATTGTATGAGTTCCTTATATAATTTGGATATTTACCTCTTACCAGATGTATCATTGGTGAATATCTTCTTCCATTCAGCAGGTTGTCTTTTCATTTGTTGATATTTTGCTGAGCAAAAACTTCTTAGCTTGATATAGTCCCCTTTGTTTATTTTGTTGTTGTTTCCCTTGCCCCAGGAGACATATCCAATAAAATATTGCTAAGAGTAACGTCAGAATGTTATCTGCCTATGTTTTCTTCTAGGAGTTTTATGATTTCAGGTCTTACATTTAAGTCTTTGATCCACTTTGAGTTTATTTTTGCATATCGTGTAAGAAAGTAATCTAGTTTTATTTATTTATTTTTTGCATATATGTTACCAGTTTTCCCCAAACCATATATTGAAGAGACTATCTTTACCTCATTGTATGTTCTTGCCTACTCTGTCATAGATTAATTGGCCATATAGGTGTGGGTTCATTTCTGGGCTCTCTATTCTCTTCTATTGATCAGTATGTCTGGTTTTATGCCAGTACCAAGATGTTTTGATAGCTATAGCCTTGTAAGTATAGTTTGATATTAGGTAGCATAATACCTCTTATTTTGTTCTTCTTTCTCAATACTGCTTTGGTTATTCAGTGTCTTGTGGTTCCATATAAATTTCAGGATTATTTGTTCCAGTTCTGTGAAAAATGCCATTGGTATTTTAATAGGGTTTGCACTGAACATATGGATTGCTTGGATAGTATG
>NW_006295391.1:69487-72144 GCF_000327345.1 Myotis davidii | reverse complement strand
TTTTTATTGATTTCAGAGAGGAAGGAGAGGGGATCGAGCCAACAACCTGGGCATGTTCTCTTGACCAGAATCAAACCCAGGACCCTTCATTCTGCAGGTCAACACTCTATCCACTGAGCAAAACCAGCTAGGGTGGGTAGTATGGATATTTTAATGATATTAATTCTTCTCATCCATGAGCACATGTCCTCTTCAATTTCTTTTATAAATATCTTATAGTTTTCAGAGAACAAGTTTTTAACCTTTTTGGTTAAATTTATTCCTAGGTTTATTTTTTTTTATGGAGTAGTAAATGGGAAAACATTCTTAATTTCTCTGTTAGTTTGTTATTAGTGTATAGAAACACCACATATTTTTGTATATAAGTTTTGTTTCCTGCAACTTTACTAAATTCATTTATTAGTTCTAAGAGTTTTTGTTTGTTTGTGTGTGTGTGTGTGTATGTGTGTGTAGCAGGAAATTAGCCATAAACAATATGTAACAAGAAAACACTGGCTGTGCTCCTATAAAACTTTAAGTGCAAAAAGCAGACGGTTATTTAGATTTAACAAGTGAGCCATAATTGTAACAAGTTATAACACACTCGGATTGTAAAGTTACTTGGAATGTTTTCTTTTTCATGACATTTTGCCTTTAGACTGAGTGTCTACTCCTCTTTGGCTCAGTTTCTGTGTTTCAGGAGTTTACTCTTGTTTTTCGGGAAGGGTCTTCCTGTGTAGGAACATAATCTTGTCACCCAGCCAAGATTTTGGTTCAGAGTGACATCTGGTTTGATTTGGGCCAAAGATACTGGAAAAGACATTTTCTGGAAACTTCTAAGAAAGACTCTCTCTTTACCTTTCTCATTTTTGGGGCTATTGCATTAAGATAAGAAGCCCAGAAGTACTGCAGCCATAATGGTAGCATGAGTGAAGTTGGCTTTCGGATAAAGCTGATATCATGAAAGAGAAAGCAAAGAATGAGAGTAGGTCTTAAATGTTCTCACCATACCAAATCCTATATAATAAAAGCCTAATATGCAAATTGCCCCTTTGTTCGAGAGTTCGACCACTTGCTATGATGTGTGCTGACCACCAGGTGGTGGCACAGAACATGGTGGGTGTCGGCAACACGGCACAGGGGTGGACGGCAGTAGAGGCGCTGCCAGCCCCGATGGGCCCCTACAAGAGCAGGACCACAGCAGGATGGTGAAGCAGGTAAATGAGTGGCGCCAGGCCAAGGCGGGTGTGAGCAGGGGTCCGATTGCCCCACAGGCAGCGACCAGGGGCAGTGGCAGGAGGGTAAGGCCATTGCAACCAACCTCCCACGGTGCCTGGGCCGGGGGCTGTGACCTCTGGCTGGCTATCTGGGGGCAGCGGTGATGGGGACAGAGGTGCGGTGAGAATGGGGGATATCTGCCGAGCTCACTCTCATTCCCCCTGCCATCTTCCCCCAGGATGCCAGGGCTCACATGCTGGGGAAGCTCTCAGGTGCTGGGCGCCTGCAAGGAGCCCACCCCACACCCGTGCGGCCTCTTCTGGGTGAGCCAGACCACAGCCGCTGGGACCACAGGGGCTGGTTTGGCTCCCTATGGGTTCATGCAGGAGCTGGTCTGCGAGGCTGGCTGGGAGCGTGCTCCCCAACCGGTTTCTGTGCGGTGCTGCTGGGCAGCCCAGAGGCCCACACTATGCTCCAGCCCGTGGCGTCCGGCTGCACTCACCACATCTGCATGTGGGGACTTGGGTGCCATGACTCAGGCGGGTGGGGGTGGCACGTGGGGGCCCAGGGGCCCAGGTGCTGCCCAGGACCCAGAGGTCAGCGGGGACCTGCCCTTCCACATCAGATGCTTGCACTTCGATTGCCGGCCAGACCTAGGGACGGCACTCGTGCATGAATTTTGTGTACTGGGTCTCTAGTATAAAAATAAAAACAAAAACCAAAGGTGATTATGTGAGGTCATGTGTTAATTACCTTGATGGTGGTAATCATTTCAAACGCTGTATACCTTAAATATATACAATTATTATTTGTCCATTATACCTCAATAAAGTTAGAATAAATTCTCTGTTTTATGAAAGCTAATTTGAGTTTGATTTTATGTCACTTGTAATATAATGTATGCCATCTGATACAAGAGTGAGGAAAGAGCTTAGGTTAGGAAGATCGGTCAAATGAAACATCAGATAGAAATGATCTGAGAAATGCAGGCCAGGAATGGGGCACAGGGCAGGAACTGGAGACATTTAGAGTAAGCGGAGTTTAGAATTTTGGACAGGAGGGAGTAGAGCTGTGAGAAAAGCACACCAAGCTGGATGGATCCAAGCTTCTGGATGCTTACATCACACACACACTTGACTCTGAAGACATGGTCAGGAAAAGTACCTTAATATCATCATCTTTGCTTTTGAAAACCACTTTTCTCTCCCAATGAATGCAGACTATGTCATATCAAGCCTGACTTGTTATTAAAATATATTAAGAATTCCAATTCCTCCCAAAAGAATGAACTGCTGCAGGAATTGCCTTCCCATTATAAATAACTAGAAAATAGAACAAAATATATAAAACAACTATTTTCAGGTATTGGACAACAGATAGTTCCAGATTGTAATCCCTAACAGATGGTAGACAGCGAGGTAAGGTTTGTGACTATATTAATTTTCTTTCTGGGGCAGTTT
>NW_006295391.1:59487-64487 GCF_000327345.1 Myotis davidii | reverse complement strand
TTGGTGAGTAAAAAAGTTTAAAAATCACAGGTTGATATGTAGCGAAATATTTCAACAAGGATATTAGCCTTCATGTCATCTTTTTTTTCCCTACCAGTTCTAAAATTGTCATTGAGTTTTTAAATGTTTAAATCGGATTTTCATGTTTAAGATTAAGTGTAAATAATAAAGACAAATGTAAAATATTTATATGTATTTTATATGTCTGTTTGAAATATGATATATATATCATAATCCTAATACTCTATGAATTTAAATGTATTCATTATATTGCAAATGAACATGAAAACGTGCTGACACTTTCCTGGGAAGTAGGTTGTTTCACTGAACAGGTATTTTCCCTGTGAGGACACCATGGTGATCATATGTTATTGCTCTGGCAAGAAAAAATAGCAACAAACAAACCAACCGAAGAAACAAATAAAAATCACACACAACAATTAAAATAACAATAGTGCAGCAATAATGTGCTTCAAATTCACTGCTTAATGCAGGAATTTCCCATAGTTAAATTTATCTTGGTTTGCAGTATCAGATGTACAGTTGTATTGGATATATATTTTAAAGTAGTTAGCATGCATCTGACCAAGTCTTTGTTCATTTGAGGGAGAGCTTATTTAAGGCTTTTCACTATAGAGTAAATGAACTCTGTTCAATTATTTCTGAAGTTGTTTGCAACCAATGAATGATTTAGTTAAATGTATTGAAAACTGTTTTGTTCTTGATATACATTTTTTCCATGTTGCTGTTTCACAGTCTTACATTTAGTTGCACTAAAAACAAGATGATCACCTTAACTATGAATAGATTTGTCTTAGTAAATCTGAAACCAGATGTTTGTTTAAATTACTACTCACTAATAGACTTGGGTATGACTTTGGCTTTTTATTCTTAGAAGAAACCACTGATCTGTAGAATCTATGTTTGAAAATGACAGTTTATTATTTCTAAAAGCCCAGAAACTTTTGCATATGAGACAGTTAGGGTTATAACAGTGAATTCAAATTACTGATTTGAGGTAATATTTTGATACTGTTTCTCATAACAGAGTGAAATACACCCACCTCATCCCAGAAACAAACATGCATGTGTTTTTTTTCTCTTCATTTCATTGTTAATGCTTGGTGTTATCTAATGCTTTTATCATCATTCTTGTTCTAAAAATGCTCTTATTACAAATGCCACTTGGTTTATTATAAAAGGAATGTTCTAATTAATGAGATTTGATTTTTAAGTCTACCTATTAAATATATCGAGTATTAAACTGAACGGCTGTATGGAAGTCAAATTACTTACAAATTATAGTCCATGTTAACATTCATTTACATTTACATGTATGATCAATTTTTAAATTATGCGTTAAATGATATGTTCCCTTAAAAGCAAGGTTTAGTTAAATATAAACAATTCAGAATTAAAATTATGTATATGGAGGATAAGAGAATTAACTTTCATCAAAATATAAATCATATTTTATCATTTGTTTATTGACACTCTATAACTAAAAATTATTTTATTGGGAGAAAATAAAAACCCTTAAAGTGCAAAATTTTCTGTTGAATAGTATAGAAATACTGAGGAGCTATAAATGTAATATTTTCTGCTGATTCAGATAAGACTCGATATGAAAATATGTAGAGCCAATTTTGGCTAACCACCAGCCGACTATACTAACAGCAAACTTTTCACTATCAGTATCACTTAAAATCTTCATTGCACATTTTTTTACTACAAAAAATGCTCTATTACATATTTTTTCTGATCACCACTATTTTCCCTTTTCATTAAAACTTTAAGCTAGCACTAAAATCTTCAAATCTACAGCTTTCCAAATAACAATTAATATTTCCACATCTATTAAATTCATTGAACAAATAAATAAATTGAAGCCTATTTGAAATTATGAAGGTGCATGCTTTTCCCATTGGCATTCATTTAAATATTTCCTTTTATTTTTCCTGTGTGAATTCTGGAAGTAGGGCCATGGAAGGGATAGAACACTTTTGCATTAGTGCTTGAACACTGTTCCAACGAGTCACCATTTTGAAGATGGGCCAGATGTGTGGCAGTATTATGGTGGGCAAGGAAGTCTCAAAATAACATGTTACAATCTGCCAATGACTCATCAGCATATGTGTATGTGTGTGTGTGTGTCCCCAAGCAATGTTTTCGGCCAAATGGTGTTTAAAAATACTGACAATATTTTACCTCAGCTTGAATCTTGTGATTATCAACTGTGAATTTTCAAGAAAGATGCAAAAAGGCAAATGACTAAAAGCATACATAACTAATTGAGGACTGCGGTCCTCAAGGAGTAGAGTAGTTAACTAGGAGCACAAATTGGGAATATTGCTGCCTTCACTTAAATAGAATCCTGTGAAGTAACCATTGAGAAAATATGTATTTGTTGAGCTAGTTGGTGTAGTTAGATAATGGAAAGACAAGCGTTGCCTTTTTGTTCTTTCTCCCGTTGTTAAGATCTTCCCTGTACTGATGAGCTGTATCCTTTTCTGGGATTACTCAGACACGGAAAAAGACATTATCCTCATTTCCCAATCTAGAGTGCTAAAAAGACAGCGGGGACACAGATGCATATAGATAGTAAAGTGTTTCCAAGATAGAAAGATGGATTCACTTTTATATTTTTCCAAGCGCTTACTTGAATGCTGTGGTTTTACCATATTAGGGCAGATCTTTATTTTCCATGTGTTTGATTCATATTTTCACTTTCTGTCTTCACTTTTTGGGGAATGTTACTTCCACAGACATGGGCTGGGCTCTGGCTTTCACAAAATAATTCTGAGGTGACCCCTGTGGGTTGGTAAAGAGGAAGAGTCTTGAGGAAGCAGGTTAAGTTTGGGGCTCAAAGCGCTTGTGTTAGAGAACAGAGAAAATAAGGGAGTAGGTGTGGAGCATCTTTTCTGAATGATGCCTGTGGTGCTATAATAGGAGAGATACCCTCCCCCTAAAGGTGGTGGTGTGGACCTGCAATGTGAAGATGTGCCAAATGCATTTGCTCAGAATATCCAATACATTTAATATATTTTTAAAACTTTGATAGTCAAATAGGTCATATAATCATATACTTCAAAATAAGCCAGACACAAAAGGACAGATATTGTATAATTTCACTGAAGTGAGCTCCCTTCATAGACAGAAAGTAGAGTAGTGGTTACCAGAGGGTGGGGGAGGGGGGAGTTACTGTGTAATGGGTACAGGGTTTCTGTTTGAGAAGGTGAAAACCTTCTGAAAATAGATGATGGTGAATGCACATAAGCCACTGAATCATATGCTTAAAAATGGTTTGTACGGTAAAGTTTATGCACATTTTACCACAATAAAAAATCGCCAAAAATATGTAACAGTGAGCAACCTTATACACTAAATTTTGCAAGCATGGAGTATATCTTCTTGATAAATTCATAGGGTGTGCAAATGTATGTGCATTTTGATAGTTATTTACCTTTTCACCAATTGTCTGTTAGGCTGCCTGTTTTCTCACATCCTAACATTGTTATAATTAAACTTTTCTCTCTCTGGCAACCTGAAAGGTGAAAAATCCATTGCTATTTTTGCGGGGGGCGGGGGTTTTAAAAGGAAACTGTGTCTGTAAACTTCCTTAAGGAGCTGGAATTGCGATTCCATTGGTCTTACATATGTGAATGGGGAATCTGAGGCACATGAGTGCTTTTAACCCACTTTCCAATGAAGCTGTGGTTGACTGATTGATAATGTATCACTGATTGAGTGATATCCTATTCATTAATTTTTTAAATGACTTAAGCTAGAGAAGGGTTAAAAAGTTTGCCCAAATGATATATATGGTATTGTTTCAACCTGTATGCTTTTTAATTTGGGAGAATTTCAACTTTTCCCCCAGTTCTTATCAAGCATTTAACAATAAATAAGACATAATGTCTGCCTTGAGGAGCTTACTGTGTGATAGGGGAAGCTATCTAATAATAAGGCAATTGCAATTGCCATTTGAGGGTGAGGGTAGGTTGATACAGAAAGATGGCTGGATGGGTCCTTCCCACAGATACAGGTGGTGAGAGGCACAGAAGGTGACCCAGAAAGGCTTGCATGCGAAGTGAGTTCTTTCTTACAAATGGGATTTAAAGTTGGTCCGACGGTTGTGGGTTATTGTTAAGCTGATTAACAAATGGGATTTAGGCAGGTGGAGTGGGGAGGGGAGGGAAGGATGGATGATTTGAGGAACCTTGAGAGCCTTCCAGATCGTTCAGGTGGCGGCAGCCTAGGCTGAGAGTTCTGATCAGCATTTTTTGTATTCTTTCTAAAAAGTATAGGCCTTGGTCAAACTTCAGACTCAGGAGTTTCTCCTGATCCTAGACTAGAGCTTGACCAGGCATTTTCACTTTCATCCTGGGTCAACAACAAGGTCAGTGATAATTTTTTTCTCATCTTTTGAAATTATTTTTACATCAAGGCTGTAGTATGAGCAGCAAGCCTATGCTGCTCACGCCCATGTCCCTATGCCCTCTTTTCTCTCCTTGACTTTCACCCTCTGCTTTTTCAAACCTTCCTGAAATCCTAGCCTGTACTCCCAAGCCTTTCTCCAAAGTCTTTTCTATTTTGCCCACTTCTTGCCTATAAATCATTTGTTTCGTCTTCAATCATTTAGCGAGCATTTTTGTGCTGGACACTGGGTAATGTGTGGAGGGTATAAGGATGAATGAGACCAGTTCCTGTCCTCAGGTTAATATTCTCTTGAGCACTTTATTACCTTTATTATAATGCTTGTCACAGCCTGCCTGGTAATACAGGGCAGCCTAATTACTCTGAGTGCATTTTGATTTGTGCAGGTGGCCTTCAGTCATAGTACAGTGCCTAGGACACACAAAGGTGTATTGTCTAATCATTTCAATTTGGGGTGGGGTTGGGGGATGAGGAAGAGGAGGAGGAGGAGGAGGAGGAGGAGAAGGAGGAAAGAGAAAGAGTTATTGAGTGTTTACTCTGTGCCAGGCACTTAGATAAATGCT
>NW_006295391.1:53758-59422 GCF_000327345.1 Myotis davidii | reverse complement strand
AATGAGTAGCTCTAGGTGGGAAACTGAGAAACAGAGGCTTAAATAACTTGCCCTGGGTCACATTGCTAACAAGTGGCAGAGCCAGGATTCATCCCCATGGAGTCTGGTTGCAGGGACCTTCTTTTTGGCCACTGTGATAGACTGGTTTTCTTCTCGGTCCTCATTCCTCAACAGATCACACAAATCAACAGCACACCTGCAGCCTACTGGTAATTTTGCTTTATTCATGTTGATGTCCCTGAGATTCAGTGGCCCCTGTCTGTCTGTTCGAAATGTGAGTTCACGTCTAGGTTGTAGCGCCCAGCCAGTGAGCGCCAGACATCAGGTAGCATCTATATTTATCTAGTTTTACATGATGCTTGTAGACAGATGTCTGCATTTGTATGAGCCTTTAAATGCCATGTGATGATGATAATGAGGCTGATTTATGCTGCTTACCAGATGGATCCCCAAGGCTGCTTGGAAGCTGGCATACAGTCAAAGGCAACTTGCAGATAGCTGTGGTGTGACAGTAGATCTTCAGGGCTCTCCTCTGAGCAAGCTTTCAGTGTGGTTTAGACCAGGGCTTCGCAAACGTGTCCACTGACGTCTTCCCTACAGCCGAGGACAGTGAAGCATGGACATCCGTGAGCTGGTGATGAAGCATGGAATTATCAAGGCATTTCATGCCTGCAGTCTCCAGGTTTTGTCTTGAAATTCAATGCTGATTTTTAATAATCTGATAATAAACAATAATCCAATAGTAATTGAATAATTGAATAATAATTGAATAATTGTTTATTTTCCATCAAATAAAACGGGTACTACAGGAGGTGTGGCACTATTTTCTGCAACCCCAGGTCTTTCCGGCGCTCCATTTTATCAGACATCCCTGGGCAGAGCACTGGTTAAATAAAACTGGTGTGGTTTAGGCCGTTTGAGGTGTGGTCACTTCAAACAGTTCTTGTCATATCATATCAGGGGTGAGAGGGTGCACAGGCAGTCTTCCCATCCATAGTCTAGGGCTCAATATCCTTTCTAATGGCTGTTTTCAGTGATGGTCACCGAATATCCCTGTGTGGAGATAAGCAGTGTAGACAGTGTAACGTTTCTGAGGTGACCAGTAGTGTTCCCCTGCTCCTGGGATTCTATGTTAATGAACCTGAGCCCCAGTCTGCAGTGGTCCCCATAATTTCTTGACATTCCTAAGGGTTTATTTTCCTGAGGATTCCTCTAGTTCAGTGTTTTGCACCTCAGGTGTTTTCTGTTTTGTTTTTAGGGCACATGGAGGCAAAATTCAGTGCCTCTACTAGTTTACACCCCAAAGCCACTCACATTGAGCATTTCCCGAGATTGTTAATTTGATTGAGTATCTGAGGACTTCAGTCCCACAACAATTTCACTAGCTCTCTCCCTACCCCGACTTTCTTTTCTTCTATTTCTTCCCTCTTAAGAGCAGACAAATTGCTCTTTCTGTCTCATGTCTTGTACTTTCACCCTCTTCTCTGAATCCTTGGCCTCAGGTGACATTCCTGCCCTGGCTGACTCACCTACCCCAAGTGGGGCTACTGAAGCATTTTCCCAACAAAGGCAATTCTAATTCTCCTAGAGGAATTCTCATACCAGCTGTCAAGAGAATTAAATGTCCTTCATCCAGCCCCCCTAATAATAAAGTAACAAAGGTTGAGGGTGATTTATTTTCTTTTAAAAAATAAATTAGAACAGACTCAAGGTTATCTTAGTAATAATAGCTCTCTCTCACTCTCCCTTGCATTCCAATATGCTGTCTTGAATGGGGAGAAAGGCATGAAGCTACAGCTTGCTCAAAGGGAATTGAGCTTGTCAGGGTGCTACCTGTGTATTGCAGGGGACAAAAGAGCTTCTCTATTTTGCGCGACTCCTGAAGAGTTATCTAGCATCTGCTTCAAACATTCCCAATGTTGGGTTCACAGCCCCTTAGAGCAGCACGCATAGTCTCTGATAGTGCTGACAATTTAGAAAATCTTCTTTGTATTGAACTATTTCAGCCTTTTGGAGCTTTCATCCTTGCTTTCTAACCCAATTTACATAAATTCAGAGCCTGATTAATTTGACTTGAGTTATATTAGTCCAGTATCATATACTCTCCATCCCAAAATATATATTGGAGTAAAAATCACTTTCCTGCTCAAAATGTTTTGGTGGCTCCCCGTTACCCAGAGAATAAAGTCTTACCTCCTTAGCAGAACAAACATTGTCCTTGGTAAGTGCGATCAAACATCCCTTTCCATCTCAACCCTCTGCTTCCCTGGTCTTTTGTCTCCTGCTGTCTGAGTTCCCCTAATTCCCCAAGTAGATGTGCCACTTTGTTTTTATTCCTCTTTCCCACCATTTACAAAAGCTTCCCAACCTGCCTCATCTTCACTCATAAGCATCTTATTTATTTTCCAATGGTACTTTCACCATGAAGCCTTCCTGGCTGTCTTTGGTCCAATGAGTTGCTGCTATCTCTGGGTTCCTTGTTGTTACTTAGACTTGTGCTGTCCCGCACGGCAACCACTAGCCACGTGTGACTCTTGAAATTGTCTAGGTCAAGTTGAGATGTATTGTAAATGTAAATTACATAGTGGGTTCAAAGACTTAGTCCAAATATGGGATGTAAATAACTCATAAGTAACTTTTTTTTTAAACATTGATTCTATATTTAAATAAGATTTTGGGCCCTAGCTGGTTTGGCTCAGTGGATAGCGTGTTGGCCCATGGACTGAAGGGGGTCCAGGTTCAATTCCAGTCAAGGTCACATGCTCAGGTTGTGGGCTCGATCCCCAGTGGGGGTTGTGCAGGAGGCAGCTAATCAATGATTCTCTCTTATCATTGATGTTTCTATCTCTCTCCCTCTCTGAAATTAATAAAAATGTATTTAAAAAATAAATAAGATTTTGGTTGTATTGGTTTACATAAAACAGTATTAAGTTAATTTCACATTTTCAAAAATTTTTTTTCAATGTGGCTACCAGAAAATTCAGAATTACATAAGTAGATCACATTATAGTTGTTTAGATCATTATAGGGGATCAGGTCTAAGCACCTTGCATTATCACTCTGTGTGCATTTCAGCCCCTGCTGTTAGAATTCAAGTTCCCTGCGGTCAGGGAGTTGTACCCTGATATTGCTCACTACTCACTCACCCAAAGAATTTTTCACTCAGTGGATGTGCAATACATGCAAATGAATCAAAACAGAAAATTTTTATCGGAGAGAGGGCGGAAGAGGTCAGAAATTCAAGTGCCAACAGAAACCTGGCAGGTAGCGTTATTATATGAAGTGAAGTGGGTCAAAAGGGATCTTGGTGTTAGGGACACAGTAGGATTTGGGAGTCGGTTAGCAGGACTATGGCCAACTGGATATTCATGGCTTTGTAAAGGAGGCAACTACTTCTTCCCATCGGCTGATTTACTCCAACACGGGAACATAGGCCCAGGGTTGCCAAAATTTTTAGTCTTTTAAGAGAGACTGGATATCTGGACTTTTATGTGAATTTAACTGGTTTTTATATGTTGGCTTTATTCTTAAAATTTTGTGGGAGCAACCAGAAAAGGTTGGTGGCTTGGACACATCCTGAAAGTTACTAGTTAGTGCTTCTCATCTAAAGAGTAAAATGAAATTTGCCTGCAGTGCCATGTTAAAGAGTAAAACAAGGTTCATTATTGCGGCTTTGATCAAGAAGGGACTGGAGCCCTAGCTGGTTTGGCTCAATGGATAGAGTGTCGGCCTGTGGACTGAAGAGTCCCAAGTTCCATTCCAGTCAAGGGCACATGTCCGGGTTGCGAGCTGGATCCCCAGTGGGGGCCATGCTGGAGGCAGCCAATCAATGATTCTCTCTCATCATTGAGTTTTTCTCTCTCTCTCTCCCCCTCTCCTTTCCTCTCTGAAATCAATAAAAAAAAAGGGGCTGGAATTTGGACCCTTAAATTTGCAGATCATTCAGAAAACTATTGGTAGGGGGTATTTCCAAACATTCCCAAATACTGTAGAATTTTTCGACTTAGGTTTTTAAGGGGAACAAGGAGGATGTGGGGTCTACAAAATAAATTTATATGAAACTGTCCACATAATGCAGAGGAAAATAAGGTCTCTCATTCTTAAGTCTAGAGTTTGGGGAATGGTCCAGAAGCCATCGTTTCTGGCTTTTCAGAGCTCTGCGACTTGTGTTGACAGAGGGATTCTTGTGGTTGGCTTTACCATGTGTGATGTGACAGGTGAGAATTGGGCGGAATGCTAAGAATAGTTTCTAAATGACAGTGTGCTGCTTCTAAGGGAGATTGGCAGTACCCTTGCTTTGGTTTACTTTTCTTTGAAAAACAAAATCAGTAGACCATGTAATGCAAAATAACTCAGGCTTAGAATTGTATTGCATGTTGAACAGGTCCTTATTAGTAATTAGTAACTTTTGTTGTCATGTTGTAAAGCTCAGTAACCTGTAGTCATAACAATATCAGAATTAGCTTGCCAAAGGGGTCATTATTCTATTGAGCAGGAAAATAAGTGACGATATAGATAACTTCACGTCTATTTTATTTTACATGTAAATTGAACACCTGGAAGCAAAGATTCTATTTATAATAATGCCTTTGAAAGACATCCATCATATATAAATGAGTATCTGAGAATTTTAAAATATCTCCTAAGCAAATATAAAGAAGGAACATGTTATAAGATATTAAGTCAATGAATCAAGATAATAAAGTGTTCTTAGCTTTTAATACAGAGTATATAGTAATTTGACTAAGTAAAGGGAACACTATATTTTATTGATTCACCAATTGTTAATCAAGTATCAGTGAGTTGTAAATTCATTCTGACTTGTGGTTAGCCTTTGAGTAAGTCCCAAAACCTTTCTGTTTCTCAGTTTCCTCATTTGCAAAGTAGTTGCAATACTCTCATTTATCTCTCAAGCATAATCATATGCTGGTTTGGAAGATGGTGCTACTAGCAAAGTGTTCTGAGAGCTAGGAAGATAAATGTGGTTGTTATTTCCATAGTATGTTGATATAGCAAACATCTATAATAATAAAACGTAATATATTAATTAGACTGGACTGCCGAAGGATCTTCCGGACGTCATTCTGGACGTCCTTCTGGACAAAGCCACCACAGCGGGGGCTGAGGCAGAGGGGGTTAGGGGTGATCAGGCAGGCAGGCAAAGTGATTAGGGGTGATCAGGTAGACAGGCAGAGTGATTAGGGGCATCAGGCAGGCAGGTGAGTGTTTAGGGGCAGTCAGGCAGGCAGGCAGAGTGGTTAGGGGCGATCAGGCAGGCAGGCAGAAGCAATTAGGGGCAATCAGGCAGGCAGGCAGGTAAGTGGTTAGGAGCCAGCAGTCCTGGATTGCAAGAGGGATGTTTGACTGCAGGTTTAGGCCTGATCCCAATTGGGCCTAAACTGGCAGTTGGACATCCCCCGAGGGGTCCCGGATTGTGAGAGGGTATAGGCCGGGCTGAGGGATTCCCCCTCCCTCACCTTGCACAAATTTCATGCACCAGGCCTCTAGTGTTTTATAAAAGCAGCCTGGATTACTTTATAGTACCTTATTGTTTAGCTCCACAAACTTGTTATGAAGAGTAAGTAGCCATACACATTAACTATTACAAATGATATAATAATAACATGAATGGAAACCTCTTAATGGGAAAAAACACCCAGAATT
>NW_006295391.1:48826-53376 GCF_000327345.1 Myotis davidii | reverse complement strand
CCTTATTGTTTAGCTCTACAAACTTGTTATGGCAGTGCTTGTCTGAGTTGACGCGCTGCTTGAGATCCCTTGTTTCCAGGTTAGTAGCTGGTCTCTGGATGCCGGCAACAATCGCCCAAAATGGCGCGGTCTCCGCTCAACCCTGTCACTTTTTATATTCTCTTTCAATCCTACTCCAAATGCATTTCACCTTTTTACATAATTATAATCATAATAGAGATAAAATTTAGTTATTGTCTTTTGTGACAATATACTCTATTTCCCCATATTTCTGCATAGTTTTCAAAATTATTTTATATGGCTGTGTAATCCTCCATTAAATATAGGTATTATAATTTACTTAACTGGCTTTTTTTTTATTGCTGATAATCTGGCTTTCTCAAGTCTTTAAAGTAGGTATTCCAGAAAGAAAGAGTGAAAAGTTAAAAATGTTTCACCTTAATTGGTGAGAAATAGGTTGATGATGAGGAAGCAGGCTGTTGAAGAGGAAAGATATCTGTCACCTCTCAGTTTAGGATTATCTGCACAACTTAGTGGTCTTGTAAATCAGAGTGCAGCGAGGACAGTGGTGAAGATGCAGACTTGGCCCTGACCGGTTTGGCTCAGGGGATAGTACATGGGCTTGTGGACTGAAGGGTCCCAGGTTTGATTCCAGTCAAGGGCACATGCCTAGGTTGTGGGCTCGATCCCCAGTAGGGGGTGTGCAGGAAGCAGCCGATCAATGATTCTCTTTCATCATTGATGTTTCTATCTCTTTCCTGCTCCCTTCCTCTCTGAAATCAATCAATCAATATGTACATATTTTTAAAAAAATGCAGATTTGGGGAGGCTTTGGCATTCAAGACATGGGACTCTGATGAGATGCGCCAGGTTAGTGTGCATAGTTTGAAGAGTAACTGAGGACAGGACTGTAAATGACAGTCACATTTAAAGGACAAACAGAGGGAACGCAATGCGAAAGGGACTAAGAAGGAATGGTCAGAAAGAAACAGAAGTGTCCTAGAAACCAAGAGAAGCTGAGGGTGGCAGTAGTGTTATGACTTGCACAGGGGCAGAGCTGACTCTGGAATCTAGGGCTATTGATGTGTATGTCCTACAGGCACAGTTCCACCATCCCATGGGTAGGCACAATTGTAACCTTTAACACTGTGGGTTCTGCCTGTTTCCAGTCAAGGACATGATTCCTCCATTTACCAAGATCTATTTGATTCTTTTAAATTGAGTTCATTTCTCAATCTGAAAACACTAAAATCTAAGAATAGAATAACTTGGTTTATAGAAATGTCTTATTTATTTCTACTGTTATATTAAACAGTAGTTCCCAGACACTGGTTTAAGGACACTAGAGCTTCTGTTTCAGTAGGTTTACGGGCCCCAAGGGTTTTCATTTTTTTAATAAGCTCCCAGGTAACTCTGATGAACATCCAAATTTGGGAACCCCTGATTTATTAATCAGAAATATGGGGTGGGCAAAAGGTCTACAGTTGTTCACATTGAAAGTAATACAATAATTAATAAATAACAATATAGGAATAAACTGTGTTTCCTGTACTCACAGCTGTAAACCTACTTTTGTCCACCCCATATATAAAAGCTTCACAGAGATTTTAGAATGGGACATCTAGCAGTTTGGCATACCAGGGGATAAATAAATGACAATTTAGTTTCACAGAGAATAGATCCAGGGCATGTATATATCTGATGAACTTCTTCTCCATTAAGAATATTAGGATTCTGAGGAAATTAAAAACATGATAGCATGAATGAATAATTGGATACACTCAAAATCTACTGGGGGAATGAGATCTCTAGATCAATTTTTGTGAAGAGGAATATGCTTCAAAGATAATCACAGCCAATGGGAAAAGAGGGTGGTATCGGAGGGTGCTTCTTTCCAGGGCTCCTCGCCTGTGTGCTGCTGCTTCACGTCTTGGCCTCTCCATGGGAACTATGTGTTGCGGTAGAAAGGGCCTTGGACTTGGTATGAGATGCGTTGGTTTGGAAGTCTGCTCTGCTCCTTGCCTGCTGACTGACCTTCACAGAGTCCTGTAACCTGGGATTCTTATCTGTTAAACATGATAATACCAGCATGAGAAATGTTTTTTAAGAACATATTTTTATTGATTTTAGAGAAAGAGAGATATAGAATCATCAATGATGAGAGAGAATCATTGATTGGCTGCTTCCTGCACACCCCCACTGGAGATTGAGCCCACAATCCAGGCATGCGCCCTGCCTGGGAATTGAACTGTGATCTCCTGGTTCACAGGTTGATGCTCAAACACTGAGCCACACCGAATGGGTGAGAAATATTTTTTTTTAAATATATTTTTATTGATTTCAGAGAGGAAGGGAGAGGGAGAGAGAGATAGAAACATCAATGATGAAAGAGAATCATTGATTGGCTGCCTCCTGCATGCTCCAATGTTTTCACAATGTAAACATGAAATCATCTTATTTATTATTAGCTCTGAAAGGTGCAATTTCTGGTGTACCTGCTCTCATGAATAGTTGTGAAACATAAACATTTAAAATAGTTTAAATGATTGTATTTTAAATATTATATTGTTTGGGTGTGTTGTGTATGTCTTTAAGTTGATTCCTAAAAGGTGTGGCAAGAGCATCAGCGGTCTAGCATAGTAGATCTGAACTGGGACCTTTTAATCTATACTTTTTCTTAACAAATATGAAAAATTCACTCTCTTTTTATATGTTATATAAAATTTACAAATAAACTTAAATTAAAACTAAATACTAATGATTAATTCTTGAATATGCATTAAAAATTTTACCTCCCATTCTTTGTCCTGCTGGACTTTAAATTTGCTTTTCTTTGGTAAGCATACTTGCTTTTAAAATGTCTTTAGTGAATTATTTCCTTTCATTCACATGTATTCCTTTTAGCTAAGCTAAAAATATGACCTTTTAATTGCCAATTAAAAACCTATTTTTAGTTTTTTTGTTCTAAAAGAGGTGGTTTTGATTTTATTATAAAAGCTTGTATGCTTTTTAAATCTTTTCTTAAGTCTTATTATTCACTTTACGTGGCCTCTTTGAGACAACAGGTGTTTCTTTGTTATAAGATTTGACTTAATTAAAATTGAGTGAAAGGAGAGGAAGGAACCCTGTTCTGGCAGGTTTGCGCACTCAGGAGGCTCTTTAGCCAGCATTGTAAGGAACAGAGCTTATCTTTCTTTAGGGACTCCACTAGATGGGCAGGAAAAGTAATATTGAATGACTTTAGACAATATCTTAAAGCTAAAAAGACCAATTTGAGTAACTGATCTTTGCCCATTGACTTAGGGTTTAAATTCATGAATACTTGATCATCATTTTTTATTGTTTGTGATTTCCTAGAGACTCTAGATTTAAGGCTTAGTTCTGTCATTTTCTTTTTTATGTGTATACTAGAGGCCCGGTGCACGAAATTCGTGCACGGGGCGGGTTGTCTCTCAGCCCAGCCTGCATCCTCTCCAATCCGGGACCCCTTGGGGGATGTCCGACTGCCTCTCGCAATCCAGGACCACTGGCTCCTAACCCCTCGCCTGCCTGCTTGCCCACCTGCCTGATCACCCTTAACTCCTCTGCCTGCCTGCCTGATCGCCCCTAATTGCTCCCCTACTGGCCTGATCACCCCCAATTGCTCCCCTGCTGGCCTGATGGCCCTTAACTGCCTCTGCCTTGCCCCGCACCCAGGACCCAGGATTCCCTCCTCTGTCTGGTTGCAGGCACCTGGGACCCGGGTTTCCCTCCCTCTGGCCAGCCGCAGGCACTCAGGACCTGGCCGACTTCGCCCAGGTGGGCCACAGCCACAGGGGACCATGGGCTGGCAGCTTTGCCTGGGCCACTGCTGCAGGCACCTGGGACCATGGGGCGGGTGGCTTGTCCCTCTCTCAGGCTGCAGGCACAGGCACTGGTGCCCGGGATTACAGTGTGGTGGTTTGTCCTTCTCCCAGGCTGCAGCCTGGCTGGTCCCCATTCCTCTCCCGAGAGCTCATTTGTGCCTGGCTGGTCCCCATTCCTCTCTTCCCAGTGTTGAGTGTCTGAGCCGTTACAGTGTGATGGCATGATGGCGTGAGGGCTTATAGATAACAATCACTGGATAAATGTTAGATATTATTATACCAGAGGCCCGATGCACGAAATTCATGCAAGAGTAGGCCTTCCTTCCTCCAGTGGCTGGCACCTGCTTCCCTCTGGCACCAAAGACCAGGCTTCTCTCCAGCACTTGGGACCTGGGCATCCCTCCGGCCGCCAGCAGGCACCGAGGACCCAGGCTTCCCTTGCAGCCCCGGCTTCGTCTGGAAGGTCATCTGGAAGGACGTCCGGTCTAATTAGCATATTATGGTTTTATTTTATACTAGAGGCCCAGTGCAAGAATTTGTGCATGGGTGAGGTTCAGCCAACCCAGCCCCAATCGGGGTGGTTTGGGGCTGGGCTGGTCAGGAGGAGGAGATGGCAGGGGGTTGGTCAGCCAGCCTGCCTGGATCAGAGGCTTGATCAAGGCCCCTGATTCGGGTCAGGCCGGCTGGGGGAAGGGGCTGTGGGCG
>NW_006295391.1:29193-48556 GCF_000327345.1 Myotis davidii | reverse complement strand
CAGGGCTGGTAATTTGCATACTCACCCTGATTGGCTGGTAGGTGTAGCGTAGTGACACCAATTTGCATGTTTCTGTTTTATTAGTGTAGATACTGTTCATTATAGTCTACAAAGGAGTGAGATCATGTGATACTTGGTTTTCATTGACTGGCTTATTTCACTTAGCATAATGCAGGGTGGGAGAGTCTGATCAGGCGAGGACCAGTGAGGAGGGGCTGCAAGGTTGGCTGCTGGTCCCAACCCCTGATGGGGCTGGTTTGCTGGCCACAGTGGGCGTCATAGCGACTGGTTGTTAGGTTTTTATGGCCATTACAGTAGCTGCCTTTTTATATATTTGTATATTTTAGAGAGAGAGGAAAGGAGCGGGGGAGAGAGAGAAACATTGATCAGCTGCCTCCCCCATGCACCCCGACTAGGAATCAGACTAACAACCTTTTAGTGCAAGGGACGATGCTCAACCAACTGAGTCACACCAGCCAGGGCTAGTTCTGTCGTTTTTGAAATCTCTGTCAATTTGTCTGATATATGGTTAATGACAACACTTTTAAGCTTAATTTTAAGTTTTAATATATGAATAATTTTCTAATTTTTTCTTAAAAGGCTCAACTTCAGAGCCTTTAGTGGCCCTCACCTCCCTCAGGCTTCGGTGCAGGGGCCTTTACTTCATCCTGCCCAGAACTACACTTGCTCCTGTCCCTCCTGATCCACGGTGTGCGTGGTCACTCCTCATACATTTGCAAGTGCTTTGCTTACCTGTTTTTGTCCCTCTCTCACCACTAAAATGTGAATACCATGAGATTAGAGCAGCCGTGGGCAAACTACGGCCCGCAGGCCGGATCCGGCCCGTTTGAAATGAATAAAACTATTGAAAAAAAAGACCATACCCTTTTATGTAATGATGTTTACTTTGAATTTATATTAGTCCACACAAACACTCCATCCATGCTTTTGTTCCGGCCCTCCGGTCCAGTTTAAGAACCCATTGTGCCCCTCGAGTCAAAAAGTTTGCCCACCCCTGGATTTGAGACTTGTTCACTACTGTATCCCTATGCATAAAACAATGGTTGGTACTAAAAGACAATTTATTGAATGAATATATGATTTATTTTTTTAATAACAGGACATGCCTGTACCCTGGGTTGTGTGCCTTATTTTTTGCCTAGAGTTGTTCTCCTTTTTGTAATTTGGTAATCTTTCTCCATTTTTAAGAGCCTTACCATCTGCTAGGGTTGCTAAAATTCTGATTTTCACCTACATAGAAAGGCCAGGAGGAAGCCCTACTGGGCGTTTTGTCAGTAATATAGCATCAGGTTTTAGACCAGTGGAGTCAGACAGGACCTTGGTTCAGCAACCTTGGTACTTGAGTTCTGGCTAAGAAAGAATTCAGAGCCAAGATTCAAACAATGAGAGAAAGTTTAGTCACAGAGGTAGAAGAAGTGAGCTATAGAAGGAAACAAGTTACAGAGGCAAAAGAAAGGCCCTCAGAACTCAGGAGAAAGAGAGATGCCTGGAGGAAAAGGTGCCTGGAGGAAGCGAGTACGCATAGACTGAGAGAGGGAGAGAGCTGCTCTGGGTCCTCTGCCTTGAAGGTATTTATCTGGAGGTCTCTCGGGAGGCGCCCAATAGAATATTCATCAGCTTTTCAGGTATGTCCTTTCAAGGTGGTGGTTTCCCCTGATTGGTAGGCTCCAGAGCAGGGAGTCTTAGTGCAGCTGGTCCTGATGTCTGATTTTGCTGCTTGTGTGGACCTGGAGCTGAAACACAACTGAGGCCTGGATGTTACCCCTAATGCTTAAGGGAGTGGCCGTGCAAGGGCCCTCATGGGACTTGCATGAGGCCACTCTTTGGCCCCTTGTTCCTCCTTCAATAGGGTCTATTGAATGACCAGCAACATGTCAGGGGAGAGTCTGAACTACATGACCAGTGATATAAAAGCTCAGGGGGTCTACACTGCATGACCAGTGATATGCTAGTGGAGGAAAGGTTACCCTTCGGGGGGAAGTCCTTGTTTTCCCAGTTTTGCCTATTGCTAGGCACTGGGGTCTTTCTGTCCTGGTGACCTGTACCTGACCTGGCCCATCATCCGTGGTCTGCCTACTACAGGTGGAGTTCATTGCCAAGGGTAAACCCTAGCCAAGCTGTGACACTGATGTATAATACTAGAATGCCAGTTTGTTGTTATCATGAGAAATAAAGAACCAGAAATCCATAAGCCTATCCTTTCTATATGCTCCCTCAGCAAACAGCTTTCCCCTCGATCACAGCATTTGTTACTTGCTGTATTTTAATAATCTGTTTACTTATCTCAGATCACAGTGCAAGGTTTTTGAGGGCAGAGGCCAGGTCTATCTTGTTTGCCTTTGAATATTCAGGACATAGTACAATGCCTGACATTCAGTGAAGTGTTGGATAAAGAAATGGAGGGGTGAAGGGAACTGGGACTGAAAAGGGAACTGGGACTAAAACAGGACAGATGTACCTCTGTGGTCAGTACTGGTTTCTCTTCTGTGTGGAATGCTCTCCTAAAAAATAAACATCTATATGTATGTGTATGTATGTATACACATATTAAAGTAATGCATGCTAACTCTGAAAAAACTTTTTTTGAGACCAACTGGTCCTGATGTCAGCCAAGGCATCGCTTGTCTGATTTTGTTGCTTTAGTATAGATATATTTAAAATAAAAATTAAAATCCCTTCCCATCACCACTTTTTCCCTTAGGCTCAATCCTAATTCCCAGAAATAGTCACTCTATATTGCTTTAGGTACTTTATGTACGTGACACCGAGATGTGTGTGTGTGTATATTTATACATTTTTAAAAAATATTGTCATAGAACTTCGTTACTTTCACTTAATAGTCTTGTGGTCACATACTGGGCAAATAATTACAGCATGTAGATTTACCTATTTATTTTAAACAGTTGAAAAGTATTTCTTTGTATTGACACGATATTTGTTTATTAAAAATATTTATTAGGCTTCAGTTATGTGCCAGGAACTACAATTATTTAAACCAGTGGTCGGCAAACTCATTAGTCAACAGAACCAAATATCAACAGTACAATTGATATTTATTTTGAGAGCCAAATTTTTAAAACTTAAACTATATAGGTAGGTACATTGTTATTAGCTTAATTAGGGTACTCCTAAGGCTTAGGAAGAGCCACACTCAAGGGGTCAAAGAGCTGCATGTGGCTCGCGAGTTTTAAACCAATCCCTCATTGATTGATTTATATAATTTCTAGTGTTTTTGGTGTACAATTTTGCAATTAAATATACACATACACACATTTATGGCTCTATGCATTTTTTGCCATTCTGACAAAAACAGGAATAATTTGGATTGCTTTACAAAAAATAATAATAATAGCAATTACTTACACTTTTTGCTCCAAAGTGACTTTTTTAAAAATCGGCTGTCTATACTTGCATATAAGGATTTCTGGTACCAATAATTAATCAGAAGCAACCCTATTATACAATGTGACTAATAAGATTCAACTCTATGACCTATATGTTTATGGTTCAAGACAGGGCATTCACACCAGTTGGCTATTGTTGTGTTGGCTGTTGTCATTTTTTATTTGACAATTTAAGGGAAAGGAGGTCAGTGCCCTGACTAAATAGTCAGGTGCTGCATGTTTTAAAAATTCTTGTGGTACCAGTTGAAAAATTGCTGCCATAAACCATCAAGGTTTATCTTGTACAGCAAGTTGACTTTCTAATAAGTTTTTATATTGTCCTTTCTATTTAGCCTTAATCAGCTATAACAAGTTGTATTAATGAATGCAAAGACTCCACCCAGGCCTGCAAGGAGAAATTCCAGGGCAGTTTTATCACCCATGACAGCCTAGGCCAGTGAGTTGAAGCTGATCAGAATACAGAGCCAAGATGATGTCATTTATCATTTCAGCTCAAGTCAGGAACAGATTTCTAAGTGGATGGCTCCCATTATAGGGAAAACTGCTTATAGGGAGGATATAAATAATGAGTCAGCTATTCCTTTGGAAACTCCTCAGAGCAACCAAGAGAAGTCTCATTTTGGAAAGATATCTTCAGTCATCTGAGGGCTACAAGATCTACTATTGACATTTCTTTAAATACTTGAAATTCTCTTGCACCTTTAGGCACAGCTCTCTATGTGAGCGGCAAATTACTGTTTGGCTCTTGCACAAGAAATACAGTGCTGGGGACTCACATAGTACTTCTGGAAAAAAGTGTTGTTTACAATTGTTGCTTCAGGTGGCAGAGTGGGGATAAAGTTTCTCCCTGAGGGATAGCTAGCACTTTTTCATGGATAGTTGAGATGCAGCAATAGGCTTGAACATGCCATTTCCAGTTGACATGTGAAGCTTGTTTGTTTTTTGCACCATGTTAGGCATTAAGTCTGAGTTGACCCAACCTCAAAAAGAGAATATCAGGCCAGAGTCACAAGACCTTCATGGATCAGAAGTTAGGTTGACAAGATTCTAATGGCAAGCTAATAGCCGCTTTTCGAAGGCATATACCTGTGATCTGTGTCGGGGAGGCAAGGAGTCCAAACCTCAGGTGGTACCTATGAATTCAGGCTGCCTCCCTTGCTTGAGACTCCAGGAGGCAAAATAGTCAGCTAGAGAGCATGGTAGCCCAACAGGTTCAGGAGGGTGGCGGAGATCCAAAGGTAGAGAGTGCGCCATGGCTTTTCTGTTCCTTAATCTCAGTTTCTGGGTTGGGTGGAGAGACAGGGTGAAGATATTTTCTTTTGCATTGAGGTCTTAGGCTGAGTGATAAGATTCAGAGGGCCACCACCAAATGGGACCCTAGAAAGGGGCATGGTGCTGGCAGCTTAGACAACGCCTGGCTTACATCTTAAGTTAAAGGTGCAAAATAAGTCATTGAGTTCATTTCAAGTCCAGGCCTTCAGGGTTGAGGAAAATACGTGCACTGGGGTCTAATCCTCCTGCCTGGACGAAATAGGATGGTGTTATTTGCATGGAGTGTCTGCTATTCCTCTCTTTCCTGGAGAGATCAGGAAAAGAATCATGTCAGTCAAATTCCTTTTTTAGAGTAAGCATGTATGCAGTAATTTTTTAAATTGTAAAAATATCTTTGAGATAAATATATAGGTTTCCAGCAGAGAAAGAACATTCCACAGATTGCATTTTGAAAATGCACTAGTGAACCTCTTGCTCATAATAGACCTTTTAATTTTTATTAAGTGGTATTTCATTTATAAAAGTGCTTTCATCCTCTTCCTTTGAATTGTTCAGAACTTTAGTGGTGTATTACTTAAATGGGTTATTAAAATATGTTTGGGTTATCAACCTTTTTACCAGCCAAAAATGTACACACAACCAATTTCTGGGCAAGCAATGTTATTGTCCCATGTCACACCTGTCAGAGAAAACCCAGTTTCATTTATCTCCTTTTTGCTGATGCCTGGTGAATATTCTCAGTCCATGGTTCTCTCTTTAGTTGCACACCATTATCCAACTACTTACCAGTCATTTAAATCAGGACAGATATCTTAAAGATGACATTATCAGCCCTAACCAGTTTGGCTCAGTGGATAGAGCGCCGGCCTGCAGACTGAAAGATGACATTATCAACATCAAACATACACTTCTCTACCTCCTCCACGCCCAAATCTACTCCTCCTCCTTCATTCCTTCTCATCAGCATCATTCACTTCATTACTCACATCTGATGTTGGTGATCAAAGTACTTCCATGTCCAAATTGGCCACTAATTCTTGCTAGTCTCCCTCCCCCCCATAATCTCTCACATTGATCCCCTCTTTGTCATTCCCATGGCCTTTCCTTAATTCACGTTCTCATCTGGATTATCTAATAATTACCAGGATTGCCCGTCCCCATTCCATTATCCACTTTGCAAACCAAGCGATCTTTCTAAATATATAACTGGTCATTTTACTTAACTACTTAAAATGCAATGACTTCATGTCAGTGGAAACATTAGACTTTAATTCCTGGCATGGAGTGCCTGATCCGTGTTCACCTTTTTAATTTATGTGCTACTGTGGTGCCTAATGCTGAACGTTCTCCTTTACCAAATACAGTAGGTCCTCAGGTTACGTCGGAGATCTGTTCCTATGGCGAGACATAATGCGATTTTTGCCGTAAGTCGGAACCCACCTACATAAGCACCTACATCACTCACATGGAACACATACAACGCAGTCATGACGTGAAACAGTAAAAAAAAAAAATTTAAACGATAACAATTCCTGACCTTTACTTGTGGTAAATAAATAATAAAAACCATAAAGCACATATGTACATACATCGAAATGATGGAATTTTTTTAAATAAATAAATGGGAGATGGCAACGTAACCATGAAACGATGTATGTCAAGTCCACCGTAACCCAAGGACTGCCTATACAACCAATATGTTTGAAATGAGTTTGATTTGTGAGAATAGGATGCTAACTTACGTTTCTACATTTTAGATGGAGGAAATAGAGCTGATCGAGAGATCATTTGAAATGATTCAAAAGTCTGATAAAAGGAACCAAAATGACTGCTATTTTAGAACTGAATATAGGATATATTTCCTGCAAATTTTTCCTGTTTTTGTAAACATTTATATAAAAAGTATTGCTAAAGTATATCATTATTGTTTGAAGAAAATATTTTTCATTACAATGATAAGAAATTGAAATTATTCTTCCTATGAAATTCAAGATCTATTATTATAAACACAGAGGAGAGTTTAAGGATTTAAGGAAATTTAGTCTGGTTGGAAGTATAAAACATGATTTGATAAGGATTTATCAAAAGAAATGTATAAAATTCACATTTGTTTTCTGATTTCTTAATGAGGACTTACCTAATTTAGATGTTTCTTATAGTTAGCCTAATGAAATCTATAATTCCTGAGTTCATGTGGAATTTAATATAGTTCAAAATTTCAAGGTATCATATATACAATCTTAAAAATAATTCAATAGATTTTTAAAAATGTATTTGAATATGTACATATATTTCAAAATCAAAATATATAAAAACTTTTGTCATGAAGTCTCCCTCTACCCTGGGTTTCTGCTCAGTCCCCTCTCCCAGCTCCAGTCAGAAAACCAGGACTATTAGCATCTTAGGCCCTTTGCAGAGTCTCTATGCATATATAAGTAAATGCAAGTACATATTTTTTTAATCCAATTCCTGTAGTATACATGGTGTCATGCATTCTGTGCTGACTTGTTTTCTGCATTGGAACCTTGGGAAATAAAATGCTAGAAGATTTCATGGAAGTATTAAGGATTTCTGGGATATATGTTCTTAATATTTTCTTATCTACTTAAGGATTATCCGAGGCAAATATTGAATCTGAGGTTGGACTCCCTGAGTCCTTGAGCAGGCTTTTAAGACTTTCTCTCCTCTCACAGACTTGCTTACATTTCTTAAATAGAGATTAAGTCTAATATAGACTCCAGGAATAAAACTGAAAGGTAAAACTATAACTAAGAATAGCAAATAACCTTAGATATGAATGACATTTATGTTACCTGTGACACAGTGCAATTGTGGGTACAATTAAGAATGTTCAAAGTCTAATCATATCAGGATGAATTTTTAAAAAGTTGGCCATAATCATTCTTCCTCCACTGCCACCATCCCTTCCACTATCCTGCTCACCTTCCTGCCCCAACCTGTGCTGGAGGAGCCACATTTGTTTACCCAGAACTGCTCCAGGCACCCTCCCAGTTCAGGGTCCTGGAGTAGGTCACAGTACAGTACAGGGTAGAGAAGAAGGCTCTGGATTTGGAATCTGAAGCATGGGTTCTCACCCTGGCTCCCCCCTTTGTTAGCTGGGTAATCTTGTCAATTCATTTAGCTTTTAAAAAGTTTTGTAGGGCCCAATATTTTCATGTATAAACAAGGCTGATAACGTCCATTCTATTTCCCTGCCAGATAGTGGGTAATACCGAGCATGAAATGTGGGCATGCCTCACACCAGCACAGTGAGATGCAAATGTTGTTGCTGCCATAATTCATTGGGATTTCTGGGGAGTGCAAAGTTTTCGTAGTAGCTTCGTAAATGCTTGTGCCCAGCAGTGGGACAGTAAGACATTTTCAGGAAGATCAGCCTCCGTGTTTGCCATCAGTTTGTTTGTAAGTTAGTAATATTTGTTCTATTGTCCTTTAGTGTTTTCTTAGGCATATGCTGATCACTCTTTAGCAATATTTTGGTGGCAAATTTACTTTGTTTTGGGTTTTTATTTAAAACCAGAGGCCCAGTGCATGAAAATTCATGCACTGAAGGGGATGTCCCTCAGCCTGGCCTGCCCCCTCTCACAGTCCAGGAGCCCTCAGGGGCGGGAGGTGACCCGGCGATCAGGGGAAGGCGATGCCCCCATCACACCTCTGCTGCTGCCACTGCCAGCAGCACAAGCCTTGGCCAGCCCTGGTTACCTTAGTCTTGGGCTAGCCCTGGGCAGTTAGGCAGCCTCCATCCAAGGCTTGCCTGCGCCTCTGCTGGCCCTGCTTGCTTGAGCCTCAGTCAGTGGGGGGTGCAGGAGGACCCGAGGCCCTTGGCTGAGGGGACTGGGCACTGCCATATTGTGGCTGTGGGCGCTGCCATCTTGTGAGGGCGTGATGGTCAATTAGTATATTCCTTCTTTATTATGTAGGATAGCCTTTTGACAGATACTGCAAAATGTTTAGGTTTCTTCCAAAGGCTACTACTCTCCCTGTAAGACATGATGTAAACCCTCAGGTGTGTCAAGGGGACCTGATATTTGGGAATGCAGCCCAAAATGGGGGTAAACTTGATCTAAGGCTAAGACTGATGGTCAGAAAGTACCATAAGGAAAGTTGAAAAAAACTCTGAAGAGTGTGCTCAATCCATATGTTTGTAACTATCCTATATAATAAAAGCCCAGGAAGTTTAACCCTTTAGAGCAGCGATTTTCAAGCAGTGTGCTGCTAGAATTTTTAAAACATGCACTACCTGACTATTTAGTCAGGGGCACTGACATCTTTTCCCTTAGATTGTCAAATAAAAAAATGACAATGGCCAACACAATCATGGCCATCTGGTGTGACTGAATCTAAATCTTACCTAATTTTTTGTCAGATTGGCAAAAAAATATATTATTTTGGTGTGCTGCGGAATTTTAATAATTAGTTTATGTGTGCCATGAGATGAAAAAGGTTGAAAATCGCTACATTAGAGACTGGGATTCTAGGTCCATGAAAATGTAGGGAGCAGTGGGGGTGGGGGTCAGGATAGCTCTGAGTGAATTCTCCTGAAATTTCAGGACCTTTGAAACTTGCTCTTACAGACACTTTGAACTTCTAGCTGCTACCTTAGCTTTGGAGACGCAGAGCATTTTCAGAGGGTCTTGGGACAAGTTGAAGCTCCTCAGGACAGCATCAGGGAACCAATATGGAGTCCTGTGTCCACCTAAATTTCAGTAGGGCTCTAAGTGTGGAGCTCTGAAGCCGATGTTGTAGATGTGGCGTGAATGAGGTTCTCTGACTTATTTATTTATTTTTTGTAGGCCACAATAAGATGGTTCAGATTGTGTGGTCTGAGAAGTCACACTGTGGGCTCAGTGTGACTTGTCTTGGAACTGTGCCACCAAGTCACAGGCTGTTTGAGGTCCAGTGAGACTGTGGACGGGGAGGGTCCGTGTAAACGTGGGGTGCTCCTCAAGGACGGGTGTTCTTATTCCTAACAAATGCTATTCCAGGGCTGCATTTAGGGGTAGGCAGAGTTCAGGGCCATTCAGCAGGGCTGGCTCTGTGTCTCTCACTTCCTTTTAGAATCAGTGCAACAATACTTCTCAATATTTCTCCTCAGTCTGTAGGGATGTTTTGCATATTTAGTCTTGAAAAGAATCCACACTGTCGCCACTCACCCGGCATCCCTGACCACAACATTTGCATTGCTTTTGAAATTCTAACAAATGAAGTCAACTTTCCTCAGTGGACATTTCTCCCTGCATGTGTGTTTTCTCTAGCCGCACCCTCTTCTCACTGGACACCATGCCACTGCTTTCACCACATGAGTGGATTTCCCAGGCCTCTTCTCTACACTGGCCCTTTAAGCAGACATTTACAGCAATTATTCTATTCAGTTTCATTGCTCTGCTCTCCATAGGAATAGCTATCTTGAAGGAGAGACTGGTTATGTTGAGTTTTGTGTCTGTTTCCTGGTTCCTAGAATGATACCTTCATTCCCTCTCCTCTCTATCTCGTATCCTGCTAGGGATGGCATGAGGAATTCTGATAACATTTACCTGACCTCTCTTTCTGTGGCAGGAAAGGAAATGGAACACCAAAGGCCAGATATTCCAGGTGGAGTCATTCTGTCAGTACAATCAATTTTTAATTATTAACCTACTATTTATAAATATCATTGCAAAGAAAATTGAGACCATTCATTTTCTCTAAAACATCTTTTGTGTTCTAACAAATGTCCCATTTCTTAGTACTTTATACTTCTGATTGATTTTGATTATATATTTGTAGAAGGTTTATTTTTTCCCTGAAGAGAAATAAAAAGTCCTTAAACATTTTTATTTTGTCTCTTTGTTCAGGGAGCATCTTAAGTAGTCACACTTACACATAAATGAATGAATACTGAGAATGCTTGCCCCAGGTGGGAGGCCACTGGAATTTTCTTGCTCTTCCAGCTGTCTTTACTTGGGAGTGTTCTTTCTGTCCTCCACTGGTGACCCCAAAGCTACTTGTGGGCCTTCCTCATTCTGTGGGAGGCCAGCTCCTGCTTCCTGGTCTAACTTTAATGTAATCTAGGGCAGGGTTGGCGGGGGTAGAGGCCTGGTCAGCCTGACAATAGCAGGGATGAGAGGAAGAACAGGAACTTGAGCTGCTGTTCCTGCTTACCTGCTTCTCTGGGTCTAGCATAGTCTTATTCTGATTCTCTCCTTCCACACAGCCCCCTTCCTGAAAGCCCTACTCCAGTGCTTGCTATAACAAGGGACATCTGATACTTTGTGGACTCACTCTGCAGCAGAAACTCTCCCTCCATTCATGATGTCTCGAATGGCCTATCAATGACACCTAAGTAGTCTATGTATCCTTGTGGGTTTAGGTCTTCATGAGCAGTCTTCTACAAGTCCAGAGACTCACTGAAATTATACAGAAGAATTTTGTTTGAATGTGCATACATACATACATTCCTGTGGAGAATTCATAGCTTTTATCAGATTCTCAGTGAGCTATATGACCCAAAAATATTTTAAAAGTCCAATAAATAACTACTGGTGTGGTAGTGAATGACGTCCTGGAGGTAGTGTTTAGTTCAACAACAAATGTTTATTGAGCACCTAAAATATGCCAGGTACAGTTCTAGGCTCTGTGAACACCCCCTGACAACTCCAATCCTTACCTTATGACATTTACATTTCAGTTGGGAGGAGACAGCAGACAGTATACTAACACATTCTAAAGTATATTAAAGGGTGTAAATGCCATGTACACTAATAAAAGACAAACGTGCAAATTGACCGTACCTTCACTACGCCTTAAGCCATGCCCACCAGCCAATCGGCACGACTATATGCAAATTAACCCAACCAAGATGGCAGCCGGCAGCCATGGAGCTGGAGCAAGCAAGAGGCTTGGTTGCCCCAATGATGGAGGAAGCCAAGCTTCCCGCTGGCTCTGAGCTCCACTCAAAGCAACAAAGTTTCAATTATAGAAGGTAAATAAACCCCAGATATCTGCTTTCAGCCGGTCGTGGCCAGGGAGCTGGAGTGAGCAGGAGGCTTGCATTGCCCCTGGTGATGGAGGAAGCCAAGCTTCCCTCCCGCCTGCCCTGGCCGGCTCTGAGCTCCTCTCAAGGCTACAAAGTTTCAATTGTAGAAGGTAAATAAATCAGAGAATTAAAAAAAAGAAAAGAAAAGGATGGCTGCCAGCACAGGGGTGATGGTGGGAGGCTCTCCTGCCTCCTCAGCAGTGCTAAGGATGTCCGACTGCAGCTTAGGCCTGCTCCCCACTGGCAAGTGGGCTTCCCCAAGGGCTGCCGGGTTGCCAGAGGGATGTCTGATTGCCAGCTTAGGCCCAATCCCCTGGGGAGTGGGCCTAAGTCAGCAGGTGGTCATCACCTGAGGGGTCCCAGACTGCGAGTGGGCACAGGCTGGGCTGAGGGACCCCTCCCTGAGTGCACAAATTTTTGTGCACCGGGCCTCTAGTGGGAAAATAAGCAGAGTAGTGGAGATCAGGGCTGTGGTGGGGGGAGAAGTGTTGCTATGATTGAGGGCAGACCTCATTGAGAAAGTGACAGTTTAATGAAATCTTGAAGAGGGAGGAATCACATCAGGGAAGAGTGTGCCGGGCAGAAGGAACAGCTAGTGCAGTGACTCTGAGATAGGAGTAAACCTGGCATGTTCAGAGTGGTGGACTGGAGTGAGTGAGGAAAAGTGGCAATGAGTCAGAGGGTTATAGAGTGTGTGTGTGTGTGTGTGTGTGTGTGTGTGTGTGTGCCTGTACATGTGTATATGAAAGAGGAGGAGTCTTGTATGTCTCTGTGCATGAGTTTGGGGAGCCCTTGGAGAGGAGAGACATAATCTGACTTAGGTTATAAGAGGATTGATTGCTTTAGCTAATGTGTTAAAAATAGACTGAAGGGGAAAAGGGCAAGAACAGAGAGACCAGGTTGCTGCTCAGTCATCCAGGAAAGAGAGGACGATGGTGTGGGTCAGGTTGCAGCAGCATGCTGGAGCTGGTTTCATTTTGAATATATTTGGAGGTAGAGCTAACAAGGTTTGCTGACAGATGACTTGTAGATTGTCAGAGAAAGAGAGTGTCAAGGATGACGCCGAGGCTTTTGGTTTGAATAACTGAAATGGTGCAGTTCATAGGAAAAGGTAAAGCTTTTAGGTGAGACAGAACTTGGGTCTCAGTTCTGCTACTTACCAGCTGTATTGTGACCTGACTTGTGGGCAGTTAACCTGTGAGTCTCAGTGTTTTCATTTGCAGGATGGGGACAATCATATCTATATCATAGGGATGGCATGAGGAACTCCGACAACATGCCTGTTGTACATTGCATTCAATAGACGCTAATCCCTTTCCCCAACTGTCTATTAGAATGGAAAGAGGAAAGAAGGGAGAGAGAGAGGGGACGTGGCTGAGTGGTGGCCCCATCTGAATGCTTGCTCAACAGGACCCTGCCTTTCTGGCTCCATTGTTTAAATAAGTTGTGTAGTCTCTGGGGGTTTAGCTTTACATCAGCCCCACAGTTTCTTCTGCCAGGTACCTGGGCCTACTAACTCGGGGTTCACGTTAGATATTATCTTTAATGCATTATTTTATTGTCATTTACATTAAAAAACATGTTCCTTACAGTGAAGAAGGAATTCTTATCTGATACTGTCATCTATGTGCATTGTCCACAAACAGGCCTAACTAATAGGAATTTTTGTTTTGATGACTAGGTTATTTGTGTATTTAACATTTTATGTTATGCAGAAATCCTTGGTGAGTTATTATATAGCCGTTGAATGATGTTTTATTGATATTTTAGGTGATTAGTGAGGATTTTTGGGTGGGTTGGGCATGCATTATCATTTTTCCCACTTAAGACAATGAAATGTAGTCTGCTACTATCTGATTATTAGTTACTAAGCATGCTTTCAACAGTGGCTATGTTTTGGATAAGGGATGCCACATTAAGAATTTAACAGACAAGAGAGGAGTGAGTTTGAACTGTTTGGGTTATAAGGATACATCCTGTTTCCTTTATTTAAAGGTCCTCACTCCCAACCATTTTAAATTTTCTGAAATTAGAGTGTGTTTTGTGACCAAGATATACATTTAATATGATAATATATCTTAGGGTTTTTGATATCTATAATAATAAAAGTGTAACATGTTAATTAGGCCAGACAGCCGAATGACCTTCCAGACGTCCTTCCAGATGACCTTCCAGATGAAGCTGCGGCTGTGAGGGTTGAGCCACTTGCATGAATTTCAGTAAATGGCACCCCTCCTCTCTATTCCAATTTAAAGCCAATTGAAAAGTGAGTCAAGAGAATATGCCATTAGAGAGTAATGCTGTCAGTTTCATTGGTGATAGATTGGGGGAGGTAACTTGCTTTGTGTATTCTAAACATAACAGTTTCTAGGTTGATGTCTCCTATTGACCTGGGTGGAGAAAGGAGACTGCCCATACCTGGGACTGTGGTTAAATAGCTTCACTAAACTGAGAAATGAGGTCCAATGGCTCTGGTCCTCCAACTGACTGAGTCACCCACCCCCAGGGTGGGAAGTGAGAGGCAGTGGCAATCCAGGGGTGTCAGAAATTTTCTCTCTAGCATTACAGGATAGAGAGTCACTTTAAGTGTCCTTAAGAGACTAGCAACTCCCTTTCAGTGGGGAAATGGTGTAGCTCCTCTTGGAGGCCCTAGGTTAGCCAGTTTTGGGCAGAGGGGTAGTTAGGTGTCTCTTGCCCAGGAAAAAGATGTAATTCCTATTTTTACGTTTTGAGTTTCTAAAAGGAGATACTATTTAAGGAAGCTCTGAGAGAGAAGTTAGGGATAGGTGAGTACTTGATTTTCCTTCTGTCCTTTTGAAAACTAGTCCCATTGCCAAAATATTTTTATTATGCTCCGGTATGTATGTATGTATGTTTGGGGAGGAGTTGGTGGTTGAAGGGAGAAATGGAGAAAAATATATAAATATTTTATTTTTATAAAATGTAAAATGAAGGTGTAAATAGATGTGGCCTTAACTATTTTTAATTATTTTTAAAATAGGAGATATATACTCAAACAGTTCAAAAGAGGATAAAAACAGTCTTTCTCTTTTCCTAAGTTCTCTTAGAGGCAACTATTACTAGGTCTTTGTGAGTCCTTCCAGAAATACAGGTGGGGCAAAAGTAGGTTTACAGTTATGAGGACATCAAACAGTTTATTGTATTATTATTAATTATTGTATTATTTTCATACAACTGTTGACCTATTTTTGCTCCACCCTGTATTTATGCATGAAAAATATTTTGTTTTGTACAAATGATTATTATAGATGCTTCCAGAGAAATACATTGGATGGACTTTATTAATCTTATAGACATTTATGACATATAACCTATGTGGTACCTGCCGATAGGAAAAATCCTTTTAATTAAATATGCAATTATTAATTGATACCTTAAAATCTGTTAAAGAGTAAAGAATCCAAGTAGAATGGTTATTGAAAAGAGCATCAGTTGTACCAATGTGCTTCAAAGTGTATACTACAGATTTGTTTTCCTGCAGTGTCTCTGCGATACATGCTTCTACGGTTGCCAGGTAATAGAAAGAATAAGAACAAAAATGTATAGAGATGTGAAATGGAATTATTATTGCAGATTTTCTCCACAGAGGACATTCATTGTTACCACTGTTTCCTTAGGGTAATTTGGAAATTCAGGCTCCAGATATAAAAGGCAGATAGATATATTCTTGTTGGTTCACTGATACTTTTCTCGAAGTATGCCTTTACCTACTTAGGAATTACATTATATGGTGTCCTAAAAACTGAATTTGAAAGCTAAGCACTGGAGTGAATTTCTAAGTGATAATATTTGTTGCATTCTGGCAGGAGTGCTGTGAGAATGAGGTACAAATGTGGTCACATTTTAAGAACATTTAGACCCTGTTCATAAGATTAAGTCAAGACAAAAGTTGCACAAATCCCTACTGTTAGTATTCTTAAGTTTCAATCTTTTTTTTCAGCCATAACAATCAAAGCAGGTGTTGGCAGGGAAGCAGCCTGGAGAAATGGATAATGTTCTGCACTAGTAATAGATGTGAGTTGCTTCCCGGCTCTACCTCCTCATAGATGACTTTGATTTGACCAGTTATTCAAACTCTACAGGTGTCAGGTTTTTTATTTGTCAGATCGAGCAGGTAATCTCTCATGTTGCTTTCAAATATAACATTCTATTGTGTTAGAAAAGGACTTACAATAATTCATACTCTTCCTCATCTCATTAAAAAAAACCTGTGAGTTCTAGAGTGAGCTTCTTGCCTGATAATTTAAATTACTGCATCTCTCTCAAAATGCTTAGCAGCTGGGTAGTCATACTCATAACAGATCTTATTTAGTTATTCCTCAGTAACACAATTAGATAACCACAACTAATCGCACCTGAAGGCTTTTGGGTTACCCACTAAAATCACACAACTTGTAGGACTCTCTCATGGATTATGTATTTATCTTTCTAACTTATTGCTTCCCTCATCAGCCACAGACTTAGTGAGATTAAGCTGAGATTTTAGGAATTAGTTTAGGAATAATTTACTGTTATTGCTGAACGCCTTTTTAATCAATGACAACCACATTAAAAAATTTTAGTGAAATATAACACAATATAGAAAAGAGCACAAATCAAGAGTTTAGAGCTCAATGAGTTATTATGAGGGGACCATGCCCATGAAGTCACTACCCAAGTCAAGAGCTAGTACATGGCCCTAACCGGTTTGGCTCAGTGGATAGAGCATCGGCCTGTGGACTGAAGGGTCCCAGGTTCGATTCCAGTCAAGGGCATGTACCTTGGTTGCAGGCACAACCCCAGTAGGGGGTGTGCAGGAGGCAGCTGATCGATGTTTCTCTCTCATCAATGTTTCTAACTCTCTATCCCTCTCCCTTCCTCTCTGTAAAAAATCAATAAAATATATATTTTTTAAAAAGAGCTAGTACATGGCCAGTGCCCCAGGAGCTTTCCTCTGTACCTTTTGCTTTTTCAAATACGACTAAACTCTCTTAGGAGGATTAAATGGCAGAGTGGTCTTGCCTGTTTCTGGACTTTATATAAGTGAAAGCCATATAGTCTGTATTTTGTATCTAACTTCTTTCATTCAACTTGTTTGTGAGAGTCATTGTTGCTGCATGTACTTGTAGTTCTTTCATTCTGTCTGGTGTTCTATTGTATGGCATAATAATTTATGAATTGATTCTACTATTAATAGAGATTATGATTGTTTTAGTTTGGGGCTATTAAGTATGGTGCTGCTATGAAAAGTTTTGTACACGTATTTGGGGCGCATGTGCACACTTGTATATTAAGCATATATCAAAGTGGAGGTTTGTTGGATCATAAGATACATGTATGTTCAAACTTGGTAGAATCTCAGTCAGTTTTCCAAAGCGGCTGTCTTGGTCAGTGTGGGTGGCTATGACAAAATACCACAGACTGGGTGGCTTATAAACCACGCCAGCATGGTCAAGTTCTGGTGAAGATATAGACTGATAACTTCTCGACATACCCTTACATGGCAGAAGAGAGCACGGGAGCTCTTTGGGGTCCCTATTATAAAGGTACTGATTTCATTCACAAGGGCTCCCACATCATGACCTAATTACCTCCCAAAGGCCCCTACCTCTTAATCCCATCACATTGGGGTTAGGATTCAACATGAATTTTGGGGAGGACACAAACTTTCAATCCATTGTAGTGTTTGTGCTAATGTATATAATCATAGGCAGTATATGAGAATTTCCATTGCTCCAAATTCTTGCCAACATTTGGGATTTGTAGTCTTAAATTTTAGACATTCCTGTGAATGTGTAGACCTTGTGATTTTTAATTTGCATTTCCATGATTACTGGCAAGGTTAAGGTATTAGTAAGGGTTCTGCAGAGAAATAGAACCATGAGGGAATATTCTATATTATAAAAGCCTAATAAGCTAAGTGTTCAGTTGTCCGGTCATCAGTTCAACCAAAGCGTAATATGCTAATGATATGCTAAGGCTGCTCAGATGCTTGCTATGACATGCACTGACCACCAGGGGGCAGACAGTCAACCAGTCAGCCAGTTGCTATGACAGGCACTGACCACCAGGGAGCAGACGCTCCGACTGGTAGGTTAGCTTGCTGCTGGGGTTCGGTCGATCGGGACTGAGCGAGATGGGCCAGATACGCCCTGGAGCCCTCCCGCGGTCCCTTCCCAGCTGGCCAACCTCCCACATCCCTCCCTGGTCCCTGTCATACACTGGTGGGTTCCCTCAGCCTGGCCTGCGCCTTCTCACAATCTGGGCTGAGGGACGCCCCACTCCCCTCCCCGAGTGCATGAATTTTGTGCGCCGGGTCTCTAATATAATTATAATTATATATATTTATTATGAGGAATTGGCTCATGTGATTATGGAGGCTGAGAAGTTCCATGACCTGCCAACTCTAAACTAGAGGCCCAAGAAAGCCAATGGTGTAATTCAGTTTGTATATGAACACCAGAGAACCAGAGGAATTGATGGTGTAAATCTCATTTGAGGATCAAAGAAAATGAGATGCCTCAACTGAAAGGGTGAGGCAGAAATAAATGGTATATTCCTTCACAAATACAGACACTCCCCACATGTCCACACACTCTCCTTTTGTTCTCTCACTCACACACTATCTTGCAGCTGGCCGTCCTGTCAGCAGCCATCTTGGATCTCTCTGTCCACACACTCTCCGAATATTTCTTGCCACTCCCTTCTGGCCTGCAAAGTTTCTATTGAGAAATCAGCTGACAGTCATATGGGAATTTCCTTGTAGGTAACTAACTGCTTTTCTCTTGCTGCTTTTAAGATTCTCTCTTTGTCTTTAGCCCTTGGCATTTTAATTATGATGTATCTTTACATAATTAACAAAGAGGTGTGGTCCTCTTGGGGTTCCTCTTGTTTGGGACTCTATGTAATTCCTAGATTTGTAAGCTATATCTTTCACTAGGTAGGGAAATTTTCTGTCATTATTCTTCAAACATGTCCCCAATATCTTGCTCTCTCTCCTCCTCTGGCACCCCCACAATGCAAATGTTGGTTGTACGCTTGAAGTTGTCCCAGAGGCTGCTTACACCATCCTCACATTTTTTTATTCTTTTTGCTTTTCTGGTTGGATATTTTTTGGTTCTTCGTATTTCAAATCTTTGACTTGATTCTTGCGATCCTCTAGTCTGCGGTTGGAAGTCTGTATAATATTCTTTATTTCAGTCAGTGTATGCTTAATTTCTAGTTGGTCCTTTTTCATATCCTCGAGGGTTTCACTAAATTTATCAGCAGTTTCAAGAAAATTCTTGAAAAACCTTATAACTGTGGTTTTGAACTCTATGTCCAGTAGTTTGCTTTCCTCCATTTCTGTCATCTGTGACCTGTTTCTTTGTCTCCGCATTTTTTATGCTTCTTTGTGTTGATAGAGTGGCTTTCTGTGCTAGGTGTCCTATAGGGCCCCGTGGCTCAGCCTCCCCAATTACCTGAGGTACACACTCTTGGTGCACCCCTTTGTGGGCTGTGTGCACAGTCTTGTTGTAGTTAAGCCTTGATTGTTGTAGGACTCACTGGGAGGAATTGACCTCCAGGCCAATTGGCTATGAGAATCAGCTGTGTCTACGGTGGGAGAGCTTCTGTTGTGGAGACACCCTTCTGG
>NW_006295391.1:19982-29052 GCF_000327345.1 Myotis davidii | reverse complement strand
CCCTTTGTGGGCTGTGAACACAATCTTATAGTTGAGACTTGATTGCTGTTGGTGTCACTGGGAGGAATTGACCTCCAGGCCAATTGGCTCTGAGAACCAATTGCAACTACAGCAGAAGAGCTGCTGTTCAGGAGACACCCCTATGGAGCAGGACTTTTTTCAGTGGGGCTTTGGTGCTCACTGAGTCTGCCCCTTGAGTGTGTCACTTATGGATGTGTAGACTTGTAAACTGGTATGGTCTGACACTGACCACTGGGTACACTGGCTCTTGGGTCTCCAGGGAGGTGCAAAGTCAGCCACTGCCTGGGGTCACCCAGAAGGAGCTACAGAGAGATCTACAGATTTTTCCTCTTTGTATGAGGTTTGGAAGTGCCCAAATGAGGCCCAGCTACGAAGCAAGGCAGGCTGGTGCTGGTGCTGGGTTTGGGGCCTATTATTGATAGGTTTGGGACTCCCTGACCCAGCACAAGAACAATGATCTCTGTGAGCACCTCCATCTGGGAGAAAGCCACACCTGAGTTCCTGCCCTGATGCCAGACAATCCAGTTTCTCCTCATATATGTCTGTGTCCCCCAAAGCCTCGCCTTGGTGCTAGAGTTTAGAGGAAGCAGGACCTTGTAAGTTCAGCTTGTGGTGCCGGTTTTTTAAGAGGAACAGCTGGGTCTCCAGCAGGCTCTGTGTCACTGAACCCAAATCCTCACTGGTTTTTATAGCCCATAGTTCTTACTGTTCATAGAGACCTCTTTCCCAGTTCTGGGACCCTGGGCTGGGAATCTGGTGTGGGGCTGGGACCCCTTGCTCCTCCGGGCAGCCTATTCAGAGAGAGGAACTCTCTCTTGATTAAAAAAGCGGCACATGTGGGTGCCGGATCAGCCAGGTGTATGCCTGCGTATGACATCTTTTGTCTTTTAATTGAATGATTTAGCTTATTTATATTTTTGTAATCACTTATATAATTGGGTTTAAACTACTATCTTACTGTGTATTTTATATTTGTACCATTTATGCTAAGTTCCTTTAAACTCTTTTTTGTGTGTCCCCTTTTGTATTGTTTTTACTAGTTTACTAGAGGCCCAGTGCATAAAAATTTGTGCACTCGGTGGAGTCCCTCAGCTTGGCCTGTGCCCTCTCACAGTCCAGGAGCCCTCAGAAGATGTCCAACATAGGCCCAGGGGGAGTGGGCCTAAGCCATCAGTCAGTCATACTTAGCGCTGCCACAGAGGCTGGAGGGGCTCCCGCCACCTCTGCTGCGCTTGCCAGCTTCTGGGTGAGCGGTGCTCCCCCTGTGGGAATGTACTGACCAGCAGGGGGCAGTTCCTGCATTGAGTGTCTGCCCCCTGGTGGTCAGTGCATGTCATAGCGACCAGTCATTTTGATGTTTGGTCAATTTGCATATTAGCCTTTTATTATATAGGATTTTCCCCCCTTATTATCTTAGTAGTTAAACACTCTTTTTACTCTTTAAAAAAAATTTTTTTTTTACTGGTAAATATCTGCATTATATCATGAATCTTTGAAAGTCTAATTTAAATTTGTGCTTTTACCACTTTCTAACAATGCAAGGATCTTAGTATATTTTAACTCCAGTAACCCTCTCAATTTGCCTATATATTTGCCCCTTTCATTGTTGCTGTGTCTGAGCCTGTGCATTTCCATTTGTGATTTTATTTCTCTAAAGAATACCTTTTGCCCTGGCTGGTTTGGCTCAGTGGACACAGTGTCGGCCTGCGGACTGAAGGGTCCTGGGTTTGATTCCGGGTTACGGGCTCCATCCCCAGTTGGGGGCATGCAGGAGGCAGCTGATCGATGATTCTCTCTCATCATTGATGTGTCTCTTTCCTTCTTACTTCCTTCTGAAATCAAGAAAAATATATTAAAAAAAGAAAAGAATACCTTTTGGTATTTCTTTTTAAAAAAGTTTGCCAGTGATAACTCTGTTTTTATTTGTCTGTTAATATCTATATTTCACTTTATTCGTAAAGGATATTTTGCTGGCAATAGATCTCTTGGCTGGTAGTTAATATTTTCAAATTACAAAGTTGGGGGCAAAAGGTAGTTGGTTTAAGTTGTACCAAGGAGGTTAAGGAAAGATCCTTGATAAAGAAGTTACTGACCGTGATGCAGTATGTCATACAGTATATTCTTCAGACTGCTAATTCCATAGGCTTCTTTAACAAAAAAGAACTTCAAGATCTCATAATTTTGTGATTCCTTTATAGCTTTTATTGAAATTCACAGTACATTTTAGACCCTGAAGAGACCACTGTAATAAAATCCATTCAACTTTGTTAAATTCAACATCCCCCAACATATTTTGTCAGTAAACAATTGTCCTGCATCATCTCTCATGAACATTTCAAGCATTTGGTGATGCGAAGCATGCAATTTGGGAGAGCCTTTTTAAGGGCTTCATGGTCCTGGGATGCAAATAAAAATCTCTGTGTGCGGTTTTGTTTTTCTAAGATTAGGCTATTCTCTGTCACCAGAAATGCTCTTAAATCTGTTGTTTGAATTTCTAGCTATGGACAAAGTTTTTCATGGAACTCAATTTCATAACTGTAGTCATGACGTAGTTTGGCTAGTACATAGAAGCAGTTCTAGTGGAAATGGGTGAAGTTCCTATAAATCAAGATTTGTTCTGGGTTAGAAATATACAGAACCTCCGAGAGGGGGGCATCCTGATAATCCTCATGTCACACTTTTTGTAAAATAAGGCAACAGGCAATTACTTATTGCAGCCTGAGGACTTCAGAAATTCAGGAAGGGTCTGGAGGAAGCAGCAAGTCAATCTTATGTAGAGATCTGGTCGGATTTACTATAGAGCAATATATTGTATCTCTGATTTTTTTTTTTTCAGGCACCAGTGACCCTTTTATTTAAGCCTTTGTGCAAACAGGACACTATTTCTGTCATCTTCAAGCCCAGCTGGCATTAAGATGTGATACTAGAGATTACCACTGAAACACCCCAAAGTGGATGTATCTATCAGATTCCACAGAGAAAGCAGAAGCTCTCACACTGGGTGTACATGGACAGTGTTGCTGGTGACCTTGAGTGATGAGCGGACCAAGGGATGGCTTCTGGCTAGTCAGCTAACAAAAGAGCTGCCTCATGTGTTACGTGTGCCTGTGTGACAGCTCCCAGCTCCCAGCTCCCATTCCCTCTGCTTTCCTTGTGAATTTTCCAGGAACTCAAGAAGCAAACCCTGTTGCAATCCCCTCCTTATCTTTGATGCTGCACACATGCAGCTCTGACACGCATTACATTATTAGTTCTGACTTTCTCAATTTTAATTAAAAACAGAAATGAATTATTTTAATCTACCATTTTTGAGAGTCAGCATTATATTGTATGTGATTATCCATTGAAATGGGGTTGGCACAGGAAATTAATGATATTTAAAATATTATCTCTACTATTTTAGTTTGCTCTCCCAGCAAATCTTAATTTAGTCCCCAAACCGTCTCTGTGTACATGATCCTAAGTAAGTAGGCATTTATCCAATGGATTGAGAATCTAAATGTTAACCTTTCAAGTATTATCTGAACCATTTTCTGCCATTAAAAAAACCTCAGAATACCCTAGAATATATAACTATACACTCTATTAAAAAAACTCAAATACAAAGTTAAAAATATTTCATATGTCTATAAATAGAGTGACCATAGGACCCTCTATCTGGCCCAGGGCAGTCCTGGCTTTCGCCTGTTGACCTGGGCCAATGACAGATAATAACACTTTCACTTTCAAAAATCGTCTTTATTTAGAGAATACATTATTTCTCTCTATTAATCCAATTATAGAAATTAATAAGAAACACTATTTTGATATTTAAGGAAAATAGGAGCTTTTGATTGATCTATAAATATTCTCTAGTAATTTTCTTAACTAGGGTCTCTGGGTCTAGTTTCACATCAGAATCACATTTAAATCATACATAAACCAATGAAATGAAAATCTCTGGAGGCAGAACACAGGCATCACCATTTTTTTAAAGCTTCACAGGTAATTTCAACATGTAGCCAAGGTTGAGAACCACTGGATTATATAGTTTGTGCATTTAAATGTTTGCAGGATTATTCAAAGACATTTTAAATATATATATTTTTAGCCAGCATGTCTAGCTAATATTCTAATTCATTGCATTTGAAACTTAAGTATATGCAATAAACCATAATAATGAGTGCCTTTTTTCCTTTTCAAAAAAGTATAAACATTTTTTTCTATTACAGTTGAGATATAGTGTTAGTCTGAGGTCTACAGCATAGTGACTAGACATTTGTATAGCGTACTAAGAGATCACTTTGATAAGTCTAGTACTTAAATGAATGATTTTTGAACCAACTACCATAAGCAATGACCAAATAAGTCACTGGCCAATTTAATCATGAAGATAACTCTAATAATTGGGCCAATTTTCAGTTTCTTTCAGGTTAATAACTAAACAAACTTTTAAACGATGAATATGTACTTGGAACTCAGCTTGTAAATAGCTAGTGCAATTGATCTTTTATATATAGTCTAGAGGCCCAGTGCATGAAATTTGTGCAAGGGGCTCAGCCCTCGCAGCCATGGCTGCCTTGGCCAGCCCTTGCAGCCCCTCGCAGCCTTGGGTAGCCCTCACAGCCCTGGCTTCGTCCGGAAGGTAGTCCGGATGATTGTTCTGCTGTTTGGTCTAATTAGCATATTAGCTCTTTATTATGTAGGATAGAATGCAGTTCTTGAGAGAATATTGTCTTGGGAATTATTTGTGTCATTCATAAGGAATTCAGGGTTAGTTGGTGGTTTAGGAGATTTCTTAGAGAAATATACAGTGACATATCCTGGAAATGAACCTGCATATTCACCATAGTATAAGAGTCATTATCCCATAGGAATGAGATCTACAAAATTACAAAGATTTTAGAGGTTTCTGACTGGAGTTTAACAAAAGCAGCATGGTGACTTTCATCCAGATATCTATAATAATAAAAGTGTAATATACAAATGGACTGAATGACCAAACAGCAGAATGATCCTCTGGACGACCTTCCAGACAACCATGCTATGACACACACTGGTGCCAGGCCAGCCCAGGTGGGTGTGATGTGATTGGTCGGGGGGCCCCATCATCACCCCGTGATTTCTCCGCAGAGGGAGGCCCAGGACACCCTCTGCACAGCGATTGATCACAGAGCCCTGGCTAGGTGGGTGAGGCCTCCCTCTGCTGGGTGATCGATCGTGTCAGTGGGCGGGGCCTCCCTCTGTGTAGTGATCAATTGCGGAGCCCCAGCCAGGTGGGCAGGGCCTCCTTCTACTGGGCGATCCCTCGTGGAGCCCCACAGTCAATCACCCCACAGAGGGAGGCCCAGGCCACCAGTCAGTGGCTGTGGCAGGTGTGCAGGGCTGGCCAGTAACCACCCCGCAGAAGGAGGCCCAGGCCAGCCAAGCAATTGCACCCTATACCTGTCACCTGCAGCAGGAGATGACCAGTGGTGGGGGAGGGGGTCAGCACCACACAGATGGCAAGCAGTGGCAGTGGCGGGAGCGAGGCCAGCTGCCGGCAGCCAGGGAAGGAAAGCCCCGATAGGCCCTGGTCATCAGCCAGGCCTAGGGACCCTACCCGAGGGGTCCTGGATTGTGAGAGGGCACAGTCCGGGCTAAGGGACAACCCCCCCGCCCTCCATGCACGAATTTTGTGGACCGGGCCTCTAGTGTCCTATAAGACACCAAAGTTAAACCTGCCCTCAGGAGAGTCCCTGCAATTAGTTGGGACAGGGGAGTTCTGTGCCTCCATACAAACGCAAGTTAAATAATTCAGAAGAAAGTGAGAGTCTTCAATGTTAACAAAATGTTCAATAAGTTTATACTGTTTAAAAGTGCTTTTGTTAAATTTATTATCATTTCACAGCCCCTATAAATGACCACCTTTATCCTGGATGTCTTTATTTTTACCACTTTCTTATATTTTGGTTTAAAGATGAAGTCCTTTCCTAATGCTACCCAATTATTCTACTTCTAAGGAACTGACACATTATGTGAAGATCTACATGAAGAAGCCAAGGCCAATTTGTTCTACAATTTTTTAGAGTAGTTTATGTTCTATAATAAAATTTCGTCTGAGACTGAAAGGTGAAAATATTTAGCTGTATTAAGATTACATGACTTCAAAAAGACACAGACTAAGCATTTAGAAGATCTAAAAACTCAAGATAATGTGTTATGTTAGAAGGAATTTATTTCAATTCAAATATACTTTTAAAAAATGAACTTCTTTGAAGAATTTATTTTAACAAAAGTTACTTTTGGAAGATAAGTTTTACCAAACTGTTTTTAGCCTTTTTCACCTCTGACATACTATTCATATAATCAAATACATAGGCCTAAGGATGATTTACTGGGCTTTCAGATTTTGAAAATGAATGTGTGTTGAAAAATGAATATTCCAAGGCAGGGGTTGTCACCGTGTGGTCCCTGGACCAACAGCATCAGGATCACCTGGGAACTCATTACAAATGTAAATTCTTGAGTCTCCCCCGCCCCCCAGACCCCCCAAGACCAGCTGAATCAGATCTCTGGAAGGGCAGCAGCAATCTGTAGTTTATCAAGCTCTCCAGGTGATTTGGATGCACCCTAAATCTGAGATTTCTAGGCATTGAAGTGTGAGGTGAATGAGATAAGGATGAAGTTGTTTGGTATAGCAGCTAGTCGTTTTGGAACAATCAACAGCCAGGCCTAGGGACCCTACCAGGCTCCTTGTGTGTCCTTGGATACCTGCTCTAGGCTCCTTGTGTGTCCTTGGATAAGGGGGTGGCTAAAGATGGGGTGGGGGTGAGGACAATATAGAGTTAATAATTCCAGGGGTCCTCATGTCTGCCCCTGGGGAGGGATGGGAGAAAACATGCCTCCCTCAGCTCCCTCGTCTCCTGGAATAGCAGAGTGTTGACTGTTGGCCCTTTGCTGGAAGCTTCTTTATGACTATATCTGCTTCCTACTCCATCTCTCTTCTAAAATTTTCACCTGCAAGAACCACAATTAGGGGTTTTACTGTATTTTGTAGTTATAAGAAGATGGAATTATTTTATTTATTTATTTATTTATTTATTCATTTGTATTGTTTAAAGCATTTCATATAGTATTACATAATGTCTCCTTTCCCCCCATTTACTTCCCCCTGGCCACTCCCACCCCCTGGCACATGTCCTTACCCTCCTAGTGTCTGTGTCCATTGGTTATGCTTATATGCATGCACACAAGTCCTTTGGTTGATCTCTCCCTCTCACCCCCACCCTCCCCTACCTTCCCTCTGAGTTTTGAGCATCTAATCGATGCATCTCTCTCTCTACATCTGTTTTTGTTCATCGGTTTATGTTGTTCATTATAATCCACAAATTAGTGAGAGCATGTGATATTTATCTTTCTCTGACTGGCTTATTTCATTTAGCATAATACTCTCCAGGTCCATCCATGCTGTTACAAATGGTAAGAGTTCCTTCTTTTTTACAGCAGCATAGTATTCCATTGTGTAGATGTACCATAGTTTTTTAATCCACTCATCTGCTGATGGGCACTTATGTTGTTTCCAAATCTTAGCTATGGTGAATTGTGCTGCTATGAACATAAAGGTACATATGTCCTTTCTGATTGGTGTTTCTGGTTTCTTGGGATATATTCCTGGAAGTGGAATTTCTGGGTCAAATGGGAGTTCCATTAATTTTTTGATGAAACTCCATTCTGTTTTTCCACAGTGGCTGCACCAGTCTGTATTCCCACCAGCAGTGAACGAGAGTTCCTCTTTCTCCACATCCTCACTAGCACTTGTTGTTTGTTGATTTGTTGATGGTAGCCAGTCTGACAGGTGTGAGATGGTACCTCATTGTCTTTTTGATTTGCATCTCTTGGGGGGTGATTAGTGACTTAGAGCATGTTTTCACATGTCTCTTAGCCTTCTTTATGTCCACTTTCAAAAGGTACCTGTTTAATTCATTTGCCCATTTTTTTTGTCCCAAATCAATACAAGGCTTTTATTGTACATCTTTATAGTTTCACAAACAAGTGTGACAAATCATTTGGCATCTCGGTGTTTCTATAGCTGGACAAATTAGATCTTATCCATCAGCCTGATGAACTGTTCCTTTTTCAGAGACATAGATACCATCCAAAAATTTTTGATATCCTTGTTTTTAACTGTTGTGGCTTGCTGAATCAAAGCAGCTGAATTTGATACAAGTTCAATGTCATTTCCTTCAAGAATCAACTCATCTTTCTGGGCTTGAGATACTGAACAAGCAACGCCTGACCTCATCTGAACTCTGTGGATGTATTTTTCACCCAAGAAATTTCTAATTTCAACAAGAGAACCATTCTCCTGAATAACGATGTTGATGGGGAAGGGACCGTACACAGACCTCATCTTGTAATGGAAGCCCAGTGTAACTCCCTTGATCATGTTCTGTACATGATGGCAGATAGTGCGAACTGTGGCCAGTTCCTTTCGGTTTCCCCACCATTTGTCAACCCAGAGCCTCTTCTTTTTCCCCACCATTTGTCAACCCAGAGCCTCTTTTTCTTTCGGAGGAGACTGAACTCTACATTGATGTGGTTGAGTCCCTCCGCAGGGTGCCTCTGGGGCCGTTCACAATAACTGTGCGCCCCTCCAGAGTGATGTCCACATTTTCTGGGATGTCCACTTTCTGATTGCTGAGAATGGTCTTCATCCTCGCAGTAGATGCGGCGAAGAGGAAGTGTCTCCATTTGCCCATTTTTTGATGGATTGTTTATCTTCTTTTTGTTAAGATGTATGAGTTCCCTATAAATTTTGGAGATTAGGCCCTTATCAGATACTATGTTGGCAAATAATATTTCCCATACAGTGAGTCTTCTTTTTTTTTTTTTTTAAATATATTTTATTGATTTTTTACAGAGAGGAAGGGAGAGAGATAGAGAGAGTTAGAAACATCGATCAGCTGCCTCCTGCACATCTCCCATTGGGGATGTGCCAGCAACCCAGGTACATGCCCCTGACTGGAATCGAACCTGGGACCTTTCAGTCCGCAGGCCGCCGCTCTATCCACCGAGCCAAACCGGTTTT
>NW_006295391.1:5532-19155 GCF_000327345.1 Myotis davidii | reverse complement strand
TAAATCTACAAAATAAAAACAGAACTACCATGTGATACAATAAATAAATAAATAAAATGCCATAGAGTTCTGGGCATTAATTTTATATGCTGCTACATTGCCAAATTCATTTATTTAATCTAGTAGTTTTTTTAATGGGGTCTTTCGGGTTTTCTGTTTACATAGGAATTATCATGTCACCTGCAAACAATGACAGTTTTTCTTCTTCTGTTCCAATTTGGATGCCTTTTATTTCTTCTTCTTGTCTGATCACTATGGCTAGCACTTCTAGTATATGTCAAATAGGAGTGGTAACAGTAGGCATCCCTGTCTTGTTCATGAGACGGAATTCTTTACAACAGGTCTATTGTTTGAGTTTCAGATTCAACTTTTAAACATCTTCCTAGGAACATATATACTAACCTATAGGACTGTCTGTATAATAGTTAATATGAGGATATTCAGAAATCACACAAGACAGCTTCCAGAGGAACTAAAACTCACTTTATATTAATATAATTAGTAAGAGGACTATTTTCCAATTTCTTGCCTAATAGGAAAAAAATCTATAAATGGGGAGTGATGCATTTGGGAGAGTAGTTTTATTTTGTGCTCTGACACTATAGACAATATTAAATTTTGAAGTGGTTCTGTGAGTTGTGTGTAGTTGTGACAGAGGTTCTGAGCATAGTAGAATTACAGGATATTTTTAGAGCTAGATATAAATTCAGAGATTACTTAAACCAATCATCTCACTTTTCATATTAGCGATTTTAGCTGTGATTTATTTTTCTAAATACTGATAAGAAAATGACCCCAAAATGAAAATCTGCCCAATTGTATACCTACTCTTAAAATATTCACCTGGGCCCTGGCTGGGTGGCTTAGTTGGTTGAAGAATCATCTGGTACACCCAAAGGTTGTGGTTTGATTCCAAGTCTAGGCACATACTTAGGTTGCTGGCAGATCTCTGGTCAGAGCGTGTATGGGAGGCACATGATCAATATTTCTATCTTACATTGACCTCTTCCCTTCCCTTCCTTTCCCTTCCCTTCCCTTCTCTTCCCTTCCCTTCCCTTCCCTTCCCTTCCCTCCCTCTCTCTCTCTCTCTCCCTCTCTCTCTCTACACCTGGTAGAGTAAATTGAACATCTCATGTTTATCAGATATTAAAGTAATATACTTTAAAATATTTTCTTGAATTCTTCCTTAAAAAGAGCAAGTTTATTATTCCCATTTTCCAGAACAGTCTCTGAGCCATACTTGTTTAGATATCTTTGGAAACAACTTACTCTTTTTATGATATACTAAGTTAGAATTATAGAAAATCTCTCCATAAAAGGGCCATAATTAAAAACTAAGTTCTGAATGCAGTTCCTTATAGGAACAATATTAGAAGTAGCAGAAATTCTCAGATTAGCCTACAAATTTCCAAACTCCCATCTGTACCTGGCTGCAGTTGTGCTCATTTCTAAAGAGAAGGCAAATTGCTGCTATCCTAGGACTTAGTAAGAGATTTTTCTGTTTGACATTTTGTTACTTGAGTAAATTAAGTAAATGAAGGGATGAGGCAGTGGAGGGAAATGTTTGGTGAAATTTCTGTTGTTATTCTTTCTTAATGTCTTCCATCTCATGACTTTTCTTTGTGACAAATATATGACTGGCATTTTCTTCTTATGCTTATTTAAAACAGGCTGGTGTGTTTATTTGTATATTTTCCCCAGAAATTGAAGAGAGAATAGATAAGGTAGGAAGAAGAAGATAGATCTGTATGAAATAGGTGGGCAAGAATTGGAAAAATGTAGGGAAGGAAAATGTGAAAATGTTACTGCCTGAGCTAGAGAACTTGAAGAGACATGGCCTTTAACAGATTTGTAAACTAGCCACGAGGTGGCGCCATCATCCAAGGACAGCTTAGTTGCTTTTCAGGCTGTGCTGAAAGCTTGCGCTGGGTGCAAGAGTTATCATAGAGTGAAAAGAAAAAAGTAATGACCTTATTGCTTTCTGTTCATATGAAAGATGTGAAAATCTTAGGACATGCTTAGTGAATAATTATTAAATCGATAAGTGATGACTTATAAGTAAGTACCTTCCACCAACTTCAATTAGTCTTTTATTTCTCTTCCCTTTGAAAGGGGCTTCACTGTTTTAATTATCGATACACAAGTAAGATAAAAAATTTATAGTTGAAATCTCAGTAATTATTTTTATTGGATTGTTATTTTTATGAAACTTTATGCCCAACTTTTAAAAAGTAAAGGAGCTTTCATATCTAGAGAATACTGTTGTGAAAAACTGGCACACCATGCAACAAGATATAAGCAAAAAGAACAGAAAAAAAACTATGTAAAAGTTAGAGATAACAAGAGGAAGAAGATATAATTCTTGAAACTCAGGTGGAAAACCAGTATAGAGGTTTACTGGTTGAGAGAGACTTAGTAAAAATGTGATTGTTGATGTCATTTGCCCTGAAAGCTACTGAAACTTGGGAAAGACCTGAGAAGATGTTTGCAGACTATTAAGAGGCAAACAGATTTTTCTAATGTGACAAAAGAGACTGGATAGATCTTGACTCATATTTAGACGAAATACATAAGTACCTCTTTGTAAGTCTCCAAAGTCTTTTTGCTTATCAGAATATTGAAAATTTGTGTTTATTTTCACTGTAATTGGGGTGAGACATATGGAAATACAATGTAGATATATAATAATTTATTTCATTTGTAATTTTGTGATGCAGAGTTTAAATTTGGCAAATGTTAACATTTGAGCATTAATCTAACACTGAATCCTGCTTTACAAGTCAATGGGTAAATAGCAATTATACTTAGAAAATGATGAGAAAGACCTTTCAACAAAGGAAATAAAAGCTTTTGTTAGCATAAGGCCCTGAGTTTGTAGCTACTTGCCCAGACAAAGGATGAGCCCTCATTTAGGTTTCAATTGATTGCAGAGCAGACCATCTAAAAAAGAAGGCCTTCTAAGGCAAGATAATACAACAGCAGGAAAAATATAATTTTGTTCTTCTAACCTCATACTTTCTACACAGTAGTGGCAACTCTTTAATAAAAACCACCAAGTATTCCTATTGCCTTCCAACTAATGTATTTCTTAAGAATATTGTGATGAAGAAAAGACCACTGGATAGATGAGAAAGCTGTATGTCTAACTCTGACTTTTCTCCTGGGCCTCAAGCCCATCTATGCCCCTGTCTATTCCATGTCTCCACTTAGATGTGGCATTTCAAACATATTATAACTGATCCATCTTTCACCATCAAGCGTTTTGTTTTTTTAAAATATATTTTTATTGACTTCAGACAGGAAGGGAGAAGGAGAGAGAGATAGAAACATCAATAATGAGAGAGAATCCTTCCACTGGTGATCATGCCAGCAACCAGGGACTGTGCCCTAACTGGGAATTGAACTATGACCTCCTGGTTCTGGTTCATAGGTTGATGCTCAACTACTGAACTATACCAGCTGGGCACAAAGGTTTATTTTTTATTGAATTTTGTGGTTATATTGATTTATTTTTCAGCTTTTTGGATGGACAGTGTTTTTCTCTCCTTTTTGTGATTTTGTGCACGCCCTTCTTTTTCTCTGAACTATCACTACTGACCCCCACCCAAGCCCACCCTGGCGCTTCCATTTCCTATGTTTAAATGCTTTTGAAGTATCCTATATTTCTACCTGTACAGCTCTTATCACACCAATAACTTGTGAATATCACCCACTAGAATTTAAGGTCTGTGATGGGAGGCCAAATTTACTTTATTTATTACTGTATCATCAGCAACCACCCATGCCAGTCTTATGTTAAAACCAATCGTATTTGTTGAATAAAAGAGAACTCAAGTTTCATACTTAAGGGAAAGAATGAGCATAGAGAAATCCAAGATGGCAATGAGTAGATGGATGTTACACTCGCCTCCTCCCAGCACCAAACTGGAATTACAACGGAAGCATAGAACAATAACCAACTGAAGACTAACTGAAGAGAAGTCTTATAACCAAGGATTTACAGAAGAAGCCAAACTGAGATGAGTAGGAAGGGCGTAAATGCAAAAAGATGTGGGCCCAATCCCAGGGGCAGTGGCTGAAATCTTGGAGGGATAGCTTAGCTGCAAAAGTTCTACCTGCGGAGCATGGGGTTTCAGTCCCTACAACAGGTTCTTCAGTCCAGAGCACCAGAGCTGGGAAGAAATGCCCACAAAACATCTGGCTGTGAAAATCAGCAGGGATTCTATCTATCAGGGAGAGATAGGAGCCCGATGCACAAAATCTCATTCATAGTTACTCACCTAGGCTTTGGCAGAGGAGAGCAGAGTGGACTAGAGGCATGCAAGGAGAGACTGGGGTTTGTGCCTTTGGGGAGAAAGCTAAAAGGATAGCCACCAAGATCCCCCCTCCCCCCCATACTGAGTCATTCTCCAGTCACAAACAACATCACTTCTTTTTTAAAAAAAATTGATTTCAGAGAAGAAGGGAGAGGAAGAAATAGAAACATCAATGATGGGAGAGAATCATTGATCCACTTCTCCTGCTTGCCCTCTACTGGGGATCAAGCCCACAATCCAGGCATATGCCTTTCACAAGAATCGAACCCGAGACCCTTCAGTCTTCAAGCTGACACTCTATTAATCCACTGAGCCAAACTGGCTAGAACAACAATATCATTCTTGAGTGGAGCCTCACCCCCTCCATATGGCATCAGCCTCGGGGAATGCAAAGCCCTACCCTCTGAACCCCACTCTGCAGAGTCAGCTGCCTGGGCTGAGGTATAAAAGTCGGAGCAGACTTAAAAGGTGTCAGTGACTGAGTTGTGTGGCTTTGGGATGGGGCAATTTACCCCACTTTCTTGTAAATTTGACTGGGACCTCCCTCTCATGGGAGATCTGCTAATTTCACTCTCCAGGCTCCTGGCTGCCACACCCTCCCAATGATTGGTGGCTCTGACCTGCCGAGATCTGGGCAGAATCTGGGACAGACTGAATTGTGTGGCCAGTCCCTGCACCCACCCCAAAGCCTGACTAGCACCTCCCCCACTTCCAACTCCTGGTGTCCCTGCCCTGATGAGATGAGGCTCCTGATAGAATCTTGGACAGTCTGAATCGTATGGCTCTAGTACAGGGGAAATTTTTGCCTTTTGCTTATAACCAATGCAGAGTCCTCCCTTCACTTGGCCAAATCTTGGTCTGTTTGGGCCTGATAAACTCTTCTGGCTTCCCTTTGACAAACTCCCTAAGATTCCGCCCTACTACAAAGGTGTGTGAGCACCCAGCAGGTGGAAGCTAGACTTGGCATTCCCTGGGATTTTGCTAAGTGGCCTCAGACCCAGCACTGGCACTGAGATTGAACCTGTATGGATCTTGTAAAAACCACTCACCCCTACCTGGTGACTCACTGAGAATCTACCTTATGCAACTTGAGTACCACCAGAGACTCTTTCAGTGATTGAACCTAACTGGCAGCTAGGCAGAAATAGGAGGAGGTGGATCTCAGGGTTCCTTGGGACATTTGCTGACTAGCCCTGACCTGGCACTGGTAAAAGCCAGTGTTGGTGTGCAGCTTGGTCCGTCCCATGAACACCCAAGCCCAGCAGAGGCAGCCACAAACTATGAATCACTTTGTAGCTCCAGACAGGTTTCTCAGGCTCAGTCACAGGCAGCATCTGACATTGACCTGCAACAGAGTCCCTCCCAAGAGGCCCAGAATCAATTCTACCAGTGGCCAGCTTCAAACATCAGAGCAGGATCCAATTAACTTCATAAGCAGCATACCCAAAGGGAGATCTCAGCAGGCATTAGATCTTGCTGAGGCGAATTCCACTTTGTGTGGTCAGTACCTGCACAGCAGCTCATACACTGTGTTTGGGGTTGATCCTCATAGTCAGTGAGCCTGAGGGGTGACTCCATGCACAAATGGGCCAATAGCAATCAAACACAATTACAACAGAAGGGCCCACATAACCCACACAAGGGACATTCTTGAAGCACCCAGCTCAAGTGATCGAGGAGACTGCACCACTGGATCCCACAGGATACCTACTACATAAGGTGACCCTATCAAGATTGGGAGTCATAGCAGATCTATTTGATACATAGAAACAAATACAAAGAGGCAGACCAAATAGGAAGACAAAGAAACATGCCACAAATGAAAGAACAAGAGAAATCTTTATAAAAGGAACTAAATGAAATGGAAGCAATAATTTACCAGATAGAGTTCAAATGAATGGCTATAATGATGCTCAGGAAACTTAGTGAGAACTATAACAGCATAAAAAGGACATAAAAACCATAAAAAAGCACAACCATAAATGAAGAATACAATATTTGAAATGGAGAATACACTAGAAGGAATAAACCATAGGTTCGTTGAAGCAGAGGATCAATTAAGCAATTTGGAAGAAAAGGTAGCAGAACATGTCCAAAAAAGACCAGAAAAAGAAAAAAAGAATTAGAAAAAGTGAGGATAGCTCGACTGGCCTGGCTTAGCGGTTAAGCGTCAACCTATGAACCAGTAGGTCACAGTTTGATTCCTGGTCGGGTCATATGCCCGGGTTGCAGGATTGATCCCCAGTGGGGGTGTGCAAGAGACAGACAATTAATGATTCTCTCTCATCATTGATGTTTCTATCTCTCCCTCCCTCTCCCTTCTTTTCTGAAATCAACAAAAATATATATTAAAAAAAATGAGGGCAGTCCTGGCCAGTGTGGCTCAGTTGGTTGGAGTGTGTCTTGTACATCAAAATGTTGTGGGTTCAAATGCTGGACAGGCCACATATCCCAGTTGCAGTCTTGATTCCTTATCAGGACACGTGCAGGAGGCAACTGATTGATGTTTCTCTCTTTTTTTCTCTCTCTCTCAAATAAATAAAAAGATGATAGTTTAAGAGAACTTTGGGACAACATGAAGTGTACCAATATTTGTATCATAGGGGTACGAGAAGGATAAGAGAGCAAGCGAGGGAACAAGAGCTTATTTGAAGAAATAATGACTGAAAACTTGCCTAACCTTGTGAAGGAAAAATGACACATAAGCCCAAAAAGCACACTGTCCCAAACAAGATGAATCCAAAGAGGCCCACACCAAGACACATCATAATTAAAATGTCAAAGGTTAAAGAAAAAGAGAGAATCTTAAAAGCAGCATGAAAAGACCATTACCTACAAGGGAGCTCTCATAAAACTGTCAGCTGATTTCTCAACAGAAACATTTTAGACTGGAAGTGATTGGCATGAATTATTCAAAGTGATGAAAAGCAAGGATCTACAACTAAGAATACTTTACCCAGCAAGACAATCATTTAAAAATCAAAGGAGAAAAAAGAGCTTCTCATATAAGAAAAAGCTAAAGAAGTTCGTTACCACCACACCAGTATTACAAGAAAAGTTAAAGGGGTTTCTTGAAGAAGAATAAGAAGAAGAAGAAGGAGAAGAAGAAGGAAAAGAAGGGAAAAAAACACACAGAGGAACATGGTTAAAAGAATAAATACATACCTATTAATAATCACTTCAAATGCCCTATGTGCTCCAATCAAAAAACATAGGGTAGCTGAATAGATAAGAAAACAAGACCTATGTATGCTGTTTAGAAGAGACTCATCACAGTATGAAAGATGCACACAAATTAAAAGTAAAGGAGTGGAAAAAGATTTTTCTTTTCAAAGAATCAAGAGTTGTTGTTGTTGTTTTTTTTTAAAGATAAACAAGATCAAGAAATGGAAATAAGAAAAAACTGGAGTAGCAATCCCTATATCTGACAAAATAGATTTTAAAACAAAGGCCATAGTAAGTTATAAAGAAGAACACTATCCTATATAATAAAAGGCTAATATGCAAATAGACTGAACAGTGGAACAACCGGAACAACTGAGCAACCAGTCAGTATGACATGCGCTGACAACCAGGGGGGCATGTGCGGAACATGGCAGGCATTGGCCACAGCGGAATGGTGGAACAAGTGAGCAGGAGCACCAGACCAAGGCAGGGTGCCAGTCGCTGTCATCAGGGCGAGCCTCTGGTGGTTACTGAAAATTCTTTGCTCCTGCATGCTGCAGTCCTTCCTGGTGCTTGCACCTGCTGCTGGCGCCAGCCCTGCTTGCATCCACTGCCAGAAGTGGCCCTGCTCGTACCTGCAGCGGGCACTGGAGCCACCACTCGCACCTGCTGCTGGTGCCTGACGCCAGTCCAGATCACTCGGCACCATCAGCAGGTGTGAGTGGCGGCTGCTGGCCCTGATTGCCCCTGATGGCTTCTCCACCTCCCCCTGCTCCTGAGGGGCAATCAGGGCAGCAGTCGCTGCTCGCACCCACTGACAGCACCAGCCCTGCTTGCACCCACTGCTGGCGCTGGCCCCAATCGCTTTGTGCTATCAGTGGGTGTGAGTGGGGCTGGTGCCATCCGCATGTGGGAGCAGCGGTGGTGGGAGTGGGGCTGCCAGCAGATAGAGGACCAGGGGCTGAGGCAGGAGGGGCCAGGTGGAGGCACAGAGGATGGGCTGAGACCCGCCCCGTGCCTACTGTAGTCTTGCGGCCCACAGTTCCTTCCAAGTTGTTGGAATTCGTGCACTGGGTCCGTAGTATAATGATAAAGGGATCAATCCAATAAGAGCATATAACCCTTATAAACATTTATGCACCCAATATAGGAGCACCTAAATATATAAAGCAAATCTTGATGGACATAAAGGGAAAAATCAACAGTAATACATAGTTGGTAATTTTAACACCCCATTGACATCAGTGATAGAACTTCCAGACAGAAAATCAATAAGGAAACAATGGCCTTAAATGACACATTAGATCAGATGGATTTAATTAATATCTTCAGAGTATTTTACCCTGAAGCAACAGAATATATATTCCTTTCAAGTGTACATGGAACGTTTTCTAGGATAGACCACATGTTAGGACACAAACCAAGTTTCAATAAATTTAAGAAGCGTGCCAGCACCGGTTTGGCTCAGTGGATAGAGCGTTGGCCTGCGGACTGAGGGGTCCCAGGTTCGATTTCGGTCAAGGGCATGTACCTTGGTTGCGGGCACATCCCCAGTAGGGGGCGTGCAGGAGGTAACTGATTGATGTTTCTCTCTCATCGATGTTTCTAACTCTTTATCCCTCTCCCTTCCTCTCTGTAAAAAATCAATGAAATATATTTAAAAAAAAAGCTCGAAATTATATCAAGCATCTTCTATGACCATAGTGGTATAAAGCTAGAAATCAATCAGCAGAAACAAACTGAAAAACACAAAGATATGGAAGCTAAATAACACGTTACAAAACAATGAATGGGTTAACAATTATATCAAGGAAGAAATCAAAAGTTTACCTTGAAACAAATTAAAATGAGTGCACCCCTCCAACTTTGTTTTTCTTTCTCAAGATTGCTCTGGCTATTTGGGGTTTATTTATTTATTTATTTTTATTTTATTTTTGATATTTTATATTTATTTTATATTTTATGAGTGAGGACCATACTATATATTGCAAATAATAGGCTACATTTTAATATCAGGTTCTTTTTTTCTTTATTGATTAAGGTATTACATATGTGTCCTTATCCCCGAATTGCCCTCCCCCATGCCCCCAAGCAAAAGCAGTCCTGAGAAGGAAATTCATAGCATTACAAGAAAAAGCTCAAATAAATAATCTAACTTTATACTTAAAGGAACTAGAAGAAACAACAATAAACAAAGCCAAAGTGAACAGAAGAAAGGAAATAACAAAGATGAGCGCAGAAATAAACAAAATAGAGTCCAAAGAAACAATACAGAGATCAATGAAACCAAGAGCTGGTTCTTTAAAAAGATAAACAATATTGGCAAACCTTTAACCAGACTCATCAATTTTGGAGAGTTTGTTCTAGGTCTTGAAATATGCTGTTGGTGTTTTAATGGGTATTGCATTAAATCTGTAGATTGCTTTGGGTAGTATGGACAGTTTAATGATGTTGATTCTACCAACCCATGAACACAGTATGTTCTTCCATTTGTTTATGTCTTCCTTTATCTATTTTTTCAACGTCCTGTAGTTTTCCGAGTACAGGTCTTTTACTTCCCTAGTCCTTCCAAAACTGAATCAAGAAGAATCAGAAAATCCAAGTAGACAGGTTAAAACTACTGAAATTAAGGTGGTAATAATAAAATAAAAACTCTCGGTGAAGAGATTGCTATGACGTATATCTGATATTTTGCTGCCTCTGGATTCTTCTAAGATTTTTATGGTTCCATCTTACATTTAAGTCTTTTATCTATTTTGAGTTTATTTTTGTATATGGGGTAAGTAGGTGATCCATTGCTGAATTCATTTATTAAGTCTAGTAGTCTAGAGTCTTTAGGGTTTTCTACCTATAATATCATGTCATCTACAATAATGACAATTTTACTTTTTCTTTTCCAATTTGTATGTCTTTTATTTCTTCTTCTTGTCTGATTGCTATGTCTATTTGCATGTTTGTCTTTTATTAGATTAGACTACTAGCCCTGTGCATGAATCCATGCACCAATAGCTTGCTGCCACCCTCCTGTAGCCCTCTTCCCATTGCCCTGCCTTCCTGTAGCTTCTCCTATCCCCCTCCTTCCCCCCACTGATCCATATGTCTGTTTTTGTGCCAGTACCAGACAGCTTTGAGAGCAGTGGCTTTGTAATATAGCTTGAACTCATTGCTTGCTGCCCTGCCCCCTCCTGTAGCTTTCCATCACCCGCTTGCAGCCAGTAGCTTTTGCTGCCCTCCTGTAGCTCTCTGCCCACTGTCCTGCCCTCCAGTAGCTCCCCCTGCCTCCTCCCCATCCCCTCCCCTCCTCCCCCTTCCCTCCCTCATCACCCCCCAGAATAAATCTCACTTGGTCATGGTGTGTGATCTTCCTAGTGTAATGCTGGATCCGATTTGCTGGAATTTGTTGAGGATTTTAGTATCTATGTTCATCAGGAATATTGGCCTGTAATTCTCTTTCTTTGTAGTGTCTTTATCTGGTTTGGGGATTAGGGTAATGCCAGCTTCATAGAAAGAGCTTGGAAGTGTGCCTTCCTCTTGAATTTTTTTGGAATAGTCTGAGAAGGATAGGTTTTAGTTCTCCTTTGAATGTTTGGTAAAACTCTCCAGTGAAGCCCATCCAGACCAGGGCTTTTGTTTGCTGAAAGTTTTGTTTTTATTACTGCTTCAATTTCATCAGTAGTTATCAACCTATTCATTTTTTTTTATTCTTCTTGATTGGGTTTTGGAAGTTTGTATTTTTCTAGGAATATGTCCATTTCATCTACGTTGTCTAGTTTGTTGGAGTAGGGTTGTTCATAGTATTTTTTATAATCTTTTGTATGTCTGTCGGATTGATTGTTACTTCACCTCTCTCATTTCTGATTTTGTTTATTTGGGTCTTTTCTCTTAATTTCTTGGTGAGCCTGGCCAGAGGTTCATCAAACTTGTTTATCCTTTCTTCACCAATATAGCTCTTAGGACAATGGAAACTAAAGAGAAAATAAACAAGTGGGACTACATCAAAATAAAAAGCTTCTGCACAGCAAAAGAAACCATCAACAAAACAAAAAGAAAGCCCACTTCCTGGGAGAACATATTTGCCAATGTTATCTCCGATAAGGGGTTTAATTTCCAAAACATACAGGGAACTCATACAACTTAACAAAAAGAAGATAAACAATCCAATAAAAAAATGGGCCAAGGACCTAAATAGACACTTTTCAAAAGAGAACATACAGAGGCCAAGAGACATGTGAATTCATGCTCTAAGTCACTAATCATCTGAGAGATGCGAATCAAAATGACAGTGAGGTACCATCTCACACCTGTCAGAATGGCTATCAACAAACGACAAGTGCTGGGGAGGATGTGGAGAAAAAGGAGCTTGTGTGCACTGCTGGTGGAAATGCAGACTGGTACAGCCTCTGTGGAAAACAGTATGGAGTTTTGTCAAAAAGTTAAAAATGGAACTCCCATTTGACCCAGAATTCCACTTCTAGGAATATATCTCAAGAAATCAGAATCACTAATCAGAAAGAATATATGCATCCCTATATTCATAGCAGCACAATTTACAGTAGCTAAGATTTGGAAACAGCCCGAGTGCCTATCAGCAGAGGAGTCAATTAAAAAACAGTGGTACACCTACACAATGGAATACTACACTGCTGTAAAAAAGAAGGAACTCTTAACATTTGTAACAGCATGGATGGACCTAGAGAGCATTATGCTATGCAAAATAAGCCAGTCAAAGAAAGATAAATATCACATGATCTCACTCATATGTGGAATATAATGAACAACATAAATTGAACAAAAACAGACCATCCAACCTAAGAAGAAAGGCGGAGGACACGGGGGTGGTAAGAGATCAACCAAAGGACTTGTATGTGTGCATATGAGCATAACCACTAGTGGGGTGAGGGCATGTGCAGGGGGTGGGAGCAGCCAGGGAGAGGTCAATGGGGAAAAAGGAGACTTATGTAATACTTTAAACAATAAAGAATTAAAATTAAAATTAAATAAATAAATAAAATAAAAGAGGATAAAAAACCCCCAAACCTCTCAACAAACAAAAAGTCCTGAAGTGGATTACAGAGAAGACTTCCAAGCTCTTTTTAGAAGGCCAGCTTTGTCTTAATGCCAAAACCAGATAAAGACACTACAAAGAAAGAAAAGTATAAGCCAATATTCCTGATGAACACAGATGCTAAAATCCTTAACAAAATATTAGTAAATTGGATCCAGCAATACATGAAAAAGATCATACATCAAGTGGGATTTATTCTGGTGATACAGGGTTGGTACAATATCAGCAAATCAATAAATACACAACATAAACAAAATGAAGGATAAAAATCACATGATTATATCAATAGATGAAGAAAAAGTATTTGATAAAATCCAGCACCCATTTATGACAAAAACTCTCACAAAGTGAGAATAGAGGGAAAATATTTCAACATAATAATGGCCATAATATATGACAAACCAACAGTCAACATCATATTCAATGGCAAAAACTAAAAGCATTTCCTTTAAGATTGGGAACCTGACAGGGATGCCCACTTTCACCGCTCTTATTCAATACTAGAGGTCTGGTGCATGGATTTGTGCACCAGTGGGGACTCTCAGCCTGGCCTGCAGGGATCAGGCAGAAACCAGCCTGGGGCAGAGCCAAAACTGGCAGTTCGACATCCCCTAAGGGGTCCCAGATTGCTGGAGGGTGCAGGCCAGGCTGAGGAACCCTGCTGGTGCACGAATCTGTGCACTGATTTTACATAGAATGTATATAAAATCTTTGGTTAATCTCTTCCCACCCTCTCCCCTCCCCCCTTTCCTCTGATATTCATCAGTCTGTTCCGTGTTTCCATGCCTGTGCATTGATCTTCTGCCCCCTGGTGGTCAGTGTGTGTCATAGCTACTGGTTGAAAGGTCAAACAATCAAATGGTCAAATGGTCAGATGGTCACTTAGGCTTTTATATATATACTAGAGGCCTAGTGCACAAAAATATGTGCCCTCGGGGGGGGGGGTTTGTCCCTCAGCCTGGCCTGTGCCCTCTCGCAGTCTGGGACCCCTTGGGGGATGACCACCTGCTGGTTTAGGCCTGCTCCCTGGGGAATTGGGCCTAAGCTGGCAGTCAGACATCACTCTGACCACCCGGA
>NW_006295391.1:0-4917 GCF_000327345.1 Myotis davidii | reverse complement strand
GCTCTCTGCAGCCCTCCTATAGCTCCCCCTTTCCCTCCTCATAGCTTGCTGTCCTGCCTCCTCCTGTAGCTCTCCACAGCCCGCTTGTACCTCACTGGCCCACCCTCCTGCTGATCCGTGATCTGGTCTTTATGTAGTGACCATTTGCATATTACATCTTTATTATATAGGATCAGGGGTGGACAAACTTTTTGACTCGAGGGCAACAGTGTGTTCTTAAACTGGACCGGAGGGCCGGAACAAAAGCATGGATGGAGTGTTTGTGTGAACTAATATAAATTCAAAGTAAACATCATTACATAAAAGGGTACAGTCTTTTCTTTTTTTTAGTTTTATTCATTTCAAATGGGCTGGATCCGGCCCGCGGGCCATAGTTTGCCCACGGCTGGGATAGATAGTACTGGAAGTACTTGCTACAGCAACCAGACAAAAAGAAGAAACAAAAGGCATCCAAATTGGAAAGGAAGAAGTAAAACTGTCATTATTTACAGGTGACATGGTACTGTATGTAGAAAACCTTAAAGATTCCACCAAAAATATTACTAGAAGTCATAAAAGATTTCAGTAAGCAGGATACAAAAAAAATATCCAGAAATCATTTGCATTTCTATACACCAATAATGAACTAACAGAAAGGGAAACTAAGAAAAAGATCCCCTTTACAATTGCATAAAATAAAAACAACCCACCTTGGAATAAATTTAACCAAGGATGTAAAAGACCTATAATTGAAAAACGATAAGACACTGAAGAAAGAAATTGAAGAAGATACAAATAAGTGGCAGCATACACCTTGTTCATATGGATAGGAAGAATGAACATCATTAAAATGTCCAAACTATCCAAAGCAATCTATATGTTCAATGCAATTCCAATCAAGATATCAATGGCATATTTCCCAGAACTAGAACAAATATTCCATACATTTATATGGAACCACTAAGGATCCTGAATAGCCACAATAATCTTGGGAAAGAAGGACAAAGTTGGAGGAATCATGCTACATAATATCAAACTATACTACAAGGCCATAGTAATAAAAACAGCATGGTATTGGCCTAAAAGCAAACATAAATAAATGTAACTGATAGAAAGCCCAGAAATAAACGCATGCCTTTATGGTCAATTACTATTTGACAAAGGGGGCAAGAACATAGAATGGGGTAAGACAATTCAATAAATGGTGGTGGGAAAATTTGACAAATACATGCCAAAAAAAAAAAAAAAAGAAGAAGAAAAAGAAACCAGACTACCTTCTTACATCATACAAAAGATAAACTAAAAATGGATTAAAGACTTAAATTTTAGACTACAAACCACAAAAATTTTAGAAGAAAACATAGGTGGTAAAATCTTGGACATTTCTTGTAAAACTATTTTTTTTTCTGATATATCTTTTCTGGCAAAGGAAACAAAAGAAAAATTAAATAAATAGAACTACCAAACTAAAAAGTTTTTGCACAGTAAAGGAAACCTTCAACAAAATGAAAAGACATCCCACTGAATGGGAAAATATATTTGCCAATATACATCTGATAAGGGGTCAATATCCAAAATTTAATAAGAACTTATACAACTCAACACCAAAAACAACCCAATTAAAAAATGGGCAAAGGACCTTAATAGACATTTCTCCAAAGAGGACATATAAATGGCCAATAGATATATGAAAATATGCTCAACATCCCTAATCATCAGAGAAATGCAAATTAAAGCCACAGGGAGATATCACCTCACATCTGTCAGAATGGCTATCATCAATAAATCAACAAAAAACAGTGTTGGTGAGGATGTGGAGAAACGGGAACCCTCATGCACTGTTGGTAGGAATGAAGAATAATGCAGCCACTTGTGGAAAGCATTATGGAGTTACCTCAAAAAAAGTTAAAAATAGAATCACCTTATGACACAATGATTGCACTACTGGGAATATATCTGAAGAAACCTGAAATGCTGATTTGAAAGAATAGATGTATTCCTATGTTCATTGCAACATTATTTACAATAGCCAAGATTTGGAAGCAGCCGAAGTGTCCATCAGTAGATGAATGGACTAAAAAGCTGTACATTAATACTGGAGAGTATTGTGCTAAGTGAAATAAACCAGTCAGAGAAAGACAAGTATCACATGATTTCACTTATATGTGGAATCTAATGAATAAAGTAGGCTAACAAACAAAATAGAAACAGACCTTTAGATATAGAGAACAGACTAACTACTGTCAGTGGTCAAGGCTAGGGGAGTTGGATGACAAAAGTGAAGAAAGAAAGCAAACAACAACAACAAAAAAACCCATCATAGACAACAGTATGGTGATTACCAGAGGGAAAGGGGACTCTGGGGAGGCAGAAGTGGATAAAGGGGGTATAAATGGTGATGGAAGGAGACTTGACTTGGGGTGGTGAACACACAAGACAGTATATAGATGATGTATTATAGAATTGTACACCTGAAACCTATATAATTTTATTAACCAGTATCACCACAATAAATTTATACAAAGAACTTACACCACACACACAATAAAGATTCAGCATAAACAGCATAGCAAATACAAAAGTTAGTTCAGATTACCCTTGCTGTACCACCAGCCCCTCTTTGCCCATGGAGAAATGGTAGGGTGGGTGGAGGCATGAAAAGAGAGAGGTTTGAGGTGATCATGGTGTGCATACAAATGAAATAGAAAATCAGCTTCTTTCTGGGGGGTAATGGAGCTCTCCCCAACTGCTCCCCCCTCTGATTTCTCTCCAAATTCTCTCCCATTCTAGTTATCACCAGCTGGAGCCACTTACTTCTAACCATTTACATATTACTAAAGCATCTGTGAGAATGAAGCACTGTAAGCTTCAGATAGTACTAAACCAAATAAAAATATTTTCTGATTTTTGCTCCTATACCTTTTATAATAGATTACTCAGAGGGATGGGAAGAATGCCACAGATCAGATTATTTATCAGGTTATAAGAATCTACCCCCTGTGTCACACCCCAGGAACTGACCACATCTGGACTCATCCTGAATTGCATTTGCTACAGCATCATTACTTAATTTATGGATTTACATTCCAAAAGGTTAAGGACATATAGCTGTCTGTTATCTGTCCTGGAAGAAACCTAAAGGGGGATTTATGAGGACCTAATTCATGCTAAAAACAGTTTTGTGAATTAGAGAGCTAGTGTCCAGCTTGTAGATTTGTACATTGAACATTGAAGATATTAAACTGTTCATTTATTAATTTTGGGGGGCTATTTAACACTTTTCTTTTCCACAGATTGTGACCTCTGTAAGGGTCTTAGTTAGCTTGGGCTGCTATAACAAAAATACCATCGATTGGGTGGCTTAAATTACAAACATTTATTTCTCATAAAAAATCTACATATTATAATATCTAAGTATATATCTATCTATACCACCACCAAGCTATATTTCTGTTTATATTTATATACTATAGTATATAAATTATACACACACACACACACACACACACACACACATATAGTCAAGCACTGCGTAATGATGTTATGTTTTGGTCAATGATATACTGCATATACTACAGTGGTCACATAAAATTATAATGGAGCTGAAAAATTCTTATTGCTTAATGATGTCACAGCTGTCCTAATGTCATAGCGCAATGAATTACTTACGTGTTGTGATCTTGGTCTAAACAAACCTGTGCTGCCTGTCTTATACGAGTATAGTACATACAATTATGCACAATATACAATACTTGATAATGATAATAAATGACTATGTTACTGGCTTATCCTATATAATGAAAGGGTAATATGCAAATTGACCCTAACAGCAGAACAACTGGGAATGACTGGTCACGATGACACACACTGACCACCAGGGGGCAGACGCTCAATGCAGGAGCTGCCCCCTGGTGGTCAGTGTGCTCCCACAGGGGGAGCTCTGCTCAGCCACAAGCCAGGCTGACGGCTGCCAGCACAGTGGTGGTGGCAGGATCCTCTCTCGCCTCCTTAGTGGCGCTAACGATGTCCGACTGCAGCTTAGGCCTGCTCTCCGCTGGCAAGTGGACATCCCCTGAGTGCTCCCGGGCTGCCAGAGTGATGTCTGACTGCCAGCTTAGGCCCGATCCCCTAGGGAGCGGGCCTAAGCCAGCAGGTGGACATGCCCTGAGGGGTCCCAGACTGTGAGAGGGCACAGGCCCCCCCGAGTGCGCAAATTTTTGTGCACCTGGCCTCTAGTGTTACTATAATGTACTATTTATCATTATATTGGATTGCACTCTTTCTATTTATCAAAAAAGTTTACTCTAAACCAGTATGCCATGTTATTTTGGTAGCAGACTCATATATCTCATGTTTACCGAGTCTCTTGATTGCATAATTTTATCCTATGCTTGATTTAATCTTGTGTTGTTTTGTTCATTGTATCATTTAAACTTACAAAATTCACTGTTCATGTTGCCAGTAAGTGGCCATGTCCAATCACTGGAAACAATATTAAGAGTGATTAAGGACCATGAAGGTGGAAAATCTGTGATGGTAATTGCTCCCTAGTCAGGCATGTCCCATTCCACCATAGCTGTCATCTTGACGATCAAGAACAAAGTGATGGAAGCTGTTAAAAGATCTGCTTCACTGAAGGCAATGAAACTAACAAATTAGAGAAGTGCCTACATCAGATATGGAGAAACTTCTAATGACCTGGATTGAAGACCAGACACACAAGCATATCCCTCTGAGCATCATGATGATCATGGCCAAAGCAAAAAGTTTGTGTGCAATGTTGGGAGAAAAGGCTGGACCCAACTGTAATATTGAGTTTACTCCTAGCTATGGGTGGTTTAAATGATTCAAGAATTGTTATTCATTACACTAGAGGCCCGGTGCACAAACTTTGTGCCGGGGGCGGGGGGGAAGGGAGCCCCTCAGTCCAGCCAATTT
>NW_006295390.1:37007-37635 GCF_000327345.1 Myotis davidii | reverse complement strand
TGTCAAACTACAGCAGGAAGGCCAGGGAGGGTGCGGGGGGGGTGGCAGGAAGCGGGTAAGAGACCAACTGAAAGACTTGTATGCATGCATATAAGCATAACCAATGGACACAAGACACTGGCGGGTAGAGGAGGCCAGGGGATTTTCAAGGGCGGGGAAAAAAATAAAGGAGACATATGTAATACTCTTTGTAATACTTTAAGCAATAAAAAAAAATTTTTTTGCACAGTGAAGATACTATCAACAAAATGAAAAAACACCCTACTAAATGAGAGAAAATATTTGCTAATGATACACTTAATAAGGGGTTAGTATCCAAAATATATAAGGAACTCTTATAAATTAACATAAAAAGACAAACAATCCAATTAAAGAATCTGCAAAGGACCTGAATAGTCATTTCTTCAATGAGGACATACGTTTGGCTAATAGGCATATATGATGCTCAACATCACTAATCATCAGGGAAATGCAAATAAAACCAAAATGTAAGTCACCACCACCGCCACCACCCGTGACTCTGCATTTCGGCTCTGTGGCCTGACGTGAGGCCTCTACAGTCGAACAGGGGCCGGGTAGGAAAGCAGGAGGCGGAGACTCAGGATATCTAATGAGGGGGGAAACCAAA
>NW_006295390.1:24272-35632 GCF_000327345.1 Myotis davidii | reverse complement strand
GTACCAATCAGATACAAATTATGAACAACAAACATGCATCTATCAACAAGTGAATCTAAGAATCAAGTGAATAAATAATCTGGTGATCATAATAGAATCAGGGACATAGAAAAGGAATGGACTGACTATTCTTGTGGGGGGAAGGGGTGTGGGAGATGCAGGAAGAGACTGGACAAAAATCGTGCACCTATGGATGAGGACAGTCGGTGGGGAGTGAGGGCGGAGGGTGGGGTGGGAACTGGGAGGAGGGGAGTTATTGGGGGAAAAAAGAGGAACAAATGTAATAATCTGAACAATAAAGATTTAATTAAAAAAAAAAAGATAGCTAGAAAAAAACACGCAAAAAAACCAAAATGCAATTTCACCTGACAACTGTCAGAATAACTATCATCAATAAATTAACAAACAACAAATATTGACAATAATGTGGAGAAAAAGGAGCCCTTCTGCATTGTTTTTTTCTTTCTATTGTAAATGAGTATAATCATTATGGAAAACATTATGGGGATTCAGCAAAAAATTCAAACTAGAACTACCATATGACACAGCAATTCTACTTCTGGGTATGCATAAAAAAAAATCAAAAAACCCAAGACACAATTGGACAAGATATATGCATTCCTATGTTCATTGCACTATTATTTTTAACTAGGGGCTCGGTGCAGGAAATTCATGCACGGGGTGTGGGGTGGGGGGGAGTGTCCCTCAGCCCAGCCTGCCCCCTCTCACATACTGGGAGCACTCAGGCGTTGACCCCCATCCCCCTCCAATCACAGGATCGGCCCCTTGCCCAGCCCTGACACCTCTGACAGAGGTGTCAGGCCTGGGCAGGGGACCCTCATTTCCCCCCATCACTGGTTCTGCCCCCAGCCCAGGCCTGATGCCTCTGGCCCAGGATTAAGGCCTGGGCAGGGGACCCCCCGCCCTTGCCCAGGCCTGACGCCTCCACCAGAGGTGTCAGGCTTGAACAGGGGACCCCCATCCCCCCCCAAACACTGGCTCTGGCCCCCGCCCAGGCCTGAGGCCTCTGGCCCAGGAATCATGCCTGGGCAGGGGACCCCCATCTCCCTCTGATTGCTTGCTCCACCCCCCGCCCAAGCCTGACGCCTCTGACCCAGGCTTCAGGCCTGGGCAAGGGGACCATCATATCCCCCCAATACCCAGCTCCGCCCCCCACCCAGGCCTGATGCCTCTGGGCCAGGGGACCCCCAGACCCTCTCCCAGGCCTGATGCCTTGGCCAGAGGAGTTGACCCTCATCACCCTCCAATCACCAATCACCAGATCGGCCCCTTGACCAAGCCTGAGGCCCCTAGCAGAGGTTTCAGGCCTGGGCAGGGGACTTCAGCTCCCTGTGGTTGCAGGCTCTGCCCCTGATTTAACTTGAATGTGGAATCTTAAAAACAAAATTAATGAGTCAATAGAACAATATATTTACAAATTCAGACAAAGAGAACAAACATGGTTGACAGAAGGCAGGGTATGGGGGATAGGCAAAAAAGATGAAGGAAATATGAAAGTACAAATGGGGCTAGAAATCAAGATGGCAGAGTAGGTGAACTCTGAACCCAACTCCTTCCACAAACACATCAAAGTTATAACTAAAATTTAAAACTACCATAACTGAGGATCACCTGGAGACAGCTGAAGTGTATTCATATAATTATGACTATAAAGAAGATTCCACTTCAAGATGGGTAGTAGTGCATAGATACAGACCAGGAAGATCCCACATCCACAGTGTGACAATTAATAAATCAGAGGGATACATCAGCTGTATATGTCCCCCCTGAAAATGAGGGGTCCCAAGCCCATATTGAGTTCCTCAGCACTGGGCACCTTGCTGGAAAGAAAAGTACCATGATATATGACTTTGAAAACCAGTAGGGATTTCATCCAAGAGAGACAAATGGCAAGAGTTTAGCAAATTATGGCTTTTAGAAAGTATAAAATACTATGTAGCTGTTAAAAATGTGAGATACACCAAAAAAGAAGGAAAGACTGAGAAACTGTCCCAGATTAAGGAGACATGAAAACTAAATGCAACTTGGTGTCCTGGATTGAATCTTGAACAGAAATGAGATTAGCAGAAAAACTGGGGAAATCCAAATAAAGTCTGTATTTAGTTAATAATAATGCACCGATATTAATTTCTTTATTTTGGTAGCTGGACCATGGTTATAGAACATCAGGATAAGCTAGGTGAAAGGTATATGGAAATTAACTCTCAGTACTATCTTTTAAAGTTTTTTTGTAAATGTAAAATATAAAGTTAAAAAATAATGAAATAGCTATCTCTAGTATTGGCATAACAAAGTCTCCTGCACTTGTGTTTAAGTTAAAAAAGCATATTGCCACATGGTGTATGCAGCATGGTTCCACTTATGTATCTAACAAGAACAAAAAAATTATGTGTTTCTATAAATGTGCCAACTACATTGACAAAAATCTTGAAGGAAACACACCAAACTAGTAATTGCACTTACACTTGGCTAGAGGGCTGGTGGTATAGAGTAGATGATCAAAGGAGGACTGGTATTTGATCTACATTTTTTAACCATTTCCAGTAAAAATGCACAGAGCAAATATTTGTATAAATAAGACAACTTTGAAAGCAGATGAGAAAACAAAAATAGGGACTAATTACATATTGGTGCCCCCCAACCCACCAAATGATGAGGCCCCCCCCCCCACACACACATCCTTCACTTCTTGGAGGAATTTCTGATATTTTGGTAAAACTTGTTTATTCTGGCCCTAGCTGGTTTGGCTCAATGGATAGAGCATTGTTCTGCAGACTGAAGGGTACCAGGTTCGATTTTGGCCAAGGGCACATTCCCAGGTTGCGGGCTTGATCCCCAGTGTGGGGCGTGCAGGAGGCAGCCAATCAATGATTCTCTCTCATCATTGATGTTTCTATCTCCCTCTCTCCTTCTCCCTTCCTTTCTGAAATCAATAAAAAAACCAACTTGTTTATTCTGGCATTTACCAAGGATGTATTGAGAGCCTACTCTGTTCTGGGGTTCTTCACGTATACACTACATTCCACTTGCACAAAAGCCCTTTGGCTTTCATTAATAGGAAGAACTTGTATCCTCCATTGCAGCATCACTCTGTTTGCATATAGATATCTGGTGTGGCTAACTCATTACCTTACGAAGCTGTGAGCTGGCCCTGGCCAGTTTGACTCAGTGGATAGAGCGTTGGCCTGCGGACTCAGGGGTCCTAGGTTCGATTCCAGTTAAGGGCATGTACCTTGGTTGCAGGCACATCCCCATTGGGGTTGTGCAGGAGGCAGCTGATCGATGTTTCTTTCTCATCGATGTTTCTAGCTCTCTGTCCCTCTCCCTTCCTCTCTGTAAAAAAATCAATAAAATATATTTTAAAAAAAGAAGCTGCCAGCTGGCCAGACAGATAGGAAGGGTTTCTTTATATTTATCCTATCCTTGGTGTGGAGATCTGGTCAATCTCACTCATAGCCCCTTCCCCTGATATTGCTTCCAGAAATAACTTCTGGAGATAAGCCAAATCCCTTAGAGATTTTTTCCATTCCAGATTTTATTATCTCAGTTCCAAGACCTTTAGTTTAAAGACCTGGTATTTCCTTCTCCCCTCCTATTCTTTCATATATCACCACATTCTCCCCTCAATTTTAACTTTTAGTCCCATGGAAGAATAGTTTCAGACATACCCAAGCTGTCCTGCCTCAAGGTCTTTGCTCTTATGCCTATCCCTCGGGCCAACTACATGCCCAATCACTTTTACACTTATGCTCCAGGTCTCTGGTGACTTCTCACCACTAGGAATGCCTCAGTCTTTTCTCCAACCACCCTTACACAATGTTTGTTAGGTGCTTCTCACAACAGACTGAACTCTTACTGCTGATAAGTTAATTTCCATGACATTCTCCAATCCCCTCTGCCTACTCTCATCTCTTGCATACAGGCTCTGTGTCTCATTCACCCTCCTATTCCCAGCACAAAGACAACTAACATCATTTAATGCAGTGGTTCTTAACCTTCTGGCCCTTTAAATATAGTTCCTCATGTTGTGACCCAACCATAAAATTATTTCCGTTGCTACTTCATAACTGTAATGTTGCTGCTGTTATGAATCATAATGTAAATATCTGATATGCAGGATGGTCTTAGGCAACCCCTGTGAAAGGGTCGTTCGACCTCCAAAGGGGTCGTGACCCACAGGTTGAGAACCGCTGATTTAATGTATGTGGACTAAACAAATTAGTAGTTGCCATGGCTCTGTTATTGATGCTTTCACTGGCACTTTTACTTACATTAGGCATGTCTCCAGAACCAGCATTGGCTCCCCAGGTACCCCAAAACATCCTGTTTTCACTCATTTCATGGGTACCCACATTTCAGTCCTTGCTTACAGTTTAACTAGCTTTCTTCTAGATAAAGTACTCCAAGTACTTATGCTTCCAAATACCTTTATTGGTGAGGGCCTCCAGCTCTGGCAAAGGCGAAGTGCTGCTTCTCAAGATGGGCCTGCAACATCTGTAGCACCTCCCAGACACCCTAAGTGTAGTCTTCATGAAAGTCACTCTCAGATAGTCACCAAGAGCACTGTCTATGTCAAATATTGGTCTCATTTCCCCATTGAGCAAGGCATCTAGTTAGTCATTCAGGGTGAAGGAGTATTGCACAGGATCACGCCCAGAATATGGCATTCCAAGACATTCCTTGAGTTCCCTAAGGATCTCGGGGAGCAAGTCTTTGAGGGTTTGAGTACATACATACATACGTAGGCCTGTAGGCCTTTGTGTTTGGCAACTTATTTGGTCCTCAACCAGGAAGAGATATATCAACTCAGTTGATCTTCTTTCCCAGAGAGTCCAGGCAAAGTCACCCACAAAAGTTTCCTTGCGTACCTTTGATATTTCATTCTGTTTTGTTTACTTTGGGCTATCTTATGATAAGAAAACTTAACATGAGATTTACCCTCTTAACAAAATGTTAAGTGCATTATATATCTTATACAAAGCATCTAAAATAGTCAAAATCTCTAAAAGTGTCCTAAATAAAGTCCTTTGCCCATTTTTTGATTGGATTGTTTATCTTCCTTTTGTTAACTTGTATGAGTTCTCTGTAAATTTTGGAGATTAAACCCTTATCTTAAATAGCATTGGCAAATTTGTTCTCCCATGCAGTGGGCTTTCTTGTTTTGTTGATTGTTACTTTTACTGTGCAGAAGCCTTTTATTATTATGTAGTCCCATTTGTTTATTTTCTCCTTAGTCTTTATTGCCCTAGGAGCTATATCGGTAAAGATATTGTTACGACATATGCCTGCTATTTTGCTGCCTATGGAGTCTTCTAAGATTTTTATGGTTTCCCATCTTACATTTAAGTCCTTTAGCCATTTTGAGTTTGTTTTTGTGTATGGTGTAAGTTGGTGATCTAGTTTCTTTTTTTTCTTTTTGCATGTATCTGCAAAGGTATCATTCAGAATTGAAGGTCAGATAAAGAGCTTCACAGATACGTAAAAGCTAAAGAGACTGGACAAAAATCTTGCACATATGGATGAGAACAGTGAGACTAGGGTGAGCCTTAAAGACTGCAGGACAGAGAAACTTTTTAATAAAAAAAGAAAAGAAATATCTATATCTATATCTATATCTATATCTATATCTATATCTATATCTATATCTATATCTATACATATATAAAAATTAATTTAGGGCCTGGCAAAGAGAAGGAAGTCTTTCCCCAACTCTGACTATAATTTCTTCTAAGACACTTGTGCAAGTAACTTTCACTCTTAGAGTTCATTTCCTCATAGGTGAAAGGGGGATAATAATACCTAGTTTACAGAGCTGCTGAGAGGCCCTATGTACTTAGCAGCATATAGTGGACACAGGATAAATAAATGATAATGATTTTTCCTCATATTTCTGGGGTCCATCAAAGGCAAGCTCTGGGTTTAATTCATCTCCCTTCTTTTGATTCTTTTTGTCCTGATTGGCTTCAGTTTTCCCCACTGTGAAATACACATTGAACCAGAATCTAACTGGCATTCCATTGGCCAAAATTGGCCCACATATAGGGTTTTAATAGGAAATCATAGCCAACATTTAACAATTGAGATATTTTACATAGAAATCTAGAATTCCATCTTCTCTTAAAAAATCAGGAGATGTGGCAACAATGAGTCCACATTCCTGCATGGCAACAATTGGCTAGAACCAAGTGGCAGCTGCCCCCTTAGGTAGAGTATGCACTGTCAGTGGACCAGAGCCTACCTGGCCTGCTCTCATTTATATGCTCTGCTTGATATTGCAGAAATTTCAATCTGTGGTCCTCTACACAGCTAGGAACAGCCTATGCCAGAAGACGGGTAGGCAATTAATTGTTGACTGAATAAATCTCCTGCCTTTTTTTCTATACCATTTTCTTATCCAGCCATATTAAGAAATCCCGGTAATTGAGTAAGGTGATTTTCATTTTTAAAGATGAATTGAACAAGTCTGTTAGAGTCAGGATAATCTAGGTCAGTGGTCGGCAAACTCATTAGTCAACAGAGCCAAATATCAACAGTACAACGATTGAAATTACTTTTGAGAGCCAAATTTTTTAAGCTTAAACTATATAGGTAGGTACATTGTTATTAACTTAAGTAGGGTACTCCTAAGGCTTAGGAAGAGCCACATTCAAGGGGCCAAAGAGCCGCATGTGGCTCGGGAGCAGCAGTTTGCCGACCATGGATCTAGGTTATACTGTGGTAACAAACAACTCCTGTGTCTCAGTGCCTTCCAACAACAAGAGTTTATTATTTGTTCACACACACACAAACCTAGACACAAAAATTTAAAAAAATCATATCTTCACATGCATGGATCCACACATGACTGCACTGGAATGTTCCCAATCATGAGTCAAATGAAAACTCTGGCATGTGAACACACAAAACCCTATTTCGAGAATGATCAGCTTAGATTGCACAACCTTGTTTTTATGGGTCATAAAAATGCCCCAGGATCCAAGAGAGTAAGTGATGGAGGTATGAGAATACCTGCCCTTAGCCAAGGAATTGCCCCTCATAAAAAGGAGGTCTGAAAGCTTATAGAAGCACCTGAAGGCATTTAAAAATTTTTAAGCATTTTGAACATTAAACATTTTGCAAATGCATAAATAGGCAGTACTCTAGAGATGCCTCTTCCTTCTGGGCTTCTAGCTCAAGAGGGAGATGCACCCCAGAAGTCCAATAGGCAGAGAAACAGAGTTGGCTGGCTTGGGTCGGTGAAAGGGACTAGAAGGCTAGAGCCCTCTGTCTCCAGCAGGAGCTGTAGACAGAAAGGGAGGGTTCAGGGCCAGCTTGCATCCATATTCCCCTCCCAGCTCTCTCCTCTTTTTCATTCCACCAGTTGGGACTTTTCCACCTGGATTATTACATAGAACTATTCCTTGCTTGATTTGCCCATCTCAAGTCTTGCCTCTTCCTCTAGTCCCTCCATCACAGTCACCACATTTCTTTTTGCAAAGATCAACGTCTTTGAATATGTTCATCCCTAGCTCACACATTCCCTGGCTCCTCACCACCCACAGTTGCTGGTTTAACCTCCTAAGGCTGGCATGCCAGACCTCTGTGATTGGCACCTTCTCCAGCCTCATCCCCTTCTGCTTCAGCAGTTCCTCAAGGGTTACTGCTTCACTCACACACTATACCCCATCCACGATTTTGGTCTGGGAATGCCCAGCCTTATCTTCCCTCTCTGCCTGCCCAGGTGTCAATCTCTCCTCAGACTTCCTCCAGTCCATCCTCTCCAGGCTCATCATTGAGCTTTAGCTGCAAAACACAACTTGTGAAGGCATCCAGGCTCCACATCTAAACTGGAAGATCCCTGAAGGCAGGGACCAGAATCCTCTTCCAGAACAGTCACGTATCACCCATGTGTGTCTTCCCCAGACCACAGCAGATGACAAGGGTCTGGGTAGAAAACTCTGGGCTGAGAGTCAAGAGATCTGGTTCTTCCACTTGATATGCTACATGCCCTAGATCAGTGGTCAGCAAACTGCGGCTCGTGAGCCATTTGTAGCTCTTTGGCCCCTTGAGTGTGGCTCTTCCACAAAATACCAACTTCTGCGCATGGGAGAGCCGCATGTGGCTCGCGAGCCGCAGTTTTCTAACCACTGCCCTAGGGAAAGTCCCTGCCATTCTCAGGGTCCCAGTTTCCTTGTTTCTTGACATCAGGGCATTAGACATTTGCTGTTGAGTACAAAGCTCAAACTGATGATTCACTGAACAACCATCAACTGCTTTCTTAGGCATCAGACTGAGGAGCTTGGGTGCCTGGGTCTAGGGAGGTTCAACCTACTAACCCTGACTTTTCAGTTAGGCCCTGCTTACCACAGTGCCCTCCCATTTCCCAACTATTCCCACCCCGTGTTCTCCTTTCAAGGATCAAGTTACCTGGTACAACTCAAGGCTGGAGCTGGGAGATGGAATCTGAAAGGGCCTGATGAGATTCCCCTCAGAATAAGCAGAGCTTCGGCTGCCTCCAGCTTCTGCCACCACTCTGAGGAGGCAAAAAACGAGGCCTGGTCAGAAGCTGTGGGAACCTGCAAATGAAAGGATGTGAGAGAATGGGAGCTGGGAACCCACAGCTCCCTGCCTCATGCAACAAGTGGCCCTCAGTCCCCAATTCCACTGATGGCTCCACCATACCCCAGGTGTTCTGCTCTTCCCATTCACTAAGCTTGGCCCCTGCCAGGGTTCTGGACCCAACTATTTTCCCAGGACATATGGCTGCAGTAGAAGAGGGTCAAGGGTGGCATAGGGCTAGAGGACCAGAGTTGAGCATCTAGAAACAAGGAAAGGAGAGGCCAGGGGAGTAAACCATCTGGAAGACACACACTACCAGTAGACAGAGAGGGGCAGGATTTTGCAATATCTGAATGTGGGAGACTGAATGCCTGCTGATCATTACTCATTGTGGCTTGGGCAAGTCCCTTCCCCAGCTTGGCCTGTTTTATTTTCCATATGTTTTTCTCTATATCTTTCCTGAGACACTAATTCCTTCCAGCTTTTTCAAAACTCTCAGGGCAACAGTGAAGATTTTGGGAAATCACAGGTTTTAATTTGCAAAGCACCTGGAGAGATGTGGTTACTTACTGCCCCTGTTCAGGGACTGGTTCTTATCTCCATGGTCCCCAACCTCCATGGGACTTGAAGGACCAACTTGGCTCATCTCCAAGAAGCTTTCTTTAATGGCCTCTGGACTCTCACCTGTGCCTCTGTGGCCCTCACCATGATGGTCCCCCTTTTCAACAAGACTTTCTATTCCACTAACCTGTTTTGTGTGAAATAAAAGCCTCTACTTGTTAAAGGCCTGCTACTGGTACGTGGCAGGTATTACACTAGTCCTCTTGTCAATGCTAGGGATGTAGAATATTGTCCCTTGTCAGTACACTGACAAACAAATGTAGGCTTGGAAACCTAAACTCACTTATCCACAGTCTCTCACAAGTAGGAAATAGCAAAGCAGGGAGAACTCTGTCATTGCCTGTTAGTCTGAGGTGCTGCCTTCTCCCCTTTCTCCTCCTTCTCCCCCTCTTCCTCCTCCTCCTCCTCTTCCTCTTTCACCACCACCACCACCACCACCACCACCGCTGCCTCCAAGTCTTCCTTCTATCTCCCATGTCATCATGAACGGGCACATAATACACAACTAGCTCCATGCTTCTTCTCTGTCTACTCACATGCTAATCAGGGCAGGGGGACTGTGGGGATTTCTGGAAGGAGAAATTGTCAGTTGCTTCTTCAAGGGTGCTGGAGTCCAGGACAGAGACAAATATTACAAAAAATAGTTTCTGTTGTGAAAGACAGCAATCTAGCTATTGTGTGAGAAATTGAATTTTTGTTCTTTCAAATCGAGTCCTATGTTTCTTTTATTCTTCTTTACACTATATGATACATATTAAAAACATAGTTAATATTTCTAGAGTATATGCAAAGTATCACAAATATAGTTATTAAAGTCACTCAGTAACTCCATGCAAATGCAGTGAATCACTGTAGGTTTATTTTGTTAATCTCACTGGAGGTTTGTAAGTATTAAGGATCTTTTCAACGAACCATATTGTTGTTTCATTGATTTTCCTTTTATGTTTCTGTTTCCAGTTTCATTGATTACTGGGCTTATCTTTAGCAATCCCTTCCTTCTGCTTGCTTTGGGTTTATGTTGCTCTTCTTATAGTTTCCTGAGGTGAGAACTTAAATTATTATCTTGCTATTTTTTCTTTTACTTAATGTAAGCCCTTCATGATATAAATATCCTTTTAGCAATGTTGTAGCTTCATTCCACAAATTTTTACATGTTTTGTAATCATTTCCATTCAGTTGAATTCATTTCTGGAAAACTCTTAACCCAGGAATTGGGTGGCCTCCTTACCACTGGGTAGTGGTGAAAGCCCTGAAATCATCCCAGTAGGGATGGGGAGGGTGGGCTCCTTACTGCCTGGTGGAGGTATAATTCCAGAATCTCCATGTGATTGATTTCCTTTGACATGGGAGGGGCAGGGTGGCCCCTGTTTCCACCAGTCAAATGTGTAATTCTAGGCTTCCCACTAGACCTTTTCTGTGGTGTTTGGCTGGAGTAGAACAGTGATTGTCAAAATGTTTTCTGTCTTGCTAGGCTGCCCCTTTTCTGACTGTTATGCTGAAGAGAGCAGGCTCTTGCTGTGGCTGTTTGTTATTGCTGTTGTTACTGTAGTTGCTGTTGGGTTATTTTTGTTTATTTGTTTGTTTGTTGTTTGTGTCCTATGGCATTTCCCAGTAGCTGGGCTCTTCAGCTCTAAGTCTGGGATATATGACATAGACTCCAGTCCTGAGATCCTTAGCTGCTCTGCCTTCTTCTCTCCACTTTGCACTCTTCTGTTCAATTCATATATTGTGCCCAGGGTTTTAAGCTGTACTTAGTTAAGAAGAATATGAGTTTAATTATAAGTCCTGATTTTTAGCATGTGTTTTAATTTAAAATTCAATTTAAATTCAACTTCAGATAATTGGATTTTAAAATAAAATATATCTTTTGAATGTAATATATTTGTCTTTGATTATCTACACTAATAAAAGAGAAAGATGGTAATTGATGTACAACCGCTACCCTTTTCATTGGCTAATCAGAGTGATATGCAAATTAACTGCCAACTAAGATGGCAGTTAACTGACAACAAAGATGGCGGTTAATTTGCATATGTAGGCACAATGCAGGGAGACTAAAGGGAAAGCAGGAAGAAGGCCAATGCACTGACAGTGATCAGAAACCCAGGGGGGAGCTAAGAGCTGGGGGGCAGGGCAAAGGCGGCCCTGGGGGCTGCCTTTGCCCGGCCCCCACCCATGAT
>NW_006295390.1:21762-23648 GCF_000327345.1 Myotis davidii | reverse complement strand
CGTCCCAGGCCTGACACCTCTGCCTGAGGCCTCAGGCCTGGGCAAGGGGCCGATCCGGTGATCAGCGATCGGATGGTGATGAGGGTCAACTCCTTTGGTCTAGGCATCAGGCCTGGGCGGGGGGCAGAGCCAGCAATCAGAGGGTGCTGGGGGCAGAACCAGTGATGGGGGGAAATGAGGGTCCCCGGCCCAGGTCTGACACCTCTGTCAGAGGCGTCAGGCCTGGGCAAGGGGCCGATCCTGTGATTGGAGGGTGATGGGGTTCAATGCCTGAGGGTTCCCAGTATGTGAGAGGAGGCAGGCTGGGCTGGGGGACACTCCCACCGCCACCACCACACAGTACACGAATTTCATGCACCGGGTCCCTAGTAAATTATAATGTAAGAAAAAGTAATGCTATCTGACAAACCATTTGAAATTATACAAAAATAGAGCATGTGGTTTGAAAAGATAGAAAACAATATTCAAAATATTCCAATATAAATCAGAAATAATTGAAACAATTCCATCATAGACAAAACTCTAATTTTAGGTTGGGGAAATTTTTCAGTCCCTAATTTTGGATATCTCTCCCAATTTCTAAGGTACATCCACTTCACTGAGTTAATATTCAGAAATATATACTTCATGGTCAATAGCCAACACAGAGTATGCCTGAGACAATGATAATCAGGAGATACAGTAAATGTGGCAAATTGGCCATTTGGTAAATTTATTAGTTTTAGCAGAATTGATTTTGTTGTCACCCAGCATCACAAAGCATCACAGGGAAAATCCTCAACAAATGGTCTCTCTCTCTCTCTCTCTCTCTCTCTCTCTCTCTCTCTTTCTCTCTTTCTCTCTCCTGGCCACTGTCCATCTGCCATCTGTGCAATCTCATGGAGGGAGAAATTCATTGTTGGTCAAATAAGAGACATGAATTCTGAATATTTTAATTTGGGTCACTCTAATAGATTTTGTGTGTTTATGTCATTTCTTAGGTTAATCAATACTACTAAGAGTTAATGTTTGGGAGTATTAGTTATTTGCCAGATAGTGCAACAAACACTTTACAAACACTGTCACATGTAGTCCCTAACTCACCCCCAATTATTATCAGTTTTGCAAGTTGGGAATCTGAGACTGAGAGAAAATAAGTACTAGTAATTTTCCCGAAGCCACACAGCTAAGAAGTGGTACAGCCAAGATTCAAATTAGAAATTCTCTCTCCTAGATAGTGTTAACAAAAAAAGCATTCAGACTTGTAAAGAATTTGTGAGTTTATTTGAGCCAAACAGTGGACATATGCCAGGAAGCAGAACCTCAACGTATTGAGATAATGCTCCTGAGAATGGCAGGTTACATCTGTATCTATACACTGCAATCAAAGGAAAGAGACGTAGGTGGGTTACATGGAATTCATTGGTGATAGATTAAGGAGGTAGGGGAAAGCAAAGTGGGTAAACCTCTCAGGAGCATTATCTCAATACGTTGAGGACTTAATAGACATCTTCAGAACACTTCACCCCAAAGCCACAAAATATATGTTCTTCTCAAGTGCTCATGGGACATCTTCAAAAATAGACTACATATTGGGTCTCAAGCAAAGTATCCCCAAATTCAAGAAGATTGAAATCATATAACGCATCTTCGCAGACCACGATGGCATAATATGAGAAATAAACTACAATAAAAACAACCCAAAATACTCAAACACTTGGAAGCTGAATAGCATGTTATTAAATATTGATGGGGTTACAAATGAGATCAAGGAAGAAATTAAAAACATCCTGGGAACTAATAACAATGAAAACCAACAACACAAAACCTATGGGACACAATGAAAGCAGTCCTGAGAGGGAAGTTTATAGCTTTACAGGCCTACCTCAAAAAAACAAGAAAAAATG
>NW_006295390.1:16493-19101 GCF_000327345.1 Myotis davidii | reverse complement strand
TATGCATGCATATAAGCATAACCAATGGACATAAGACACTGGGGGATAGGGGAGGCTAGAGGACTGTCTAGGGCGGGGGGGGGAGGGAATGGACACATGTAATACCCTTTGTAATACGTTAAGCAATAAAAAAGGTAAAAATTTACAGACAATTAACTGAATTAGAGTCTAATATTCACAGCTGTGTATCATAGATTCTAGTGAAACACAATTTTCCCCTAAAATAACCCTTATTTTTATTAAACAGCCAAATTAAGACCAATTCATTTACTATATTAAGTCCAGTTTCAATTTGGCCTGATTACTTGCATAAACACAACAAGAACAGGAATTGATTATATAGGCTTTCTTAAATCTGCTTTGCTGGACTCTAATAAGAAATTTACAGGTTGAACTAGCTTCTCAGGCCAAAGAAGCCAAACCACACAGTTGCCATCAGGTTCTTCCTGCAATACCTATATGTTTGGGTAAATTCCTCAAGTTCTTGAAGTCCACAAAATGTCTGAGGGTATTTCCTTGCCATCTCCCAGGAAAGCAACCTTCCATTATTTCCAGCACCTGGCAGGTCCAGAAAATATGCAAATGATGCAAAAAGCTCACTGGAGAGGGAGCATCAGGATGGAAAGAGGGATCTGGACTTAATTTTAATGGCTTGAATGCCAGCGGGCACCTCTGTGACTACAACATGAAACCTAACTTCTGAGTTGACTCTTACAGGGGTGAACCTAACTAGCTGCACTGGAATTTTCTAAGAAGTTTTCAGTAGCCCTGCACTGTCCTGGAACACAATGGGGCGGCTGAGGTGTTGACACCTATCACTAGGATACCTCCTCAGGTGCCTTGCAGCCATGTTGGGAGGCTCAGGTACCTTGTGCAGGCGGGTTGGACAACCCTTTCCCCAAGTGTGCAGGTCCCTTCCCTATGCTCCCAGGACCCACCTGTCAAGTCTGTGGTGCCTGCCAGCTTTGAAGGGTCCTCGGTCATCCAGTGTTGGCCCTGGGCTCCATACTAGTGCTGAGGCTCAATCTTGAGGAGGGCGGGGGGCAGTGGGCTGGAAACGAGGCCATGTCAAGGTGGGCGGGGCACACTCCACCACCAGCCAGAGGCCACCTGCCTGCACCCCAGCCTGCCTGCCTGCCTGCAAGGTGTGACCCGGCCTTACCTGGCAATAGGCTCACTGTGGCTCCTGTTACTGAGGGGCTAGGAGGGGCAGGCTGCAGGCCATATTGTGGGGATAGCAGCCAGCAAGTCCTCTCCAGCCCCGCAGGCAGACTGCACGCCCTTCCCCCAGTACTCTTTATCTGACCTGCTCCCACCCTGCCCCTTGCTGCTCAGACCCCACCAGGCAAGACCATCGACCCATGGGGTAAGCTTGCGCAGACACATGCTGCGCAAGAAGCCTAGGACCACATGAGATGCAAGGCTGCTGCCCAGTTGCTGCCTGCTGCAGGCGGGCCAACAATATGGGGCTGACTGAGCTCAAGAAAAGGTCACTCCCACCCTGGGACTAGAGGTGCTTGGAGGCCCTCCAAGGCTTATTGGACTTGCCTTCACGGGTGGGGGAGGGTCACTGGTGGGAGATTCAGAAGTAGGCGAGTGGGCTTTTGTAAGATGCAAGTAGGATGCCTGGACTGAGCGGGGCCTTCTCCGACTGGCCTGCTTGCAGTGGCATTTTCTGCACTGGTGGGAATGGGAACCAGGAAGCAGTGGCAGTGGAGCAGCACTGGGCCACGCTGGGCCATAAAGAAAGTCTGTCTTCATACATGGCAACTCTGTGGAAATTTGTGAGCCATGAGGGCTGCCCGCCCCATGCTTCATCAGGTTTTGCTACCCAGTCGGCTCATTTATGCCACTCTCAGCTCTGCCTCCTGTGCTAACTTCCACCTGTACCGCACCCAGTAGAGCCCTGGCCAGTGAAGAGAAGGTTCCAGGTGGAAAGAAAACCAGACATTCAAAACACATAAAACTTTAGTCCACCTCATGTGTTTTTTAGTTTTGTGAGCTTATATTGTGAGGAAGGGAGAGAGTAAGAAGAGAAAATCATCAATTTGTTGTTCCACTAATTTATGCATTCATTGATTGTTTCTTGTATGTGCCCTGACCAGGGATAGAACCTGCAAACTTGGTGTTGAGGGATTGTCAACTTAAGAAATGTCCAAACCTATAAGAACTTATATGGGTTTATTTGAGCCAAACTGAAAATTGCTGGCAAGCAAAACCTCAACAGAGCGAAAAAGTGCTCCAGAGAATGACAATTATATACTTTATTTTATACACTAGGGATCCAGTGCACAAATTCATACATCTTGAAAGGAACTGTGGGCAATGAGGCTGCGGTGGGCACAAGGGTGGGTCTCAGCCCATCTTCTGCACCCCCGCCTGGCCCTTCCCACCATAGCCCCTGGTCCCCTCTCTGCCAGCAGCCCCGTTCCCACCACGGCTGCTCCCATGCACTGATGAGGCGGGCCCCGCTCACACCCGCTGACAATGTGGAGCAATTGGGGCTTGTGCCATCAGTAGGTGCAAGTGGCAGCGGCTGCCCTGATCACCCCTCAGGAGCAGGGGAAGGTGGAGAAGCCCCCAGGGGCAATCGGGGCTGGAAGCCACC
>NW_006295390.1:14951-16454 GCF_000327345.1 Myotis davidii | reverse complement strand
CCCCTCCCACCACTGCTGCTCCCATGCACTGACGGTGCCGGGCCCGCTTGCACCTGCAGACAGCACAGAGTGATTGAGGCTGGCGCCGTCAGTGGGTGCGAGCAGTGCCTGCTGCCCCAATTGCCCCTCAGGAGCAGGGGAAGGTGGAGAAGCCCTCAGGGGCAATCGGGACTGGAAGCCACCACTCACACACATTGATGGTGCCAAGTGATTGGGGCCAGCGCAGGGCACTGGCAGCAGGTATGAGTGGTGGCTCCAGCACTGGCTGCAGGTGCGAGCTGGGCCAGCACTGAGAGTGGGTGCAAGCGGCAGCTCTGGCCCTGGCAGTGGGACTGTCTCTAATAGCAGGTACAAAAGGCGGCTTCTGGCCCCTATCACCCCTCAGGAGCAGGAGGAGGTGGAGAAGCCCTGAGGGGCAATTGGGGCCTGCAGCCACTGTCATACCCACTGATGGTGACGAGTGATTGGGACCAGTGCTAGGCACTGGCAGCGGGTGTGACGGCAGCTCTGGCACCATCAGTGGGTGCAAGTGGGGCTGATGCCAGCAACAGGTGTGAGTGCCGGGTGGGAACACGGTGCACGGGAGCAAAGAATTTTCAGTAACCACCAGAGGCTCTCCCCAATGACAGCAACTGGTGCCCTGCCTTGGTCTGGCACCCCCACTCACCTGCTCCACCATCCAGCCATGGCCGACACCCGCCATGTTCCATGCTCTGCCGCCTACTGCTGATGCCCGCCATGTTCCACACTTGCCCCCTGGTGGTCAGTGCATGTCATAGCGACCAGTTGTTTGGTTGATCAGTTGTTCTGCAGTTTGGTCTATTTGCATATTAGGGTTATAGATATATAGGTTGAAAGCAAAAGAGAGGATGCAAATGGGTTACATGAAATCCATTGGTGGTAGATTAGGGAAGCAGGAAAAAGCAAAGTTGGGGTGAGGATGGGAGGAGGTAGGGGGTAGGTAGTTTTTAAATTCCTGCTTCTATTTCATCAGTTGTTACTGGTCTATTTAGGTTTTCTGATTCTTCCTGATTCAGTTTTGGGAGATTGTATTTTTCTAGGAATTTGTCCATTTCATCAACATTGTCCACTTGTTGGCATATAGTTGTTCATAGTATTTTCTGTTTTTTTTTATTCTTTATTGAATAAAGTATTACATATGTCTCCTTTTTCCCCCCATTGACCTCTCCCTGGCCACTCCCACTCCTGAGCACATGCTCTCATCCCCCTAGTGTCTGTGTCCATTAGTTATGCTTATATGCATGCATACAAGTCCTTTGGTTGAACTTTTACATCCCCCCTCCGACCCTCCCCTGCCTTCCCTTTGAGGTATGACCATCTGTTCAATGCTTCTGTCTCTGGATCTATTTTTGTTCATCAGTATATGATGTTCATTATATTCCACAATGAGTGAGATCATGTGGTATTTTTCTTTCTCTGACTGGCTTATTTCACTTAGCATAATGCTCTCCAGGCCCATCCATGCTGCTGCAAATGGCAAGA
>NW_006295390.1:0-14643 GCF_000327345.1 Myotis davidii | reverse complement strand
TCCTTTCTGACTGGTGTTTCTGATGTCTTGGGATATATTCCTAGAAGCAGAATTACTGGGTCCAATGGGAGCTCCATTTTTAATTTTTTGAGGAAATGCCATACTATTCTCTACAGTGGCTGCACCAGTCTTTATTCCCACCAGCAGTGCAGAAGGGTTCCTTTTTCTCCACACCCTTGCCAGCACTTGTTATTTGTTGATTTGTTGATGGTAGCCATTCTGACAGGTGTGAAATGGTACCTCATTGTCATTTTTATTTGCATCTCTCTGATGATTAGTGACTTTGAGCATGTTTTCATATGTCTCTCAGCCTTCTGTACTGGTATGTCCTCTTTCGAAAAGTGTCTATTTAGGTTCTTTGCCCATTTTTTTTTATTGGATTGCTTATCTTTCTTTTGTAAAGTTGTACGAGTTCCCTGTAAATTTTGGCAGTTAAACCCTTATCGCAGATAACATTTACAAATATTTTCTCCCATGCAGTTGACTTTCTTGTTGTTTTATTAATGGTTTATTTTGCTGTGCAGAAGCTTTTTATTTTGATATAGTCCCATTTGTTTATTTTCTCCCTAGTTTCCATTGTTTTAGGAGATGTATTGGTAAAGATATTGCTGCAACATATGTCTGATATTTTGGATTCCTCTAGTATTTTTATGGTTTTCCATCTTATGTTTACGTCCTTTATCCATTTTCAGTTTACTTTTGTATATGGTGTAAATTGGTGGTCTAGTTTCATTTTTTGGCATGTATCTGTCCAATTTTTCCAATACCATTTATTGAAGGACTATTTTTAAAAAACACCTTTTATTTATTTATTACAGAGAGGAAGGGAGAGGGATGAGAGTTAGAAACATTGATGAGAGAAAAACATTGATCAGCTGCCTCCTACACACCTCCCACTGGGGATGTGCCCGCAACCAAGGTACATGCCCTTGACTGGAATCGAACCTGGGACCCTTCAGTCCACAGGCCGACGCTCTATCCACTGAGCCAAACTGGCCAGGGCTGAAGGACTATTTTGACACCATTGTATGCTCTTGCCTCCTTTGTCAAATATTAATTGAGCATAATGGCTTGGGTGGATTTCTGGGTTCTCTGTTCTATTCCATTGTCTATATGTCTGTTCTTGTGCCAGTACCAGGCAGTTTTGAGTATAGTGGCTTTGCAATATAGCTTGATATCTGGTATTGATATCCCTTCTACTTTATTCTTCTTTCTCAGGATTGCTGCGGCTATTCAGTGTCTTTTTTGTTACATATGAATGTTTGGAGAGTTTGTTCTAGGTCTGTGAAACATGCCATTGAATGTGATTTTTATTTCTTAATTTGTTTATGAGATGTATCATGTTTATTGATTTGTGGGTTTTGTACCATCCTTGCATCTCCGGAATAAATCCCACTTGGTGATAGTGTATGATATTTCCAATGTAATGCTGGATCCGATTTGATAGAATTTTGTTGAGGATTTTAGCATCTATGTTCATCAAAGATATTGACATGTAATTCTCTTTCTTTGTAGTGTCCTTATCTGGCTTTGGAAATAGGATAATGCTGGCCTCATATAAAGAGCTTGGATGTATTCCTTCCTCTTGGATTTTTTTTGGAATAGTTTGAGTTGTATAGGTGTTAGTTCTTCCTTGAATTTATGGTAAAACTCCCTTGTGAAGCCATCTGGCCCAGAGCTTTTGTTTGCTGGAAGTATTTTGATGACTGCTTCAATATCCTCCAAAGTTATCAGCCTGTTCAGAGTTTTTATCCTTCTTGATTGAGTTTTGGAAGGTTGTGTTTTTCTAGGAATATGTCCATTTCTTCTAGGTTGACCAGTTAGTTGGAATGGAGTTGTCCACAGTATTTTTTTTAAAAAAAAATCCTTTGCATTTCTTTGTATTTCGCTTTTATTTCTGATTTTGTTTATTTGGATCATCTCTCTTTGCTTCTGGGTGAGCCTGGTTAGAAGTTCATCAACCTTGTTTATCTTTTCAAATAACCAGCTCTTGGTTTCATTGAGCTTTTGTACTGTTTATTTTTTGTTTGTTTGTTTGTTTGTTTGTTTGTGTTTTTTTGTCTCTATGTCGTTTATTTCTGCTCTGATTTATTTTGTTAATCCGCGCCCAAGGATATTTTTCATTGATATTTTTAGAAAGAGTGAAAGGGAGGGAGAGAGACAGAGAGGAATTAAGATCAATGTGAGAAAGACACATTCATTGGTTGCCTCCTTCACGTGCCATCTCTGCTACTGGGGATGTGCCCACAACCAAGGTACATGCCCTTGACCAGAATCAAACCTGGAACCCTTCATTCCACAGGCCAATGCTCTATCCACTGAGCCAAAATGGCTAGAGCTAGATTTTTGATTGTTGTGTTTTCATTGTCATTCGTTTCCAGGATGTTTTTAATTTCTTCTTTGATCTCTTTGGTTACTAAATCATTATTTAAGAACATGCTATTTGGCCTCTAAGTGTTTGCATTTTTTTATTGCTTTTATTTTGATTTCTAGTATTATGCCATTTTGATCTGAGAAAATGCTTAATATGATTTCAGTCTTCTTGAATTTGGAGAGACTTTGCCTGTGACCCAATATGTGGTCTATCTTTGAAAATGTCCCATGTACACTTGAGAAGAATGTATATTCTGTAGCAGTGGGGTGAAATGTTCTGAAGATTTCAATCTGATCTAGTGAGTCATTTAGGATTTGTGTTTCTCTGTTGATTTTTTGTCTAGAGGACTTATCCAGTGATGTCAAAGGGGTATTAAAGTTCCCTACTATGATCATATTGCTGTCGACCTGTCCCTGGATAACTTCCAGAATTTTTTTTGTTATGTATTCAGGTGCTTCTGCATGGGTGCATATATGTTTACCAGAGTTATATCCTCTTCTTGTATTGATCCCTTTAGTATTATGAAGTGGCCTTCCTTATCTCTTGTTATGGCCTTCACTTTGAGGTCTATTTTGTCAGATATAAGTATTGCTACCCTTGCTTTTTTGTTTTCTTTTCCATTTGCCTGGACGATATTGTTCTATCCCTTCACTTTCGGTCTGTGTGAGTCCCTTGTTCTGAGGTGGGTCTCTTGTAGCAGCATATATATGGGTCATGTTTTCTTATCCATTCAGCCACTTGATGTCTTTTGATTGGAGCATTTAACATATTTACATTTAAGGTTATTATTGATAGGTACTTGTTTGTAGCCATTTTTATTTTTTGTGCCTGTGTTCCTTCTTCCCTTTCTATTTCTTTTTTCTACAGCAGTTCCTTTAGCATTTATTTCATTGCTGGCTTGGTAGTTATTAGCCCTTTCTTGTGCATGAAGCTCCTGATTTCCCCTTCAATTTTGAGTGATAGCCTTGCTGGATAGTGTATTCTTGATTCAGTCCCTTGCTTTGCATCACTTTGTATACTTCATTCCATTCTCTTCTGGCCAGATGTGTGTCTGTTAAAAAATCATTTGATAATCTAATAGGATATCCCTTGTAGGTAACTCTCTGTCTCTCTCTCTTACAGTCTTGAAGATTGTCTCTTTGTCATTAATTTTTGCCATTGTAATTATGACATGTCTTGTTGTGAGTCTTTTGGGGTTCATCTAGTTTGGGACTCTCTGTGCTTGTGTGACTTTTTCTTCCCCCAAATCAGGGAAGTTTTCTGTCATTATTTCTTCAAATAGATTTTCTAATCCTTGCTTCTCTTCTTGTCGTTCTGGCACTCCTATTATATATATGTTACTTCATTTCGTTTTGTCACAAAGTTCCCTTAGGCTCTCCTCCTGCTTTTTATTTTTTTCTCCAATTGCTGCTCAGATTGGGTGTATTTTTCTGTCCTGTCTTCTAACTCTGTAATTTGGTCATATGCTTTTTCTAGTCTACTGTTGAAACCTCCCCATTCTGTTTTTTTATTGTACCTATATCATTCTTGATTTCCCCTTGATTCTTACATAAGTTGTTGAGTTTTTTTCATCCATCTGGCTTAGAAACTGTATTACCCTTACTCTGAAATCTTTTTCTGACATATTGCATGCCCCATTTAATTTAGTACCTTTTTCTGGCTATTCCTCCTTTTCTTTCCTTTGGGCATTGTTTCTTTATCTCCCCATTTTTCCCCTCACTGAAGGATCTAGGCATTGAGTTGTGCAGGGCCTGTGACTGCAGCAATGGACTTGGCAGGTGGGTAGCGCTCTCCAAGACTCCCTGGAGGCTTAAGCACTAGTATGCCGAGGGCATTGGGTTGACTTTAGGGGCCTGGTGGGTGGGTCCTGCAGTCGCAGGGCCTGGGTTTGAAGTGGCGGGCTTGGTTGGTGGGTTACATGGTCCCAGATTTTCCAGTCAGCCCAGTCACCGGGACATATGGGGTGCAGGGTTGAGGCAGTGGGTCCGGTGAGTGGGTCATACAATCACAGGGCCCAGAGCCAAAGCAGTGGGCTGGCAGGAGAGCAGTGCATTCCAGAACTCACTGTGGCTAGGAAGGCTGGAGTCCCAGTATCTGTGAGTGAGCAGCTGAGGTAGTAGGTCTTCAGTGGGAACGGCTGTAGGATCCTGGGTGGTGTCTAAGGTCAGTCTGGTTGGTGGTGAGGCTGGCCTCCTAGTCACAGAAGCTCTCTCCTTCAAGATGGCATGGTTTCTCCATCATATTTTCTTACACTCTTTTGTACCTCTGTGGTATCAGTGGTTACTTCTCCACTTTGGTTTCTGATTTTATTTATTTGGGTTCTCTGTCTTTGTTTCCTGGTGAGCCTGGCTAACAGTTCATCAATTTCATCCTTTCAAAGAACCAGCTCTGGTTTCATTGATTTTTTTGGTTTTTGGTTTTTTTGTTTGTGTTTTTTTTTTTTTGGTTTTGTTTTGTTTTTTCTCTATGCCATTTATATCTGCTTTAATCTTTATTATTTCCTTTCTTCTACTTACTCTGACATTTTTTTTATTTCTAGTTCTTTAAGTTGTGGGATTCAATAGTTTATTGTTACTTTTTCTTGTTTTGTTATTTTTTGTTTGTTTGTTTTTGAGGTAGACCTGTAGTGTTATGAACTTCCCTCTCAGGACTGCTTTTGCTTCATCCTAGATATTTTTGGTTGTTGTGTGCTCATTTATATTTGTTTCCAGGAAGGTTTTATTTCTTTCTTGATCTCATTGGTAACCCATTCATTGTTTAATAACATGCTATTTAGCCCCCATGTGTTTGAATGTTTTGGGGTGTTTTTACTGTAGTTGATTTCTACTTTCATTCCATTGTGATCTGAGAAGATGCTTGATATGATTTCAATCTTCTTGAACTTGTGGAGACTTGTTTTGTGTCCTAATATGTGGTCTATCTTTGTGAATGATCCATGTGCACTTGAGAAGAATGTATATTCTACAGCTTTGGGGTGAAATGTTATATAAGTGTCAATTAAATCCATCTGATCCAATGTGTCCTTTAAAGTCACTGTTTCCTTGTTAATTTTTTTTGTCTTGAAGATCTATCCAGTGAAGTCAGAAGGGTGTTAACATCCCATATTATGACTGTATTGTTGTCTATCTCTCCATCAAAGTTCTCTAGAAGTTTCTTTTTGTATATTTATGTGCTCCTGTGCATATATGTTCACCAGAGTTATATCCTCTTGTTGAATTGATCCCTTTAGTATTATGTAGTGAACTTTGTTGTCTCTTGTGATGGCATTTATTTTGAAGTCTATTTTGTTGGATATGAGTATTGCTATTCCTGCTTTTTTTTCCTTTCCATTCGCATGGAAAAAAATTTTCCATCCCCTCACTCTCATCCTGTGTGTGTTTTGTTCTGAGGTGGGTCTCTTTTAAACAACATATATTTGGGTCATGTTTTTGTATACATTTAGCTGCCCTATGTCTTTTGATGGGAGCATTTAATCCATTTATATTTAAGGTTTATTGATAAGTACTTATTTATTACCATTTTAATTCTGTATGCCTAGGTTTCTCTATTTCTTCTTCTCATCCGTTACAGCAGTCCCTTTAACATTTCTTGTAATGCTGTCTTGATGGTGATATATTATAGGTTTGTTGGATATAATAATCTTGGTTTCAGATCCTTGCTTTCCATTATCTTGAGTACTACATGCCATTCCCTTCTGGTCTGCAGTGTTTCTGATGAGAAATCAGGTGTCAGCCTTATTGGAGCTCCTTTGTAACTAACAGTTCGCCTTTCTCTTGCTGCCTTTAAGATTCTCTCTTTGTCTTTAATTTTTGGCATTTTAATTATGATGTGTCTTGGCATAGGACTGTTTAGGTTCTTCTTGCTTGGAATTGTCTGTGCCTCTTGAACTTGTGTAACTTTTTACTTTACCAGGTTAGGGAAATTTTCTGCCATTATTTTCTCAAACATGTTCTCTATCCCTTTCTGCCTCTTATGGCACACTTGTTATTTGAATAAGGTTATGTTTCACATTGTCCCACAACTCCCTTAAGCTATCCATCTGTTTTTTAATTTTTTTTTCTCTTTTGTGCTCTGATTGATTTTTTCAACCCTGTCTTCTAATTCACTGATTCAATCCTCAGCTTCCTCTAATATGCAGTGTATTCCTTCCACTGTGTTCTTTATTTTTACTATAGCATTCTTTATATCTGTTTTCATAGTTGCTCTGTCTTTTCTCATGCTGTTTAGCATCTTTACCATTATTATTCTGAACTCTATATCAGATAAAGTTTTCATCTCCATTTTAGTTACCTCTTCTTCTGGAGAATTCTCTTGTTCTTTCATTTGGGGGTTGTTTCTTTGCCTCCTCATTTTGACTTCCTGTTTGTGTTTGTGACTATGTATTAAGTATATCTGCTACACCTCTCAATCTCTAGTGTAGGACAGTGTCAAATGCTGTTCCAGACTAATTAGATCAGGCAAAGACTCAAATCCTCCAGAGATGACCTCTGCCTCCCAACTGACAGGATTCCATCTTGAATTGCCCTCAGGAAATTTTCTACAGGTTTGGCACAAGTTTCTTTCAACAGAGTGGGGCAATTGTTTCTGCCTGTGACTACTTGTTATTCTCAATCTCTTAATGGGCCTCAGATACTCCACACCATGGGGCAAAGTGTTTTCCAATAGGTTGGGTCACCTGTTTTCCCCTCAGGCAAAGCCCACTGTATAGAAAATATCTGCATGAGAAAGATGATCTCTGCACTGTGAGGGAATGACTCAGCTCAGGAAATGGGGGTGATTGCCTTTTGAGCTCTAACCCCAGAGCCCCAGATCCTGGTTTCTGCTCACACAGGTCTAGTCCACTCTGCCCTCCCTCTGCTGGAGCACAAGTTGAGTGACTCCACAAGGTATTTTGTATGTTGGCATTTTATGAGGGTGCCTGAATTTCCAGCTGTCTCTCCCTGGCAGACAGCAACCCCATTAATTTTCACAGCCAGATGTTATATGAGTACCTTTCTCAGTTCTAGTGTTCTCTGCTTGGGGGCCCAGCTTAGGGAGTAGACCCCAGAGTTCTCAGTGGCAACTCCCGATGTCTGAGATATCTCTCCAGAACTTTAATTTCTGCCTGTGTGAGCCCAGCCAGCCCTTTCATACCTCTGCCCCTCCTATCAGTCTCTATGAGGTCTCCACTTTCTGTCCTTAGTTATCAGGTTTCTTTCCAGCAAGTTTTCCATTGATTATTCAGGAAGTTTTTCTGTATTTTAGTTCTAATTCCAGTTCTGTCCTGGGAGCATTTCTGTGCAGCATCCACTTACTCTGCTGCCATTTTTAATCCTTTGAGTTTTGATAATTGCCAATTGTTTTCATTTCTGTATGACACCTAATAAGTCTGCAACCTATTTTCCATTCTTTATGGGCTGCCTAAGAAAATTAAAAAGCCTTCCTGCTTTCACAACACTCTAAAGTTATGAGCTACACCAAAGGCATAGTTACTATCAGTGTAAATATTGCCTATTTGATCTTTGGCCAATTGAGGAAGCCTGAGTTAGAACAATTAGGCTTGTTGGTTAGGATTTATTCAGGTAAATAAGAACCTTTAATTGTGCCCAGAATGGAAGTTATTTTATTTTCAGCATGGTAACATTCCTTCCAGATTAAGTCTGCATTATTAAGGAGTTTCCTATAAACCATTCCTAGGAACAAGATAAGCAAAATAATGCAAAATAATGCAACCATGGATGACTTTATCCTACAGAGAAAGTAGCAAAGTTGTTGGGTTAGGACTGTTACATCAGTTAGGAGTTTAAGTGAAATTTGGTGTAGAAAGCAGGATCCATTCAGCTGACAGAAGTATTGAATGTGATGAGAATTCAGTGGACATTTAACAGAATGAGGAAGATAAGCAAAGGGGGAACCCATAACTATCTTTGTTTGTTTGCATAACATGTCGATAGAATGGCTGTCACGCAGGGAGGGAGCCTTTTGGCTACTAAGTCTAGTTGTAGTTTATAATAGCCCATAGATCTATGATGATCTATATTTTTTAGTTAAAATTTCTATAATTAAGGTGTTCCAGAGCAGAAACTTTAGATAATTCTTAGGGATTTTATAGCTTGATTTCCTTCTGGGTTCCATTGTATTGGTTCAGCTCAGTTTGGTTTTAATAAGACATATAAACATTATTAAAAAATTTTAAACCCAATTGTGAAAGTATTCAGTCAAACTCAGGAATCCTCTAAGCTGCTATCTTGTTTCTGGAAGAGAAAAAGATAGGATTCCTCTGAATCTTTCAGTATTAACTAGTAGCCCAGTATATATTATTGATTTCAGAGAGGAAGGGAGAGGGGGAGAGAGATAGAAATATCAACGATGAGATAGAATCATTGATCGGCTACCTCTTGCATGCCCCCTACTGGGGATCAAGTCTGAAACACCGGCATGTGTCCTTGACCAGCATTGAACCTGGGACCCTTCAATCCACAGGCCAACACTATCCATTGAACCAAACCCGCTAGGGCTTGTCCTTTGATATCCATGTCTTTTCATAGCTAGCTGTTGTAATAGGCAAAACTAAATCATCCACATATTGGATTAGAGGGGAATATCTAGCAAATTTAACATCTTTTAAATCAGCTTTTAGTAAAACAATAGGTGGGAACTCTCTGCATATCCCTGGGACATTACTGTCCAAGTAAACTTGTAATCTTCCCAGGTAAAAAAAGAGGTATTGACTGTCTTTTTCTATGTGAATGCTGAAAAGGCACTACATAAATCTATTACTGAAAAAATACTGGCAGTCACAGCAGTGGCTGATAATGAGGTATGTGGATTTGAAACCACAAGAAGTCTGGGAATAACTTTTCTATAGCTTTGAGATCTTGTACAGATTTCCATCTTTTTTCATTTGGTTTCTCCTCCCCCCCCACCCCCGCATTTGGTTTCTTTACTGGAAGGATAGGAGACTTACAGGGGCTTGTACATAGAATTATAAGCCCTCCTTTAAAAGTAATCTTGTATATTGGGCTTAATTCCTGCTTATGCATAAAGAATATTGTTGACTGGAAAAGGCCTGAAGTTGCATTAGAATGTCCTATAATGAATGCTTAGTTCCTCCTGGGGAGGGAAGCTTCTTTAAAATCATTATTTTCCCAATTAACATAATTAGATATCCCTACCATTTGCACAGAAGCTTTACTCCAGCTTAGTTAGGTGTAGTTAAGAACAGATAAAGTAGCCCCAGCAGTTCAAGGGCCTTACTCATTTCCCTTTTTAATTGTAATTTTAATTTTTCCTAAACTATTAATAAGGGAAAGGGAAAATGCCTTTTCATAGTCCTCAGAGCAGCCTTATGCTTGCTTCTGTTTCTTTTTTTTTCTCCCTCCAAATCCCATTTCAGTTTCCTATAATCCTTAGGTGAACAGACTTCTCTATAGGCGTTTCCCTGCGAACCTTATTCAGTAATTCTGTTGCTTTTGCTCCCAGAAACCAGTAGGTATATTATATTGCTTGAAATAGGTTAGAGTAGCCAAGATTATATGTTCTAATAGTTACATTTCTTTGTGAACACATCAGAAACCAACCTGAACCTGACAGCAGCCGCCAGCACTGTGCTGTTACCTCCCCAGGCAGAGGGTTGCCAGAAAGGGGCCCCTGCTCTGTTTTACACAGTTGCTCAGGCCAAAAACCTAAGAGTCTCCATTGACTTACCTTTCTTGTTTCTGCAGCATGCCTGGTATTGGATTTTGTCAAATGCCTTCTATGCATTAATTGATATGATCATGTAATTTTTGTCTTTTAATTTGTTTATGTAATGTATCACATTTATTTATTTATTTATTTATTTATTTATTTTTCTTTTTCCCCACTTGGTCATGTTGTATGATCTTTTTAATATTACTATATTGCTGGATCTGACTTATTAGAATTTTGTTGAGCATTTTAGCATCTATGTTCATCAGGAATATTGGCCTCTAATTTTCTTTCTTTGTATCTTTTGAGATGAGGATAATGCTGGCCTCATAAAGAGTTTGGAAGTGCACCTTCCTCTTGTTTTTTTGAAATAGTTTGAGGAGTATAGGTGTAAATTCTTCTTTGAATGTTTGGTAATATTCCCCAGTGAAGCTCTCTAGGCTTTTGTTTGCTGGGAGTTTTTTGATTACTGCTTCTATTTCATCAGTTGTTATTAGCTTATTGAGGTTTTCTGAGTCTTCCTGATTCAGTTTTGGAAGACTTTATTTTCTAGCAATTTGTACATTTCATCTATATTGTCCAGCTTGTAGGCATATAGTTGTTCATAGTATATTATTACAATCCTTTGTATTTCTTTGTTGTCAGTGGTTACTTCTCCACTTTCATTTCTGATTTTATTTGGGTCCTCTCTCTTTGTTTCTTGATGAGTCTGGCTAACAGTTCATCAATTTTATTTATCTTTTCAAAGAACCAGCTCTTGGTTTCATTGATTTTTTTAACCTCTATATCATTTTGCTCTAATTTTATTATTTCTTCCTTCTACTTACTCTGGTCATTTCTTATTGTTCTGTTTATAGTTCTTTAAGTTGTAGGGTTATGCAGTTTATTGCTGATTTTTCTTTTTCTTTTTAGGTATGCCTATAACATCTCTGTCATGATTCCTTTTGCTGTGTGTGTACCAGAGATTTTGGTTTGTTGCATGTTCATTTTCATTTGTTTCCAGGAAGTTTTTTATTTCTTTCTTGATCATGTTGGTAACCAATTCATTGCTTAAAAGCATGCTAGCTCGCCTCCATGTGTTTGAATGTTTTGTGGTGTTTTTACTGTTGTTGATTTCTACTTTCATTCCACTGTGATAGGAGAAGATGATTGATATGATTTCAATGTTCTTGAACTTGCAGAGACTTGTTTTGTGTCCTAACATGTGGTCTATATTTGTGAATGATCAATGTACACTTGAGAAGAATGTATATTCTGCTGCTTTGGGATGAAATGTTCTATAAATGTCAATAAAATCCATCTGATCTAGTGTGTCCTGTGCTCCTATATTGGGTGCATATAAGTTTACCAGCATTATATTCACTTGATGGATGGATCCCTTTAGTATCATGTAGTGGCTTTGTTGTCTCTTGTGATAGCCTTCATTTTGAAGTCTATTTTGTTGGATATGAGTATTGCTACTCCAGCCTTTTTTTTCTTTTCCATTTGCATGGAAAATTTCTTTCCATCCCTTCACTCTCATCCTTTGTGTGATTTTGTTCTGAGGTGGGTCTCTTGAAGACAGCATTCAGTTGGGTCATGCTTTTATATCCATTCAGCTTCCCTAGGTCTTTTGACTGGAGCTTTTAATCCATTTACATTTTATGTTAATATTGATAGGTACTTATTTATTGCCATTTTAATTATGTATGCCTACGTTTCTCTCTCTATTTCTTCTTCTCATTACAGCAGTCCCTTTTATCATTTTTTTTTGTAATGATGGTTTGGTGGTGATGTACTCCTTTAGCCTTTTTATCTTTTTTTTTTTTATTCTGGGAAGCTCTTTTGTTCTGAGGTGGGTCTCTTGAAGACAGCATTCAGTTGGGTCATGCTTTTATATCCATTCAGCTTCCCTAGGTCTTTTGACTGGAGCTTTTAATCCATTTACATTTTATGTTAATATTGATAGGTACTTATTTATTGCCATTTTAATTATGTATGCCTACGTTTCTCTCTCTATTTCTTCTTCTCATTACAGCAGTCCCTTTTATCATTTTTTTTTGTAATGATGGTTTGGTGGTGATGTACTCCTTTAGCCTTTTTATCTTTTTTTTTTTTATTCTGGGAAGCTCTTTAACTGTTTATTTTGAATGATAGCCTTGCTGGATATAGTAATCTCGGTTTCAGAGCCTTGCTTTCCATTACCTTGAGTACTTTATGCCATTCCCTTCTGGCCTATAAAGTTTCTGATGAAAAATCAGGTGTCAGCCTTATTAGAGCTCTTTGTAGTTAACTTTGCTCTATTTCTTCTTCTCATTACAGCAGTCCCTTTTATCATTTTTTTTTGTAATGATGGTTTGGTGGTGATGTACTCCTTTAGCCTTTTTATCTTTTTTTTTTTATTTTTGGAAGCTCTTTAACTGTTTATTTTGAATGATAGCCTTGCTGGATATAGTAATCTCGGTTTCAGAGCCTTGCTTTCCATTACCTTGAGTACTTTATGCCATTCCCTTCTGGCCTATAAAGTTTCTGATGAAAAATCAGGTGTCAGCCTTATTAGAGCTCTTTGTAGTTAACTTTGCTTTTCTCTTGTTGCCTTTAAGATTCCCTCTTTGTCTGTAATTTTTGGCATTTTAATTGCAATGTGTCAGCACATGGGCTTGTTTGGGTTCTTCTTGCTTGGGGTTCTCTTTGCCTCCTGAACTTGTGTGACTTTTTCCTTTACCAGTTTAAGGAAGTTTTCTGCCATTATTTCTTCAAACACGTTCTCTATCCCTTTCTCCCTTTCTGTGCCTTCTGGCACACCTGGTATTCTAATATTGATATGTTTCATGTTGTTCCACAGTTTCCTTAAGCTGCCCTCCTGTTTTTTAATTATTTTTTCTTTTTGGTTCTCTGATTGAGTGATTTTTTTCAACTCTGTCTTCTAATTCACTGATTTGATCCTTAGCTTCCCCTAATCTGCTGTGTATTCCTTCCAATGTGTTCTTTATCTGTGCTATATCATTCTTTATTTACGACTGTTCTTTTTTCATATTTACTATATCTTTTCTCATGCTGTTGAGCATCTTTACCATCATTACTCTGAACTCTGTTTCAGATAAATTTCTCACCTCTACTTCATTTCTCTCTTCTTCTGGAGAATTCTCTTGTTCTTTCATTTGGGTGTTGTTCGTCTCCTCATTTTGGCTGACTATTTGGGTTTGTGACTGTGTATTAGGTAGATCCTCTATGCCTCTCAATCTTTAGTGCAGGACAGTGTCAGACACTTTTTCTGATTAATTACATATGGCAAAGACTCAAAGCCTCCAAAGATCACTTCTGTCTACAGACTGATAGGATTCTAACTTGAACTGCCCCAGGCAATAGTCCTCAGGTGGGTGGAGTTATTTTTCAACAGGATGGGGCAGTCATGTCTGCTTGGAGGCTAATTTATTCCCCCCCATCCTCCCCCTCTTACCTGGCCTCAGGGCAAGGTGTTTTCCAATAGGGTGAAGCAACAGTTTTCCCCACAGGTAAGGCAAATATCTGTGTGGAAAAGATGTCCTCTGCTGCCTGAGGGAATCACTCAGCACTGGCAACTGGGGATGTCTGCCTTCTGAGCTCTATCCCCAGTCCCCAATCCTGACTTTTGCTCACACAGCTCCAGTCCCCTCTGTACTCCCTCTGCCGGAGCACAAGGTGGGTGGCTCCACAGGGAATTTTGTGTATTTCCCCTTTTAGAGAATGCCTGAATTTCTAGCTGTTATTCTCTGGCACACAGCAACCATGCTGCTTTTCACAGCCAGATGTTGAATGGGTACTCTTCTCATTTCTGGTGCTCTCTGCTGGGGGGTCCAACCTGGGGAATAGATCCTAGAGTTCTCAGTGGCAACCTCCACAGCTGAGATGTCTCTCCAAATTTTCAACTGCTATCTATGGGCACCTGGACAGCCCTTTTGTGCCTCTACCTCTCCTACCAGTCTCTATGCAGTCTCCACTTTTCGTCCTTGGGTTTAACGGTACTCTCTAGGGAGTCTTCTATTGATTATTCAGGAATTTTTTTCTGTCTTTTAGTTGTAATTCCGGTTTGTCCCTGCAGCATCCACTTACTCTGCTACCATTTTTAACTCCTGTAATCTCTAAAATTTATAGGGAACTCATACAACTTAACAAAAGGAAGATAAACCATCCAATTAAAAAATGGTAAAGGACCTAAATAGACACTTCTCCAAAGTGAACATACAGAAGACAAAAAGGCATAAGACAAATTTCAAAGTCATTAATCATCTGAGAGATGCAAAAAAAAAACAAAAAACAAAAAACAAACAAACAAAAAAAACCATGAGAAGCCACCTCACAACTGTCAGAATGGCTATCATCGATAAGTCAACCAACAACAAGTGTTGGCAAGGGTGTGGAGAAAAGGGAACTTTCATACACTTCTCGTGGGAATGCAGAGTGGTGCAGCCTCTGTGGAAAATAGTATGGAGTTTCCTCAAAAATTTAAAAATGGAACTCCCATCTGACCCAGTGATCCCACGTCTAGGATTATATCCCAAGAAACCAGAAACGCTCATCAGGAATAATATATGCACCCCTATGTTCACAGCAGAGCAATTTACAATAGCTAAGATTTGGAA
>NW_006295389.1:0-227 GCF_000327345.1 Myotis davidii | reverse complement strand
GCTCACCTGTCTGCCTGCCTGATTGCCACTAACTGTCCCTCCCTGTGGGCCTGGTTGCCCCCAACTGCCCCCCTGCTGGCCTGGTTGCCCTCAACTGTCTCCCCCCCCCACCAGCCTGATTGCCCCCCAACCCTGCCAGCCTGGTCACTCCACGCAGCCTATTGTTCAGTCGTTCGGTCATCCCTCACTACCCACCCTGCCGGCCTGGTCACCGCACGCAGCCTGCT
>NW_006295388.1:0-756 GCF_000327345.1 Myotis davidii | reverse complement strand
ATCTTGGAACTTCTTCAGGACATTTTCATTTTAGTAGATACATATTTAGTTTTACATATAGGGGGGGAAACGGGTGGAAGGGAGCTATGGGGGGGAAAAGAGGAACAACTGTAATAATCTGAACAAAAAGGTTTAATTTAAAAAAAATAAAAAATAAAAAATAAATAAAAACCTAATATGTTAAGGGTCCTGTCATCTGTTCAACCAATCAAAGCGCAATGTGCTAATGATATGCTAAGGTTGCTCAACCACTCGCTATGATATGCACTGACCACCAGGGGGCAGACACTCCAACTGCTAGGTTAGCTTGCTACTGGGGTCCGGTGGATCGGGACTGAGTGAGATGGGCCAGACACACCCTAGAGCCCTCCTGCTGTCTCTCCCTGGCTGGCCAGCCTACCGCATCCCTCCTCAGCCCCAGGCGTGTACCAGTGGGGTCCCTCAGCCTGGCCTGTGCCCTCTCACAATCCAGGACCCCTTAGGGGATGTCGGAGAGCCAGTTTCAGCCTGATGGCGAAACGACCAGTCACTATGACATGCACTGACCACCAGGGGGCAGATGCTCAACGCAGGAGTGCCCTCGTGGAAAGTGGGCCTAATCCATTAGTTGGACATTCCCTGAGGGCTCTCAGACTGCGAGAGGGTGCAGGCCAGGCTGAGGGACCCCCCTGAGTGCATGAATTTCATGCGCCAGATCTCTAGTAAAATAAAGGGTAATTTGGGAAAAAAGGTAAATATCTCTATAAGAATTAGAAA
>NW_006295387.1:10659-11226 GCF_000327345.1 Myotis davidii | reverse complement strand
GCACGCACCTCCGCACCTTAGTGTTTTACTTCTGCACTGCCCTTCCTCTGAGCCTGACAGGAGCACCAACTGCCAACAAGGAAGAGGAAGCGGCCATAGGGAGCTCTTCCAATCTCCCTGCACGGACACCCTACCCCAGCCCCTGCACCCCCAGGGGGACAGGAAGGCTGACCAGACGGGGAGAAGACCCAGCCTCAGGAGTAGTTGCAGCTCGCACCTCCGACTCCTGATCTCTTCCCACTTTACCCCAGCCAGGGGTGCCCACAACAATAGGATGATGGTGACCACCTGTCAGCGCCCCCAGGGCCAGCAGCCCATCACTGCCAGCCCCCTCCACTGGGGCCAGGTATGCCTCTCCTTCCTACAACTCCAGACCCAGGTGGAGGCAGGCCTGCCCGGCCCCCAGGGTCAGACCCTTCCCACCCCCTCTCCCCTCGCCACAGCAGCGGTGCCATCTTTGCAGAGGAAGTAAGCTGAACCACCCTCCTAGCCCATCTGGCTCCGCCCTAGCCCGGCCCCCATAGTGCTCCAGGAGATTGGATCCCCGCTCTGAGCAGGTACAGCTGG
>NW_006295387.1:6841-9541 GCF_000327345.1 Myotis davidii | reverse complement strand
TTAAAAGTGTGGTTCTGAACTCAATAGCCTCCATTGACAGTTTTGTCCTGTTTCTTTGTCTCCGCATTTTTTATGCTTTCTTGGTGCACCCCCTAGTGGTCTTTGTGCGCAGTCTTGTTGTAGTTAAGCCTTGATTGTTGTAGTTAATGCTAGGGGGATTTGACCTCCAGGCCAACTGGCTGTGAGAATCTGGAATTAATCTTAATGTATCTTTTGAGGTCTCTAAATTGAGGCTTTTTTCAAGAGGATAACCAGGTATCTCAACATTCTTGCTTTATACATAAATTCGTGACAATCTTAATTCCATACTAGTTTATCATGAAAAACCTGTCCTCGACTAATATATTTGTACTGCCATGTTTTAACAGTAGGTTTAAATTTGTGATTTATTATTCTAGTGTTTATAACTTGAAAACCAACCTTAGAATAAATTTGTAAGAAAAACATTCATTGTTATATAGATTGGAATTGTATTATATTTATAAAAATTCATGTATGGGTAGGTCTCTAGGCCTGGCCAGCGATCAGGGCCAATCTGTAGGGTGACTGGTGGGGTAATTGGGGGGCAGGGGGACACCTGCTAGCACCCATCTTGGCCAGCCTGAGGTGACTGGCGGGGTGACCGGGGAGGTGTGGGGGCCACAGGCACCCACTTTGGCTGCCCTGGGGCCTGTGGGCTGGGGGCAGTTCCTGCATTGAGTGTCTGCCCCTTGGTGGTCGGTGCACATCATAGCAACTGGTCATTCCACCTGTTGTTCTGACATTCAGCCGATTTGCATATTAGGCTTTTATTATATAGGATTAATTTATGGAGCCCTGGCCAGTTTTTCTCAGTGGATACAGCATTGGCCTGTGCACTGAAGGGTCTCAGGTTTGATTGTGATCAAGAGCACCTGCTCGGGTTGTGGGCTCCATCCTCAGTAGCGGGTGTGCAGGAGGCAGCCAATCAATGAGTGTCTCTCATTATTGATGTTTCTGTCTCTCCTTCTCCCTTCCTCTCTGAAATCAATAAAAATATATTTAAATTAAATTAAAAAGAGTTGATGTATGTACTACATTTTGTCTTTTCAGTCAAGAACTTGGCATACATCTATACTTAGTCAAGTTTTATTTTAAACTTCTAAAAGTTGTGTGATTTTATTTACATATCCAGAGCATTGCTCACTGAAGTTATTTCCAAGTTTTGTAGGGGTGTTTTGTTTGTTTGTTTGTTTTTGGTTATTGCCCTGAAGAATTAAATTTTGTTTTTATTTTATTCTTTTTAATATTTCTGCTACTATTCACAAAGTAAACTAAAAGGTATTATTAAAGTATTAAATCTTATCATTGATAAGTCACCATAAGTAAAAAGAGAGTCACCTAAAATGTATTCGAGCAGTATTGGCCAGAATCTGTAAAGCCACTAAGCTGTTGCTCTGTTGAAAGTACTAGAAATTTCAAGGCCTGTGTATAGTAGGTTTAAGACTTCTGATACAAATTGCCAACTTGCCAAACTATTTGCAATTATGCCAATTTACATTCATACCACCTGGCTATAGGACCTTGATCATCTTGCTTTGAGTTCTATTTCTACCAACAGCAACTGAGGCTGCGAGCTTCCCATGTGTGGCCAATACCAGGTATCACCACTGTTTTTTATCTTTGCCAACATATGGAAGATTAAAAATACTGTTGCGTTGTTGGTTTTTTTAATCTTTGGTTATTAATGGAGGTAGTTATTTGCTTCTGGCTTTATGAACATTTTAACTTCTCTTCTGAAATACTCGTTCATGTCTTTTGTTCATTTTTCTTGTTGGGCTTTACATGCATAAGAATATTAATCTTATGCCATATTTTTCCCAGTTTTTATTTTTTTACTTTGCTTACTGTGATTTTTGAGAATCAGTTGGCTTTCCTGTCTAAACAAATTTAGACATTTTTCTCCATTTATGTTTTCTTCCTCTGCTTTTCACCTAAGAAAGGCCTTCTTCATCCTGAGACCTGTTGGATATATATTATATCTTTTGAGTTTATTTCTTTGATTTACATTTTTAATACATTTTGAATTTATTTTGCTATGTGGTAATCTCTACTTTAAAAACAAAGGTTGAGCAGGATGGGGTTGAGCAGGGAAGACTTTTGATAAGAATGACACCAGTTAATAACGGCAATATAGATGCCATCCTGAGGCCCTCAAATGGAGAATTTACATCTATTTAATTCCTTCTTCTTGACACTGAATAGAGTTGAGCCATCAGTTGTGGTTTGTGTCACATATTGTCCAGTTTCTTAGGCATTACTTTGATCAAGATTATAGTTACCAAAAAAAAAATGGATTAAGATATATTCTGAAATGAGCAAGAAAACTTATGATCACCAAAATATAGACCCTAAAACCCTCTTAGAAACTTCCTCCTCATTTGCATCTATAGCGGGGTCTTAAAAGTTAAGTATCAAAATTAAAAATTTAACCATGATTACCCAGCAGTTCAATGCCAGAAAAAGTAGAGAGGGAGCTTAGCTCTTCCTATGACTCTGTTCTCCTGCTCTCTTCCTCCCAACAGACGTTTTCCATGCTTTTAAAAAACACAGAGATAGGGAAGACTCTGGTTTCCTTTTTCAAATGAGATTATACTATCACCCTGTAACTTCATTTATTTTATTTCTTAATACACTTTTATTGATTTTAGAGAGAGAAGAAGGGAAAAGGAGAGAGAACCA
>NW_006295387.1:3725-6775 GCF_000327345.1 Myotis davidii | reverse complement strand
ATCACACTCAGGACCCTTTGGTGCATAGAATGACACTCTAAGAACTGAGCCACACCAACCAGGGCTGGAACTTCATTTTTAAAAATAATAGTCATCTCTCCAGGTCAATGGATATATCCATGTGTTCTTTTACACACACACACACACACACACACACACACACATTTAGATCCTAGAATCAAGTACTGAATAACTTGGACTAGAAATTGGGCCATATTAACTCACTTTTTAACATACAATTTAAAGTCAATTTTACCAAGTCTATTTTTTAAATGTAAGAGATGTAAGATATGGCATTTTGAAATGTCTTTTAAAAAGCCATATGTGCAATTTTATTGAAGTCTGTACATTTTAAAAAGCAGGAGTTTAATTTTTTAAGTAAATAAAGTGTGCCTCTTTCATATAAAAATAAATAAATTGTGCCACAAAATATTCATTGTAGACACAACATTGTATAAAGATTAAAACTGTTGCAATAGTACTGGCCAGTGTGGCTCAGTTGGTTGAACATTGTCTTGAGCAGCAAAAGATTATGGATTTAATTTCCAGTAAGGACACATGCCCAGGTTGTGGGCTTGGTCCCGAGTTAGGGGCATGCAGGAGACAGCTGATCAATGTTTCTCTCTCTTCTTATTCCTTCATCTCCCTCTAAAAATCCATTTTAAAAACTATTGATAGAGATTAAAATGGTTTATTAACATAAAACAAGAGAGGCAATCTACAAAATCCAAAAAAATTTCCTAATCACATACTTTAACTCACAATTTCTGTATTGACACTAACAAGGTATTTCTCTAATTCAAGACTTGGCATGACAATAAGGCACACTTAAAGAAAATGTTTAAGTTTTTCTTTCTACTCTTCTTAGATTTTTTTTTTTTAATTTGGAAATATTGGGGGACCAGACGGGCAAGTCCAACTCAAGGAGAGGGACTTCCACTGGTGCTCAGGCCGCACCAACCTTTTATTGATGTGGGATACACCCATAGCATAGCCCTTAGGCAGGCAAGTTCCAGTAACACACAGATTAGCTCATCAGCAGACAATTTCCAGTAATAGGCAGACTATCTAATCAACAAGGATTTACATGAGTTAAGGTGGGGAGAATGCTTCAGCTACCATTATCTAGATTAACTGGGTAGTGCACAGCTCCGACCTTTGCTAGGGCTTCAAAGGTCACCAGTTTTTGGGGGTCTCTGTCTATGCTCAGCTAGTGAAGACAACAGGTGGTCTCCAACAAAATTCTCCCCCATCTTCTGATTTTTCAAACTTCTTTTATTTTACAGGCTCTTCAAATTCCATTTGAGTTCAGCTTCTTCATCATTCATTTTAGATGTGCTAGGGCACTCTGAAAAATGCCTTACTCTAGAAGGCCCTGCCCTTTCTGAAGCACAGATGGAATTTGAACGCCAAAGACCTTTATTGGCCTCAGGAGACTCAAGGAAAGCCTCCCATCCTTTCAGCCTTTCCTCCCTTTCTCTTGTGGTCTCCTCTACCTAATAATCTGTAGTTCCATCCCATACTTGGCTAGTGATTTGATGACCGCTTAAACCACCGTCCATCCAGAGTTTGAATACAATAATCAGCTTTCTCTGGTTCCCTGAAGGACACAGAAGCCACACCATCTGGGTGTCTATCAAATAGAAGAAGCTTCCTAATTTGTCCAAACTTCGAACACTCTACTCAAAGATCTCTGATCTCATTTAGCACCAACGGATCATCCTCAAAATCCATAGGATGAAACATATTTTTGATGATGACAACTCGTTCATGGGGCATTCAGATTGACCCATCCTTTCTCTCAAGTCTCCAATCCAATTGCTTTTGTTGCTGAGATAGCTTTTTCTTGTAATCCTTGCACTTCTTCTTCTTCTTAGAGGCATCATATTCTCTCTTCAGTTGAAACTTTGCCACCTGCACATGTAATCTGTAACCTCTAATTTCATTTTCATCCAAAAGTTTTAATGCAAGATCCACAGACTCCCTCTTCAAATAACAGAAAAGCCCATCTCCTTTAAGATTCCCTTGATTATCTTTGTAAAGCTTGACCTTAAATTCTTCTGTTTGAGGATCTCTCATAATAATGCCAAACTTGGACATGAGTTGTATAAATTCATCCAGTGTAATGTCTGGAGGCAAACCAGACACATATACATTTGTATTTCTGCCTTCTTCAACCTCCATCGTGGGTGTCTCCGTACAATTTTTGCAATCACAACTGCTCGTCAAAGTCGTCTTTCTTATCCAAGTTGTTGTGGCTCATGTTGCCGACTTAGCCCAGGGGAATAGCCACGTTGGGCGCCAGAAGTTGGGGTCCAACCCCAGCAGGTCCAGGGGTCCCCAAAGGTGTGGACAGAGTCAGCGAAGAAGGAATGACACAGAGACAGCCTTCAGTTGATCAGCAGCCTAGCCAGGATCTCCAGCCAAGTTCTGTGTCTTAGATTCTATTACAACTTGAGTGCTTGAGTGTTGTTGAATAATAAAATTCAGAAAATTATAAAAATAAAAATTGTAGCCTTGTTTCCAAAATTGTAGCCAAATATTTTACACATGCATACAAACTAAGAGTTTAGTTGTCAAACATTTGTACTTTTATTTGTATATCTCTCATTTGATCATTGTATAATTAAAATTTTAATATTCTCCCCAAATTTCTCTTAGGGTAAAAACATACCATTTATTATATAATATTAATTAAGGTTCTACTTTGTGCTAATTCATTTTCTAGGTGGTGGGTGGAGCAAACTATTTCATTGAATTCGAGGCCAGAGAAACCACATGTTCCAAGGAAAGTAATAAAGAGTTGACTGAAAGTTGTGAGATCAATAAAGTTGGAGTGAGTAGTCATGCAACTCTCTACTTATTCCCTGGATATCTATTTGATATTTTATACATGTTTAAATATTTCATGACTAACACTGTTCTCTATTTTGGCTTTTGTTTTCATGGATAGGAAATTCTAAGATGCACTGCTGATGTTTATGTGGTACCTTGGGAGAATAAAATTGAGTCTACTGTCAAATGTCAATCACCAGGAAAGGTATGTTTCT
>NW_006295387.1:2671-3470 GCF_000327345.1 Myotis davidii | reverse complement strand
CTCTTAATGAAGGGCAGCCCCTGCTGTGCAGAGTCACTACTAGCTCTGGGGCTTGGAGATGTGCCTGAGATGCTTCACTGGCATCTGCCTCCATCCAAGGGACTTGGGAGCAATACAGACCTCAGACCCCACTCCACATCGACTGAATCCAAATCTGCATTTTAACATGGTCCCCAGAGTTTCATACCCACATTCAAGTGTGAGAAGCATTAATTTATATAATCTTTTCTATGGGCAACACAAAACGGTGTGCAGGATTCTAAATCCTTTCTTAACTAGCACAGAAAATGGACAAACAAATGTGCCTTGTGGCCTACTGCAATTTGCTTTTCTAATAATATGTACCTTAGAATGGATGTCATCGACTGTTATAGAAAGATTCTTGCTAGTCTGAATAAACTGTGGCATCTGGACCCTGAACACATGTGAAAATAAGGAAAGTCAAGAGACTGAATGTGAACTTCTTAATAGGGCAAAAATAATAATAAAAGCTACGAGAGGTCAAAGAGGGACAACAAGAATGACAGACTGGCCAAAGCGGGGACAGGAGGAAGAAAACTAATTGACTTTCTGTTTCAATAATTGGCTACTTTTATCAAACTAGTGGCCCGGTGCACAAAACTCATGCACAGGGGAGGGGGTGTTCCTCAGCCCGGCCTGCACCCTCTCCAATCTGGCACCCCTCGAAGGATGCCCTACTGCTGGTTTACAGGGATCAGGCCTAACTGGCAGTCAGACATCCCTCTAGCAATCCGGGACTGCTGGCTCCTAACTGCTCACCTGCCTGCCTGCCTGCCTG
>NW_006295387.1:2137-2436 GCF_000327345.1 Myotis davidii | reverse complement strand
CTCCCTGCCAGCCTTATAACCCACAACTGCCCTCCCCTCTTGGCCTCTAACCACCTCTACCTTGGCCCCACCACCCTGGCTTTCTCCAGAAGTATGTCCAGAAGGTCTCCTGGAAAGTTTCCCAGTCTAATTAGCATATTACCCTTTTATTAATATAGATAAAACCTGGTGCACTGTTGGAGGCTGGCTGGTTTGCCCTGAAGGGTGTCCCAGATCAGGGTGGGGATTCCCCTGGGGTGTGGGGAAGCCCGGGTGAGGGGCCTGTGGTGGTTTGCAGGCCAGTCATGCCCCCATGGGGG
>NW_006295387.1:0-2086 GCF_000327345.1 Myotis davidii | reverse complement strand
GTAAGCCTGGGAAGGGGGCCTGTGGTGGTTTGCAGGCCAGTTATGCCCCCATTGGTGTGGGAGTCCCCACTGGGCATGGTGCCAGCCTGTGCGAGGGTCTGGAGCAGTTTGCAAGGCCAGCCACGCCCCCATGGGGTGAGGGTCCCCACTGGTGTGCCTCGCCAGCCTGGGTGAGGGGCTGATGGCTGTTTGCAGGCTGGCCACAGCCTCTTCAGGGTGGGGGTCACCACTGTGGTGCCTGGCCAGCCTGGGTGAGGGGCTGAGGGGTGTTTGCAGGCTGGGCACACGACCCAAGCTCCCAGTCCCTCTTTTTTTTCTTTTTTCTTTTTTTTCAGTGCCTCCTTGAGCAAAGGGAAGCAGGTATCTGGGATTTATTTATCTTCTACTAGAGGCCTGGTGCATGAAAATTCATGCACTGGAGAGGGGGTCTTTTAGCATGGCTTACCCCATCTCACAGTCCAGGAGCCCTCAGGGGTGGGAGGCGACTTGGAAATCAGGAGAAGGTGATACCCCATCACACCTCTGCTGCTGTCATTGCCAGAAGTGCAAACCTCGACTGGCTCTGGTTACCCAAGCCTCGGGCAGCCCTGGGTGGCTAGGCAGCTGCCATTTGAGGCTTGCCTGTGCCTCGGGCCAGCTCTGGGAAGCTGGAGAGTTTAGGGGACTGGGGTTCTCTGGAGGCAGGTGAGCAACAAGGCCAGACCCACCTGGGGGCAAGCCCGGCCTTGCTGCACACCTGCCACCCTGGTGGGCTGAGATGACTGGGCGCCACCATCTTGTGTCTGTGGGCACCGCCATCTTTGAGAGCATGGCAGTCAATTAGCATATTCCCTCTTTATTGGCTGTGGGTGCTGCCATCTTTACCATAGCAAGAGGATCAGTTAGCTATTCTTTATTAGATAGAATAATTGAAACTTTGTAGCCTTGAGCAGAGGCCAGGGCTGGCCAGGGCAAGCAGGAAGCTTGACTTCCTCCATCACCAGGGGCAACCCAAGCCTCCTGCTTGCTCCAGCTCCATGGCCACTGCCAACTTGGTTGGGTTAATTTGCATACTGACTCCTTATTGGCTGGTGGGCATGGCTTGTGGTGTACCGGAGTGACACCAATTTGCATGTTTCTCTTTAATTGGTGTAGATAGTTACTCCCACTTCACAAATCTATTCTGATAATTCTCTTTCTGAGTCAGAGTGTTTCTCAGAAGTCAGTAATTTCTATTTACTCATCAACTACTCTTTGCAACAAGGCTTTGAAATAGGAGTGTTCTGTTTGTGTATTTGTTGCTGAGGCTAGAATGAGCAATCCTCAGTTTTCAGCAGCTCTGAGTTTAATGATAACAATGGAAAGCAGGAGTAGTGACATAGAAAGAAATCTTTTTTTTAATACTTGACAAGGGAATATCATAAGATGTGATGCAAAATTTATTCAGAAATTTTTATGAGGAAATGCCTCTCCAGCCACATTTTATCATTGATTCATCTTTGTGAAGAGTGCTGATTTTTACCAAAAAAGAACAATATGATTGTCTTTAATTGCTTCTAATGTGAGGGAAGCACACATTTCATAATCCTTGCTGTGTTCTGACTAGTGAAACAAGACAGGGCTTTAAATAGCTACAGTCACTATTGGAGGCATGTGCCACTGTTACTTCAAGTTATTGGATGCATTTGAGCCTCTGAGTTTTTATTCCATTTCAAACATTATCTGTACTTTTCAATAAAGAACCAATGATGTCAGGAACAAGTCTCATCTTGACAACTGGTTGCTTCAGTCTTCTCTTGTTGAATGATAACATCATATTAACAGAATTTTACTATACTTACAGGAGCAACTTAGAAATTGCGTGTACAGGGGTCGACCTTGGGAGGCAAGGGCAGAGCCAACATCTGAGAGTGTGGCCTCTTGACCAGTGGGCATAATCTCCATGCCTGGCACAATAGCCCCAGCAACCTGTCAGCAGCCCTGAATGGAAGGACAAGAAGATGGGATAGAATGTCAATAGAGAAGAATGCCACTTCATCATTCTGTTTTTGGGTGAAATAAAGTTTATCTTGGAAACTAAGATGGCGGCAGTGATAAACACCGGGAA
>NW_006295386.1:0-218 GCF_000327345.1 Myotis davidii | reverse complement strand
GTGAGGGTCAATTTGCATATTACCTCTGTTATTTATAGGATTTCTGTATATAGAATGTAGGTAGATAAAGATAGATGATAGATTATAGGTAGATAGTTGATGATAGATGATAGATAGATACATAGATAGATAGATAGATAGATAGATATTAAAATTGAATCAGAATGTTTTCTGATATACAGTGGCAAGACACCTGTGCAGCTGGAAGAAAGAACTGA
>NW_006295385.1:675824-681031 GCF_000327345.1 Myotis davidii | reverse complement strand
CAATAAGTATAAAAGGCACAATATAAAATGGAACGTGAAGTATAGTGCTAATTATATACATGCGTAAGAAAAATACTGGAAGAAAATGTGTACTATAAGAAAATATTCTGAAAGAAAATAGTTATCAGTCATTTTCTTTGGATGATAAGAGTACTGGTAACTTTAACTTTTTTAGATATTCTACAATGAGCACAGAATACATTTATTTGGAGTACCTTTATTTAAAGTATAAATTTTATTTTAATACTTGACTTTACATTTTAAAAATATGGTCTGTTGTTTTACTCTGGTGAACACTATGTTATGCTGCAGTATCAAATCTATGATATCAAAGTTTATATCTTTATCACTTATATAATGCAAGGAGCTCTCCTCCTTGTTAATATTCTGAGAACAGGCTGGAGCAACAGCCCCAACCAGGACATGCTGCTCTTGTGGCAAAGGGAAAAGAGAGCTGAAAGAACCAGCCAGTCACTCTTAAAGCTTCTGTTCAAAACAGTCACTTTCAGTCATATTTTATTTGCCAAAGCAAGTCACACTGCCAGCCTATGTCACTGGGGCACGGAGTATAATTCTATGGCAGAGAGAGGCCTGGTAATATTTAGCACAGTAGAAAAAACATAACTTCATCAAGTAATACAATATACTATACCTATGCCATATCTGCTTACTTTTAATTCTTTAAATATGTACAGAATTATCAGGGTTTCCATGTAAAGATATATAGGGGGAATCCTGTACTGCCCTGGGTTGGAGGAGGGCAGCCATTCACATAGTTGTATTTTTTACAGCTTACCTATCCATACTCAGTAGCTCTGAACATTATACAAGAACTAAAGGTCCGGTGCACAAAATTTGTGCATGGGAGGGGGAGTGTCCCCTCAGCCCAGCCTGTAACCTCTCCAATCTGGGCCATCCCTCTCACAATCAGGACTGCTGGCTCCTAACTGCTTACCTGCCTGCCAGCCTGATCACCACTAATCACCTCTGCCTGCCAGCTAGGTTGCCCCCAAATGCCCTACCCCCACCAGCCTGGTCGCCCCTTACTGCCCCCTGTGCTGGCCTGGTTGCTCCCAATTGCCCCCCTCTGCCGACCTGGTCGCCCCTAACTGCCCCCCCTCTGCCAGCCTGGTCACACCCAACTGCCCCCACCTGATGGCCTGGTTGCCCCTCACTCCCCCCTCTGCTGGTCTGGTTGCCCCCAACAGCCCCCTTGCCGGCCTGGTTGCCACACACAGCCTGTTGTCAATAAGTAGCTCTGTTGTCAATAAGGTTGTCCCTCACTAACCCCTCTGCTGGTCTGGTCACCCACACAGCTTGCTGTTCGGTTGTTACTGTGACAGCATCCTGGACAATTTGCATATTCCTCTATTAGTATAGATGGTATATATTTTCCTTTTATTCATTAAAACTCTAATTTTGTTTATTATTTTACTTATTTGGACTGAGTTCTTATCATCCTTTCATCTGAATAAGAGTTTATAAGCCTATATTATACATACGTGTGTGTGTGTGTGTGTGGGTGAGAGAGAGAGAGAGAGAGAGAAGTGCCTATGTAGAATTTTATACCTGCTCTCAGTTGATATTTTGAAAGAGAGTTCTCAATGCATCTTAATTTCCTTGAACTCATTAAATAAAAAAGACACAGGTCATTAATGAAATACCCTTGCAGTAATTACTCATTCTTTTCATTGATAATAAATAAAATTTGAGTATTTAAAGAGTTCTAAGTGTGCCTTACATAAATATTACATGGAAACAAAACTGATATAAGTAATGACTCCTGTTATTTTAAGTAAAGATCAGAAAGAAAAGGGAATGAAGAGTTATATTTGTTTTTAAAATGAAGTTATAAATACCACTTTTCCTATCCCACCACTGCCACCAAAAAAAATACCACTTTTCCTAAACAGAACAAGAGCTTATCTAAGTTATTTTTCATTTTAAAATCTTTATTGTTGAAAGTATTACATACATCCCCTTCTTCCCCTCTAACCCATTCTAGCCCACCCTCGCCCCAGTGGCTTTCGAACAAGTCACTTCTCTAATAGCCTTCTAGAACGAATTAAGTTCAAGAACCAAGGTTCCACTGCATTTATTTGATGCACTTGTCAATTGGATTGTTTTCTTAGTTTCCCTTTCTGATAGTTCATTATTAATCTATTATAGCAACCGATTTCTAGATATTTGTTTTGTGTCCTGCTATTTTACTGAATTTACCAGTTATAGTAGTTTTTGTGTGTGGAATCTTTAGGGTTCTCTATATACAGTATCATGTCATCTGCAAATAATGACAGTTTACTTTCTTCTTTCCAACTTGGATGTCTTTTATTTCTAGGACTTTCAGTACTATGTTGAATAAGAGTAGTGAAAGTGGACATCCCTGTCATGTTCCTGATCTTAAAGGAAATGCTTTTAGTGTTTCCCCATTGAGTATGATGTTGGCTGTGTGTGTGTGTGTGTGTGTGTGTGTGTGTGTGTGTGTCATATATAGCCTTTAATGTGTTGAGGTATGTTGCCTGTATTCCAACTTTACTGAGAGTTTTTATCAGAAATGGGTCCTAAATTTTGTCAAATGCTTTTTCTGCATCTATTAATATGATCATATGGTTTTTACCCTTAATTGTGTTTATGTGGTGTATCACAGAAATTTGCAGATTTTGTACCAACCTTGCATCCTAGAATAAATCCCACTTGATCATAGTGTGTGATTTTTTTAATGTGTTGCTGGATCTTGGTTGCTAAAATTTTGTTGAGGATTTTTCATCTTTGTTGAACAGGGATATTGGCCTGTAATTTTTTTCCCTTTGTAGTATTTTTATCTGGTTTTGGAGTTAGGATAATGCTGGCCTCATAAAATTATCTTGGGAGTCTTCTCTCCTTGAATTTTTTTGGTAATAGTTTGAGAAGGGTAGGTTAATTCTTCTTAAAATGTTTGGTAAAAGTTATCTGTGAAACCATTTGGTCAGGGACTTTTGTTTGTTCGAAGTTTCTTGGTTACTGCTCCAGTTTCTTTAGTTGTAATCAGCCTGCTCAGATATGCTGTTTCTTCCTGATTCAGTTTTGGGAGATTTTATGTTACTAGGAATTTTTATATATCTTTCAGATTGTTTAATTTGTTGGCATATCCTTGTTGGTAATATTTTCTTACAAGCCTTTGTATTTTTGTGGTGTCTCCTTTTTCACTTCTAATTTTATTTACTTAGGTCCTCTATTTTTATTTCTTGATAGGTTTTCTTAAAGGTTTATCAATCTTGTTTATCTTCCAAAAAACAGTTTTTGGTTTCATTGATCTTTCATATTGTTTTTGAATACTCTATTTTGTATATTTCTGCTTTGATTTTTATTATTTCCTTTCTTCTACTCACTTTGAGCATTGTTGATTTTTTCTAGTTCCTTTAAGTGTAAGGTTAGATTGTTTGATATTTTTCATTTGTTTCTTAAGGTAGGCCTTTGATAGTATGAATTTCTCTTTTAGGACTACTTTGGCTGTGTTTTATACATTTTGGATTGTTGTGTTTTTATTTTTCTTTGTCTGGAGGTAATTTTTTACTTCTTCCTTTAGCTCACTGTTAACCAATATTTTTGTTTAGTAATATGTTATTTAGCTTTCATGTTTTTAATTTTTTTATAATTGATTTCTAGTTTCATATGATTATGGTCAGATAAGATTGATATGATTTCAATCTTCTTAAATTTATTGAGACTTTGTTTTGTGTGCTAACATGTTGTCTATCCTAGAAAATGCTCAATGTGCCTTTGGAGATAATGTATATTCTGCAGCTTTGGGGTGAAATGCTAAAGTTTAAAGTATTTTCTATAAACTGCCTTTTTTTCAACTTATAAGACAAAAAGACTCATTTTAAATTAAAATACTATATAAGTTCTAGCAATGTGTCTTAGAGAAAATTTTGCTGTTAAGTTTCTTTGGAGGCAGAACTTGCTTGCTATTTATAATCTTTTCTCCTAGAAACAACATGAAAGAAACTTTGTATAGTGTATAGTTAAAACTTCTGCCTTATAAGAATTTTGTTTGCATTGAGAAGTACCTTTTGGTCCCATAGTAGTAGTTTTGTCTGCATTTTTATTATAGTGCATACTGCTAAATGATTCAGAAAGGTTATTTCACACTCTTGTCAACTCTTGATATTAATGTCCTATTTTTTGTCATTCCACTAGAATGTAATATTTTATTTTCTTGTAATCCTTTATTAAAATTTTATTTTTTCTTTTTCTTTTAATTACCTATTGGTCCACTTTTGTATTGGGTTGTGTAGCTTTTACTGTAAATTGGCTTCTGTTACTGAAACTAATCTAGTCACCAGTGTCTCTTCATTGCTTGACCTTTTCCTCATTCTTGAATCCATTCCCTTCATTGTCTTTCATAAAAGACCTTAACTCCTGATTTTCTTCTTCTCAGGCTACTTTTCCTTTTATATGTTTTTTTTTTTTACCTGTATCAACTCACCCCTCTTCACAATATGTATTTTTATGTCTTCTTTATGATGACAGTTATGATTTCTGATTAGTGACCAAATTACAGATGCCTCTAATACTACTGTAGTTTATGTCTCCATTCACAATTGAAGGAAAGACTGAATTTCTGTTAGAGATTAGTGAAAATAAAGATGTAATTTTTTCTCATCCAAGTTCACCAGCTCCCTGAATTCTGTCTGGCCTTATGAGTGTATGGACCTCAGAATAGGTACACCTACAAGACTGCCACTTTCTGTTGCTTACTGGTCATTTCCACCTACATATCTCATTGACATCATTATTATAATTAAACTAGAGGCTCAGTGCACAAAAATTTGTGCACTCGGGGGGGTCCCTCAGCCCGGCCTGTACCCTCGCAGTCTGTGGAACCCCTCAGGGAATGTCCACCTGCTGGCTTAGGCCTGCTCCCCAGGGGACTGAGCCTAAGCTGGCAGTCAGACATTCCTAGATCTACCAAGGAGGTGGGAGAGACTCCCACTACCCGGCTTGTGGCTGAGCAGAGCTCCCCCTATTGGAGGGCACTGACTACCAGAGGGCAGCTCCTATGTTAATCGTCTGCCCTCTGGCCGTCAGTTGATCATAGCGACCAGTTGTTCCCCACCCTTAGGGTCAATTTGCATATTACCCTTTCATTATGTAGGATACTGCTTACAGATCAGTATGACTAATTACAGGAATCCACTTATGTAAAAATAAAAATTCAAAAACAA
>NW_006295385.1:653689-675378 GCF_000327345.1 Myotis davidii | reverse complement strand
CGCAGCTGGCCAGGGCAGGCGGGAACCTTGGCTTCCTCCATTGCTGGGGCAACCAAGCCTCCTGCTTGCTCCAGCTCTGTGACTGCTGGCCGCCATCTTGGTTGGGTTAATTTGCATATAGTCACTCTGATTGACTGGTAGGCGTGGCTTAGGGCATAGCAAAGGTATGGTCAATTAGCATCTTTGTCTTTTATTAGTGTAGTTTTATTTGAATGCCATGTATATGCTAGACAAAATGCTAGGTGCTTTTCATACATTACCTCCTTCAGTCTTCTTTAGAGTTTTATTATTTCAATTGTAGAGATATGGAAACATTCGGCTGAAGATTAGGCTTTCCCAAGATCATAAATGTGGAAGCTGAATTCAGATTCATATCTTTCTGACTCTAGAGCCTATGACCTTAATTGTTATACCATAATATTATATCTTTATCCCACTTCCCTACCACCCACCCCTAGATTCAGTTCCCTGCTGGTGCCACCACCTTCCATTGAAGCCAAATAACAGAATCATCCTAGACTTTCCTTTTCTTTTACATCGAAGTTGTTCAGTTTATCCTCCAAAATGTTTCTTTAGCAGAAACCGGTTTGGCTCAGTGGATAGAGTGTCAGACTGAGGGGTCCCAGGTTCGATTCCGGTCAGGGGGTTGTGCCTGGGTTGCAGGCACTTCCCCAGTGTGGGATGTGCAAGAGGCAGCTGATCGATGTTTCTCTCTCATCGATGTTTCTGCTCTCTATCTCTCTCCCTTCCTCTCTGTGAAAAATCAATAAAATATATTTTAAAAAAAGAAATGTTTTAAAAAAAATTGTTTCTTTAAACCATTATCTACCCCTCCCCTCAATCAGACTGCCACTGCTAGATCCTTAGATTAAGCTTTTTTAAAAAATATATTTTATTTATTTTTTACAGCAAGGAAGGGAGAGGGACAGTTAGAAACATCAATGAGAGAAAAACGATCAGCTGCCTCCTGCACACCCCCTCCTGGGGATGTGCCCGCAACCAAGGTACATGCCCTTGACCGGAATCGACCCCAGGACGCTTCAGTCTGCAGGCCGACACTCTATCCACTGAGCCAAACCAGTTAGGGCAGATTAAGCTTTTCTTCATCTTATCTTAGATCAGCAATTTTCAACTCTTTCATCTCATGGGATGTATAAACTAATTATTAAAATTCTGATCTGACAAAAGGTATAATTTTGACCCATTCTCGATGGCTATTGTGCTGGCTGTTGTCATTTTTGTTACTTAACATTGTAGGGGAAAAGAGGTCAGTGCCCCTGACTAAATAGTCAGGTATTACATGTCTTAAGGTTTCTTGTGGCACAACAATTGAAAATCGCTGTCTTATATGGATTTTTCCATTAGTCTCCTACTTATTCTCTCTACTTTCACTTTCATGTTCCTTTAAACTACACCACTTCTCAAATAAGCTTTCTTATACAAAAATCTGATTTGCTACTTTTCTATTTAAATTCCTTCAATAGCTCTATCTTATAAAAAAGATAAAATTCAGTTCCTTAGCATGTCACAAACATCCTATCTAATAAAAGAGAAACATGGTAATTGGCGTACGACAGCTACCCTTCCCATTGGCTAATCAGGGCAATATGCAAATTAACTGCCAGCCAAGATGGGGGCCGGCAGCCAGGCAGCTTGAAACTAACATGAGGCTTGCTTGCTTCAGTGCCGGAGGCCTCCAACATTGCCCGCCTGCCGCTGCAGGCCTCTGAGCTGCAACTCTAAGCAACTATGTAACAAATAGAGAAGCTAAACAAAACCCCAGAAACCTGCTGGGCTTCAGCCAGCAGGACCACAACATTGTAAGCAAAGGCCAGAAACCTACTTTCAGCAGCTGAGGCCTAAGAGCTGGAGCCAATCCTCAAAGCTAAAGCTGGCCCAGAATTTAAAAAAAAAAAAAAAGCAGTTGGGAGCTTCAGTCACTCTCGGCCTGAAAACAGCCCTCAGCCCCTCACCCAGGCTGGCCAGGCACCCCAGTGGGGACCCCCACCCTGATTCAGGACACCTTTCAGGGCAAACCCGCCAGCCCCACCCATGCACCAGGCCTCTGTCCTCTATAGTGAAAGGGTAATATGCCTCCCAGCACCGGGATCAGTGGAGCCGCGAGTCCTCCCGGCACCGGGATCAGCGTGACAGGGCAGCGCCCAAACCCCCTGATCACCCTGCGGCTCTGTGTGTGACAGGGTGCGGCACCCCAACCTCCCCCCCCCCACGGGCCCTGCTCTGTGCGTGACCGGGTGGTGCCGCAACCTCCCCATTGACCCTGCCTTGAGTGTGACAGGGAACAGTGCCCCAACCCCCCAATTGTCTCTGAGCATGACTGAGGGTGGCATCACAACCTCCCGATAGCCCTGCTCTGTGTATGACAGGGGGCGGCACCCCAACTCCCCAATCGGCCCTGCTCTGAGCCTGACCAGGGGCTGCACCTAGGGATTGGGCCTGCCCTCTGCCACCCAGGAGCAGGCCTAAGCCAGCAGGTTATTATCTCCCGAGGGGTCCCAGACTGCGAGAGGGCACAGGCCGGGCTGAGGGACCCCTCTTCCCCCTGAGTGCACAAATTTTTGTGTACTGCACCGCTAGTCTTACCTAATAATAGACAAACATGTAAATTGACAGGCCCTCCACTATGCTCACCAGACAATCAGGATAGTGTGCAAATTAACCCAACAAAGATGGAGGTTAATTTGCATACATAGGCATGAAGACCGAAGGCCTGGGTCCCGGGTGCCGAAGGAAAACTGGTGCCAGCAGCCAGGGGAAGGGAAAGCCTATTGCACGAATCTCTTCATGCAGTGGGCCTCTAGTTCCTCAAATAAATGCTTATGTCTATTCTCTTTCCTTACTACTTTCCCATAATTGTGCTTTAGTTATATCTTGGAGACCTCCTACTCTCATACTTTTGCACCTGCTATCCTCTCCATCTATAATTCCTTCTCTTCCTTACCTTTGTTACTTTCTCTTCCTTCCTTACAAACCTATTCTACAGCTCCAGACTCAATTCAAGTAACCTTCCGTATGAAGCACTATTAATTCCCTATTCCCATTATACTAAGTTCATGATTTCTGTGTTTTAGATGCCTCCACTATAAACTTAGGTTAACAACAACTACCTTAAAGGAGTTGTTATGAGGAATTAAAGGAATAATAAATGTAAAATAACTAGTGCAGTGCCTTTAGATAGTACTCAAAATCGGTCCTTTAATACTCCTTCTTCATATAACTCTGTGAATAGTGATGTTATAATCGAATACTTGCCTCTCATTCTGAACTTGCAGATTTTGGAGATTTTCAAGATTAGAGATTTGGTTTACTTTGTATATTCAATGTCTATTTCAGTTTCTGATACATATTAGCTAGTCTATGAATACATTTTAGAGAATAAAATAAACAATATTATGACTAGACACTGAGTAGCCCAGTAGAATGAAGCAAATGGCTTACATGTGTGATTCCTGTCTGTTTTCTCTTTTTAGTGGTGATGAGTTCCTCAACTTCCTCCTGAAATTAAACAAACAATGTGGCCATTTAATAACAGCTGTACAGAATATCATTACTGAGTTGCCTGTAAATTCTCATAAGGTATTCTACAAAAGTTAAGTGAAGAAAAGTATGAATGCTGAAGAACATTTCAGATAAGTCTATGATAATTAGTAATAGCAGTGATATGTTAAAGTTGTATTTTTATTCTAAAAAATATATCAGTACTTAAATATGTTTACTATTACTCCTTTACAACTTATTAATTGAAAAACTTTTGTCTGCTAGCCCTCAAGAAAAATGAGTCAGACTAAAAATTAAACTGATCTGTTTATTGTACTTACTATTTGTTCTAAAGGGAATATAATTTAAAATATAAAGTGACAGGAGACCTAAGTGGAAGTTGAAACAAAACATTGTTGAGTGTTATTAAAAACCATATCAATATATAAGGTGTTTTAGCCCGACCAGCTTGGCTTAGTGGTTGAGCATTGGCCTATGACCTAGGAGGTCACAGTTCAATTCCCTATCAGGGCATATGCCCAGGTTGTGGGCTCAATCCCCAATAGGGGGCGTGCAGGAGGCAGCTGATCAATGATTCTCTCTCATCATTGATGTTTCTATCTCTCTCTCCCTCTCCCTTCCTCTCTGAATTCAATAAAAAATTTAAAAAATAGTGGGTTTTGGATTTTATCAAATGTTTTTTCTGCATCTGTTGATACGATCATGAGATTTTTGTCTTTCAGTTTGTTTATGTGATGTTTCACATTTATTGATTTGTGAATATTGTACTAGCCTTGCCCTGGAATAAATTTCACTAGATCATGGTGTATGATCTTTTTAATATATTGCTGGATCTAATTTGCTAATATTTTGTTGATGATTTTAGCATCTATGTTATCAGAAATATTGGCCTGTAGTTCTCTTATTTTGTAGGGTCCTTATCAGGTTTTGTAATTAAGATAGTGAATTTTTGGAATAGTTTGAGGAAGATAGGTATTAGTTCTTTGAATATTTGGTAAAACTCCCTTGTGATGCTGTCCAGGCGAAAGATTTTATTTGCTGGGAGTTTTGTTTGTTGTTTGTTTGTTTGTGGGTTATTTTTACTGCTTCAGTTACATCAGTTGTTATTGGCCTATTTAGGTTTTCTGATTCTTCCTGATTGAGTTTTGGATGCTTGTGTATTTCCAGGAACTTGTCCATTTCATCCATGTTGCCCAGCTTATTAGCATATAGTTGAGTTGTTCATAGTATTTTCTTACAATCCTTTGTATTTCTGTGGTATCAGTCATTACTTCATCTCTTTTGTTACAGATTTTATTTATTTGGGTCCTCTATCTTTGTTTCTTGATGAGTCTGGCTAGCAATTCATCCATCTTATTTTATTTTTCAAAGAACCAGCTCTTGATTTTATATATTTTTTTATTGTTTTATTGGTTTCTATGTCAGTTATTTCTCCTCTGATCTTTATTATTTCCTTCTATTTTCTCTGGGATTTTCTTTTTGTTCTCTTTTTATTTCTTTTAGTTGTAGGGTTAGTTCCTTTATTTGATATTTTTCTTGTTTCTTCAGGTAGGCCTGTAATGTTATGAACTTCTCTTTCAGGACTGCTTTTGCTACGTCCCATAAATATTTGGATTGTTGTGTGTTCATGTCCATTTATTTCCAGGATGTATTTTTAATTTTTTTATCTCATTTGTAACCCAATCATTGTTTAATAGCATACTATTGTTTAATAGCATACTATTTGGCCTCCATGTGTTTGAATGTTTTTGAGTTTTTTTTATTATAGTTGATTTCTAGTTTCATGTGGTATGATCCAAGAAGTTCCTTGATATAACTTGAGTCTTCTTGGACTTGTAAAGACATATTTTGTATCCTAACATGTGGTCTATCTTTGAGAATGCCCCAGTGCACTTAAGAATAATATTTATTCTGCTGCTTTGGGATTAAATGTTCAGCAAATACCAGTTGAATCAATCTGATTAACTGTGTCGTCTAGGTCACTTTTTCTTTGTTGGTTTTTTTATCTAGAACACCTGTGCTGTGATATCAGTGGGGAGTTCAGGTCCTCTACTATGATTGTATTGCTGTCTATCTCTCCCTTAAAATCCTTCATGAGTTATTTTATATATCTCCTAGAGGCCAGATGCACGAAATTCATCCAAGAATCTTGGCCCTTGCAGATCTGGCTGCCTTGGCCCTCGAAGCCCCAGCTTCATCTGGAAGATTGTCCAGAAGGTCGTCTGGACGGCTGCTATGCTGTCCAGTCTAATTAGCATATTAGCTCTTTATTAAATGGATATATATTTAGCTGCTTCTATATTGGGTGCATATATGTTTACTAGTGTTACATGATCTTTTTGGAGTGATCCCTTTTAATATTATGTAGTGACCTTCCATCTTTGACTCTTTTTATGGACTATTTTGGACTCTTTTTATGGACTAGTCAGATATAAGCAATCCTACCCCAGCTTATTTTTCAGTTCCATTTGTATGGACTACTCTTTTCCATTCCTTCACTTTCATCTTTTTAGCATTTCTTGCAATTCTGATTTTGTGGTAATACTCTTTCAGACTTTCTCTTGTCTGGGAAGCTCTTCAGTCCACCTTCAATTTTGAACTTTAGCCTTGCTGGATAGAGTAGTCTTAGTTTCACATCCTTACTTTTTATCACTTTGAATACTCCATGCCATTCCCTTTTCTCTGTCTTTAGCATTTGCCATTTTAATTATGGTGTGTCTTCGTATGGGTCTCTTTGTGTTCATCTTTATTGGAACTCTCTGTGCTTCCTGGACTTGTATAATTTTTCCCTTCACAAAGTTAGGGAAGTTTTCTGTCATTATTTCTTCAAACAGGTTTTCTATTCCTTGCTCAGATTCTTCTGCTTCTGGTACCCCTATAATGCAGATGTTGTTCTGTTTCATGGTGTCCCAAACTGCCCTTAAACTCTCGTTTTGCTTTTTAAGTGTTTTTTTTTTTTTGCTTTTATAATTGATTTTTTTTACCTTGTCTCCCAAATTGCTGATTAAATCTTTCGTTTCATCAAGCCTGCTTTTAATTTCTTTCATGTATTCTTGATATCAGATATAGTATTATTCATTTTTGATTGGTTCTTATTCATGGTTTCTATGTTACTGTTTTTGCTGCTGTAGTTCCCACTAAGTTGCTTGTAGTTCTCACTAAGTTTCTTCAGCATCCTTATAACCATTATTCTGAACTCTGTCTTACTTCCATCTCATTTTGTGTGTGTTTTTCCTAGAGAGTCCTCTTTTCATTCATTTGGTGGTTATTTCTTTGTCTCCCTATTTTAGTTGTTTGTGTTTGTTTTTTATCTATTAGACATACCTACAGTGACTCTCAGTCTTTGTGGAGTGGCCTTGTGTAGTATATGTCCTGTAGGACACAGAGGTGCTTTCTCCTTGAAATCCTGAAGTGGGTGCTCTAGGAATGACTCTTTTGTGGGTTATTTGAGCTCTCCTGTTGTAATTGGGTCTTGATTGCCATTGTTCTTTACATTGGTGGGATCTCCTCTCAGGCTAGCTGTGGCACTCATTTCAGACAACATTTTTAGAGCTGTTGTGCACGTGTTGATAGGACAAAATAAAACAAAACTGGAAACAACCAAAACATACAGAAGTACCCAACAACAGCAGCAAAAACAACTACAAAGAGCCCTTCCCAGTATGGCTCAATTGGTTTCCCATGTACCACAAAGTCACTGGTTCAATTCTTATTCAGGGCACAAACCCGGTTGTGGGCTCCATCCTCCTTAGAGGGCCTGCAAGGAGGTAGCTGATCTGTGTTTCTATCTTTTATCAAAGTTTCTCTCCCTCTCCCTTCCTCTCTCTAAAATCAGTAACAACATATTTTAAAAGAAAAACGACTACAAAAGAGAATTATTAAAGAGAAAAGAGAATGAGAGTAAATGAAAAAGAATGAAATAAAGCAGTAATAAAAATGAAAAGAATAGTAGAGAAGAGAGGAAGAGGAAAGATTCTGAAAGGAAAGAAGGGAGAGAAAAAATAAGAATAGAGTGGGGGAAAGGATAACAGTAAAAAAGAAAGAAAAAAGAAAAAAGTATAGAAAGGTAAAAAGAAGAGGAATATTAAGCAAAAGAAAAAACATAGAGTAATAAAAGAGGCAGCTAAGAGATATGAAAGAGGGGAGAAAAAAGGGAAAAGAGAAAAATAATAATACCAAAGCAATAAAAAAGAAAAATTAAAGATAATAATGGAAAAACAAACACCAAAAAAAAATCAGTATATGAAGTTTGTTTCAGCAGATTTTAGTGCCTGCTAGGATTTCCCTTTGGATCCTGCTCTCATGTTGTCTGAGGCTAACTTTTTTTTTGTATGCTTATTTTAAGCCTCCCTGGAGGTACTTTTGTGCTAACAGTCAGAAGCTGTCCAAGTTGGCCCTCCATGCCCTTTTCAAAGCTTTGAAGCAATCTACAGCTTATGGCTGCCTCCTCTGGGCTTGGCTGCCCATGGGAGGTGCCAAATTGAGCTCCAGTGCTTGTTTCTTAGTAGCACAGGGACCTATGGCGTGTCAGCAAATGTTTAGACTTAAGGGAAGAAGGTGGTTGTGTACCATTATTATTTCCTTGCCCTCGGTTGGGTGAAGTCCCTCTTAGGCTGTGGGTGTCTGCTGGAATCCAGGAGTTTCTGTTAGCTCTCCTGTAACACAGAAGCACCAGCCAGGTTCCCTGGAAAGTGGGAGGAGTGTCCCTACCCCAAAGCCGGCTACTGATGCTTCCTGAGACTACTGCCCCCTGAGACTGCTGCAGGGTTGCTGGATTCCAGAGGGTGCAGTGAGTGGGATTCCTTAGGGGGGCTGAGCTATATACCAGGAGGTTGGGTGTTTGCCTTTCCCCAGGCTTCTGCTGTTGAGAGGGGCTTATGCCTCTAAGGAAAAATGGTTGCTGTGATATGGGGGTTGGGGCATGGTGGGGAACTCAGCACAGGTATCCCCGCAGCCACCTTCCCTGTGACTCTCCCCAAATGCTTCTACCCGTGTCTCTCCTCAGGTAACTCTAGTCTGCACTGTCTTCCCTCTGCTGAAACCTAGGGGGAATGTCTAAGAATGAAAGTTCTGTGCACCAGCCCTTTAAAGAAAGTGGCTTTGTCTCTGAGCAGCTCAGGCTGCTGCATGGGCAACTGTTCCCAGCTCTGGCTGTCTGGGCTGGTGAGCCCTGCCTGATGTCCATCCCCTCTTCTGCTGGGGCAAGGGTTCCTCACTCTGGGCCCAGCACTCCTGAGAGTTGGGCCAGCACCTCTCACTTTCCCGCCCTTCCTACCAGTCTCAAGTGGCTTCTGCCCTTCCTGTTTATATGTCTTCTCTTCAGGCAGTCTTCAACTGGTATTTCATGGTGAATATTCCCCAATTTAGTTTTAATTACAGTTGATTCTGGGAGGAGGGAGGAGAAAGGTCTACCTATTCTACTGACAACTTCTAATCCTCTCTCAGTACCTATTGTTCATATTTTTCATCTTTTTTCTTCTTAAAAAATATTAACATTTCATATAATACTGATTTGGTGATGACTAATTCCTTTAGCTTTCTTTGTATGGGAAGCTCTTTATCAGTCCTTCAAATCTAAGTGATAACTTTGCTGGTTAGAATAATCTTGGTTGTAGGTTCTTTGCTTTTTTTTTCACTTTGAATATTTCTTGCCAATCCTTTCTGGACTGAAAGGTTTCTGATGAGAAATCAACTGCCAGCCTTATGGAATCTCCTTTGTTGATTACTAACAGCTTCTCTTTTGCTACTTTTAAGATTCCCTCATTGTCTTCAGTCTTTGGCATTTTAATTATGATGTGCCCTTGGGTTCATCTGTGTAGGCCTCTCTGTGCTTTCTGGACTTGTATGTTTATATCCTTTACCTGGTATGGTAAGTTTTCTGTCATTATTTTTTCAAATAAGTTTTCAATTTCTTGCTCTCTCCTCCTTTTGGCAGCCTCATGATGCAGATGTAATTTAACACAGTAAACCCTTGATTTTGTGGACCTCAATTTAATGGACTTTTAATTTAATGAATAAAATTTCTAGTCCATATGTTATATGTGAAAATTAATACCCTGTTAATTTTAAAATGCTTTTTACCAAGATTTGCTCATAATTAAAATAATAGGTAAATTTTTGTTATTAATTCACTGTTATTTTAAACAAATTTTACAAATAGACCATATTTTGGAAAAACATTGTAGTAATTTCACTGACATACATAAATATTATATATCTACAATTATAGCCTATATATTTACATAGTTTTAAAAATATATTTTTATTTATTTTAGAGAGGAAGGGGTAGAGAGAGAGAGAAACATCAATGATGAGAGAGAATTATTGATTGGCTGCCTCCCGCACGACCCCTACAGGGAATTGAGTCCACAACCTGGGCAAGTGCCCTGACTAGGAATCGAACTGTGACCTCCTGGTTCCTAGGTGGATACTCAACCACTGAGCCATGCCTGTCAGGCTATAATCTATATATTTAATAACGAGGCACCACTTGTAAACAATGTTTGCAGAATGATTGGCACATGATCACACCACTTTGTCTGTGGTGATTGGTTCTGTTGTCCCATGGCATTACTTTCTTCAGCAGTTTTAATGTGCACTAGGCCACGCTCCAGCTGTGTGTATTTGTTTACTTGCTGTGACTGGTGAATGCATGGAGTTATTGACCTATTCAGTATACATAAAAATTTTTGTAATGCATATAGGAAACTTGTCTGTGGAATTAAACTTTTCATACATACTTAATTTTAATTACACAAACATGTCTACATAAGTAGAAACCAGTAGGCTAATTTGTCAATTTTTTAACATATGCATTTGGAAAACCTATTTTATTACATAATGAACTTTCACTTATAATGGACACCTCCTTGCTCAAATTAATCCATTATATTGAGGTTTTACTGTATGCTTAAAGTGGTCTCATAGGCTCCTTATACTCTCTTCATGTTTTTGGAGTCTTTTTTCCTTTTCTGTTCTGATTGGGTGTTTTTGTTTCCTTGTATTCCAAATCATTGATTTGATTCGTTCTCAACTTCATCTATTACTCTATTTTTGATTTCCTGAAAATTATTCTTCATTCAGTTATTACATCCTTCGTTTCTGACTGTCCTTTTTAATGCTGTTGAAACTCTCACTAAGTTCATCGAACATCCTTATAACCAGTGTTTTGAATTCTGCATCTGATAGGTCACTTGTCTTCACTTTTTTTTTTAGTTCTTTTTCCATAGTTTTGTTTTGTTCTTTCATTTGGGACATGTTTCTATTTTGCAAGCCTCCCTGTGTTTGTTTTTATTTATTAGGTAGAGCTGTTACATTTCTCAGGCTTCATAGAGTGGCCTAATGTAGTAGGTATTCTGTAGGATCCAGTGGCACAGCCTCTTTGATCACCCAAACTGGGCACTTGAGATGTACCCCCCCATGTGGGCTGTATATATACACCCTCCTCTTGTAGTTGATCCTTTATTGCTATTCACACATTAATGGGAGGGATTTACCTCTAGGTCAGTGGTCAGCAAACTGCGGCTCGCAAGCCACATGCGGCTCTTTGGCCCCTTGAGTGTGGCTCTTCCACAAAATACCGACTTCTGTGCATGGGCCACAAAGTTTCAATCGCACTGTACATGCACGCTCGCACGTGTTATTTTGTGGATGAAAATATCAAAAAATTTCTATATGTGACACGGCACCAGAGTTAAGTTAGGGTTTTTCAAAATGCTGACACGCCGAGCTCAAAAGGTTCGCTGTCACCGGCCTAGGTCCACCCAGCATGAGCTATAAAGCAATCTGCAGATGGCTGGTGCCTGTGCTGAGCTTAGAGGTGCCCAGGAGAGGCCAAGCTGTGAACTAAGGCCAGCTGTGGCTAGTTCTGGGCTTAGGGCCACTTTGCAAGAGGTACAGGGCTCCCTGAGGCCAGGTTCTGCTTATTTGTGAGATTTTAGAAAAATCTGAGGCATGAGCCAAAATAGGTCATTCATTTGGAAAAGCCCCTGGAAACAGCTTGGGTGGGCCCCAAAGTTGCATCGGGCAGAGTCTCAGTGAATTACCAGGGTGGAGCAAACAGGTGAGGCAGTTTTGTTGGAGGCTCTGTGGGGGGTGGGCTCATCGAAGGAATGATAACCCCTGCCAGCACTTCTCTCTGGGATAGAGCTTCCCCTCTAGCTCTTGCCCTGATGGTGGACAATTCAGTTCTTCCTTCTATGTCTCTGGTGCCTTTTGAGCTGCTGCCCCAGTGCTGGAATTCAGAAAGAGTGAATCTCAGTACGTCTGTATGCAGACCCTTTAAAAGGAACTGCCTGGGACTTCAGCAACTCTGTCCCCCTCATTCTCCATCCCAGCTTTTAATTTTTGATTTATTTTTTATTAGTTTTAGAGAGGAAGGGAGAGAGAAACATCCATTTGTTGTTCCACTTATTTTATGCAATCATTGGTTGATTCTTCTATGTGCTCTAACAAGGGATTGAACCCACGCCTTGGTATGTCAGGACAATGTTCTAACCAACTGAGCTACCCCACTAGGGCCCCTGCTGATTTTTGCAGGGTCTTCTTTTCCTGGATTGGAGGCCTGGTGTAGGGCTGGAATACCTGGCTCCTTAGCAGGGACCTCTGCAGCCAATATATCCCTGCCAATTTTTGTCTGCTACACATGGGTGTAAGACAGCGGTTCTCAACCTGTGGGTCGTGACCCCTTTGGGGATCGAACGACCCTTTCACAGGGGTCACCTAAATACATCCTGCATATCAGATATTTACATTACGATTCATAACAGTAGCAAAATTACAGTTATGAAGTAGCAACGAAAATAATTTTATGGTGGGGGATCACCACAACATGAGGAACTGTATTAAAGGGTCGCGGCATTAGGAAGGTTGAGAACTACCGGTAAGACCATCCCATTCCAAGTCTCTGCCCCTTTTACTAGTGTTCATGTGGCTTTTTCTTAAATTCCTAGTTGAAGAATTTCCATTCAATCAGACTTCAGGCAGTTTCTAATGTTGGTGGTTCTGTAGTTTAGTAGTAATTTTGATATGGTTGTGGGAGGAGACTGGAAATTTTAAATAGAGAAAATGTAAGTGACCCATATTAGCAAACCTGTTTTGTAGAGGTTTTTTTTATTTATTTATTTTTTTATTTTTTTTTATGTGATTTGGCTTTAGCTTTATAGCTTTTTACTTTATAGGGTAAACATTTTAATGTACTTGTTTTCCTACAATTTTTTATAACATTAATATGGGAATCATGTCATTCTTCAAACTTTCATGAATTTATTTTTCATCATAAATATCATTATTACTAATGTTAGTCTCCATAAAATTATATGTACTACATATATTTAGTAAATTCATTCAAGAAACTGGGTTTGGCTGAAACCGGTTTGGCTCAGTGGATAGAGCGTCGGCCTGCGGACTGAAAGGTCCTGGGTTTGATTCCGGTCAAGGGCATGTACCTGGGTTGCGGGCACATCCCCAGTAGGAGATGTGCAGGAGGCAGCTGATCGATGTCTCTCTCATCAATGTTTCTAGCTCTCTAGCTCTCTCCCTTCCTCTCTGTGAAAAATCAATAAAATATATATAAAAAAAAAAGAAACTGGATTTGACTATTTGTATAATGTTACTGACTTCTTTTCGGTGTTAGGATTTATCCTCAAAAAAAAATGCTTTTCCGTTAAATAAATTAATGTTGTATAATTTTTGTGGATATGACGTTGTAGAAGTTGTTTTCTATTATTTAACATGCAACTTTTGAAAATATTGACAGATAGTACTTGAATGGGCTTCGCCTCGGAATTTTACTTCAGTTTGTGAAGAACTGGTTAGCAATGTTGAAGATTTGAGTGAAGAGGTCTGCAAACTAAAAGACTTAATTCAGAAGGTATATATTTAGCATAAAAATGGGGGAAATAATTTGTAGGATAGTATGTTAGACAATGAAGTAATTCTGACAAGAGCAACATAAGCTACCACTAAACAGTTGGAAAGAGACAGTTTCCAAAGGAAGAAGGATACGTAGGAAACAAATTTTCATCAAAGAAATGCATACTGAAAAACAATGATAGATCATTTTCATCTTTTACATTAGCAGGGATAAGTGTATTTACCCATTTCTGGTTAGAGTTCACAAAACTTATAGTTTCATATGAAACAGGCATCACAATCCCTTTTAGAAACAGTTTGACAAAATGTGCTAAGAACCATAAAAATATTTGTATCTTTCAATAATAGTTTAATGAATCCAAAATTGTATGTACCATGAGTGTCCTATATTAGCAAAATGAATAAATAAATTATTGTACACTTAATATAATGATATGCAGCCAGTTGAGAAAATAATGAAAATGAAATATCAGCTTGTTAAAGATATGAAGTTATATTTGTAAGTTTTACTTATATGTAAATATGCAGATAAAAAATTACCAAAATGAAAGTTCATTAGCTGTGTTAATGAGATAGGATTGTGGATAAAAATACTTGTTCTGGTTTTTAAAATATATTTTTATTTCAGAGAAGGGAGAGGGAGAAAGAAACATCAATGATGAGAGATCGGCTGCCTCCTACACGCCCCACTCTGGGGGTGGAACCCACAACCTGGGCATGTGCCCTGACGGAAAATCGAACCATGACCTCCTGGCTCATAGGTCAACACTCAACCACTGACCCACACTGGCTGGGCTATTCATTCTACTTTTTAGAGTTTCTATAATATCTTTTATAATTTAACATTTTAAAAAAGTATGTGGCTTTTTTTATTGTTATTGTTTCTATACTCACATAGAAGTATATATCTGGATTCAAAGACAGGTGATTTTCCCCATTTCAGAAAATAGGCTGTAACAAAATCTAAGCTGCTGAAATTGGGAACTCTTTTTTTTTTTAATATATTTTATTGATTTTTTACATAGAGGAAGGGAGAGTAATAGAGAGTTAGAAACATCAATGAGAGAGAAACATTGATTAGCTGCCTCCTGCACACCCCCTACTGGGGATGTGCCTGCAACCAAGGTACATGCCCCTGACCAGAATCGAACCTGGGACCCTTAAGTCTGCAGGCCGATGCCCTATCAACTGAGCCAAACCAGTTAGGGCGGGAACTCTTTTGAAGATAGTTAACAAAGGAAAACACTTTTACCTGACTAAAGAACTCAGTTCTGAGTTCTTCAAGTTTATAGGTATGAAGTGTATTTGTTAAATAAAGTTTTTTAATATATGATGTGAACATTAGATTATGGATTAAATTTTATAGCATCAACTCATATATTATTTCATATTTTCATAAAAAAAGTTTTCCTCACCCTAGCTGCTTTTGCTCAGTGGATAGAGCATCGGCCTGCAGACTGAAGGGTCCCGGGTTCAATTCCAGCCAGGGGCACATGCCTGGGTTGGGGGCTCCATCCCCAGTGCAGGAGGCAGCCAATCAGTGGTTCTCTCTCATTGTTGATGTTTCTGTCTCTTCCTCTCCAAAATCAATAAAATATATATTTTTAAAAGTTTTCCTCTCAATAAATTTGATACATGTTCCAAGTAATTGTCATTCTAGCTATTAACAAAGATATGCTCAGTCAAAAGAAGTCTTTTTAAAAAGTGAGCAGAAAATTGAGAAACAAATTCTACAAAAAATAGGAAAATAAAGATATTTTAAATGGAGCAAATAAGCAATCTATTTCAAAATTATTATAGAGGATACCTCCATTCCAGAGAACAAGGCATCATAGAAGTTATATTATCTCTTACATTTATTTATTCAACAGACATAAGAATGCCTTCTGTATGTCAGGCAAATTGTGCTACACAGGCTATAGAGAGCCTGACTTGCTAAAAACACGAAAATTATAACATTGTTCATCTTCACTACTTGCATCATCTGGAAAATGATACTGATTTTACTTAGTATGGTGTTTTTCATGGGAATCCAAGGGAAATTGGGAAGGAGTTATGTAAAAATATCTCCTGCAAAGCATCAACCTTTAATGTTTAGTGTGGGAAATTCCTTAAGACATCTTTGCCTCAATTATTTGATTTCTTCAAGATGAAATGAAAACATTTTGGGCGTGGGGGTGGAAGACTGAGATGAAATTAGAGAGACACCAGATTTTTCTTAAAGGAATGAAATTAAGAAATACTGCTCTAGGGGTGACTTTGGCTCTAAAACATAAATAATCAAATCAAGTATTGTATTTATTTTAATATGACTATAGACAAAAATTTCAGCTTTCTTTAGCTAAATAGACCTTTTTTCTGTGACCCTCTTTATCTTGAATCTGTACATTTCTATGTGAGGACTAGCCTTGGTTTATAATAACAGCTTATACAGTTCTTTGGGCAGAGAAGTTAATTTTGGATCAAGCTAGTGCATTGTTTTGTTTTGTGTTTTTTTTTCCTGAATTAGTCTTAACCACCATAGTGAAATTTTATTTAAAGAACTTAAGAGCTTCCAAATTTGGAAATATGCTATCATGCCTATTTAGCTTATGATATTTGAAAGTTTACCAATAATAACTGAAGGGAATTTTTAAAAGAACCATATGAGTTACCGTAAGTATATGGAGATAACAGAGAGAGGGTAGGAGAGGTCAAGACTGGACTTTAGCACCACATCACTCTCTTTCAAACCAACACACTGACAAGCTCCTGTCAGGAAGGGTCATTCTAAGTAATTGGTTAATAAAAGGAATTACTGTCTCAGGATTCAGTAAATGGAACATCAGTGTCAAAAAGGAATCTGTTGCTGAATGAAGCCATTTGGAAGTTAGACCAAGAATACAGTATTAATGAGATTGGCACTGATGTCTGTTTCTACTATAAATTGAAAATTAATTTTGCAGGCTTTTAAAATTAAATATTTATACTGTAGATTTTAGAAGTAGTTATTCTTGTTAATGATGAAAGTATTTGTCACCACTCCAGCACAGGATGCTTTTAGTAAATATTGCTCTATAAATGTGCCTGATTATTTTTATCTTTCAAGAATCTTTTGGTTTCTGTTCATTTTCTCTCTTCTACTCCTCCACCACCAACTGTCTCCTCTCTCTCTCTCTCCCTCTCCCTCCCTCTCCGTGTCCCCTTCTTCCCTCCCTTTCCCTTCCCCCCCCCCCCACACACACACATGATTTGGGGGACATTTTAGCAAGTAAGGTCTGTGTATAAAAGCTGAGAAACTGGGTCATGTACTTTCATTGCGGAAATGTGCTAGAAAAACCACTTAGGTTTTTAATTGATGTTTGTTCCTCACTTATATTTAAATAAAGGATTAAACTTCTAGCATTAGCATATCTTACAGCTTTTGTTAAGATTTACATATTGTAGGTACTTTATAAGAACAATTAACTTTTTTATAAGAAACCAAGTGATATTTAATACAGAAGGAAAAATGCAATTATAATTTCTTAGGTAGAAATAGAAACGTTAATATTAAAGAAACTTTATCTTATGAGAAAAACATGATATTAAAATATAATAACTATAAGAACATTTATTTTTAATGTGAAACTCATGGTTTACTATAATGAATCCTGGTGAAAGACTAAAGACATATGTGGTCACTTTAAATCTTACATAAGAATCTTGCACTGGCTACATCTAAATCATGCATTAACATGGATATATTATTATATTTTTTAGATCAAATATATTTCTATTTTCAGTGTACTACATGTACATTAACTCCTTTTTTCTCCATGCAAAATATTAGTTGCAAAACGAAAGAGAAAATGATCCAACTCATATACCATTAATAGAAGAAGTATCTACATGGAATAATAGAATTTTGAAGAGGACGGCTATTACAGTATGCGGATTTGGATTTCTTCTTTTCATTTGCAAGCTAACTTTCCAAAGAAAATAATCTTAATATTTATTTTGACTATTGTATGTATATTTTATTTAACCTTAAAATGTTACTTTTAACCATTTGTGGCTCAATAAAACTACATTCTTTGCCAGTATTCCACAGGAAAAATTATGATAGCATAGAGTAGGGAATTTTTCTTTAGAAAGTGGTTTGTGACTTTGAGTTAAAATATAATTTGTTATATTTTATGATAATTTTGATCAAGCAGTAAGTTATGATTCTTAAATTTGATCCTATGACTCTAAATCACATTCAAAATAAAAGTTTCATCTGATATTCTTTGACATTTAAAAAGTGTTTATTTGTCACAGTGAATCCTATAAAATCCATAGTGTTCATTAATCAATAGCTTTCTTTTAGTTTTTATGTTCCCTCTCATTATTATGTAATAAGGACTTTCTCATTTAATTTTGTAGTTATGAACATTATTAGGAAATTATTTAGAAAGTATTCCAGAGAATTTAAAGGATAACGATAAAATGTAATATTTTTGAATTATAGTTTAAAATTCTAGGGAAAATGTTTTAAATGTAAAGTAAAAAAAGAAGAAAACTTATATAATGTATTTAATAGGAACATGTGACATGTACTGTGTGTGACATTCTTGAGGATGTTATACATTTGGCATAAAATTTATCATTAGTGTAAATAATACATAATTTCTCTTTTTTCCCCCCAAAACAAAATGTTCATATTTTTTTGAAATATATGTTTTTATTGATTTTTAGAGAGAGAGGAAAGGAGAGAGAAATATCAATGAGAGAGAAACATCTATCACTGCCTCTTGCATGCCCCCTACTGGGGGATCTAGCCCACAACCCAGGTATATGCCCTGACCAGGAATATAGCCGGTGACCTCTTGATGCATGGGATGATGCTCGGCCAATTAAGCCACACCAGCCAGCGCATATTCAGATTTAATAGTGATGTTAAGCAAAGGGCAGACCCAAATTAGCAGGGAATATAGTAGTTAAATCTTGTTTGACTTAGAAAAGATGCACTTGATCTATAACTATTGAAAAGTAAACATCAAGCAAAGGGGAAAATTATGGAAAGGAAGAACAGTATGAGGACCAATAATTAGCAACAATTTCTGCTCTTAGTTATACCAAAGCAACAAGACTTGAATCATCATTCTTTTTCTGAGAATATACTCAACCATATATCATTGTGAAGAACTGATGTCTGAAATTTTAACCTAAGTGCCATAGCATTTTTTTATTCTGATGTCCCTCATTCAAATGGGGTCAAGACTTAGAACTAAACTGGAATATGAATAGAATAGTTACTTCTTTTAACACATGTATTTCACTACTAGCACAGCACTTAGGTTAAATTAAAGGTGTTTAATAGTAATTTTAGTTTCCTTAAAAGAACTGTAGGAATGATATGATTGATTTTTTAAAAAACTGTAGGAAAATGACAGACATGCTACTGATTGTATACTTATAATACTCTTACCTCAGTTCATCTTGAAGGTAATCATTTTTCTTCTATTGGCTGATGGGTCACTATTATTTTTCTCTAGCCAAACCAAATCTATGCATCTCTCAGATACTAAGATAAAACTTTTAAAATGCAAATTAACAAAATATTTGTTTTCTGAAAGAATTTATCATATAATTCCTTAAAATAATGATCTGCCCTAATGAAATTCAACTATAATTAGCTACTCGGAAAAGAAATACTGTAAAGTCCATTGTATCTGCATATTCTGAGTATATTTTTATTCCTTGACACACAGTCTGATTTTCAGACTACAGATTGAGAATAAATAGGGCAGCATTTATTGTGATAAATTGTTTCTTCATGGGCAAAGTATCAATAGAATAAATAAAATTATCCAAATGGTTTGATATTGGTTGTTGTTTTTTTCTCTCTTCCTACCCTGATTATTTGACTTAATTACAATGCTGTATTATGAGGAGTAGTTCACTCCTGGAATATTCATTCTTTACAAGATAGCTCAATACAAATTATTTTTATTCTTGCCTTAAATTCCATAGAGACCTCCCTAAAACAACAGACAAAAGTATTGTAAACCAAGTTTTAATTCTATTCCCTTGAAAGTAGTAAAACGTTTTTTATTAACTGGTACTCAGTTTTTAACTAGTGTTCTTATAGCTTTGGAATCAATTTGGGAACTCAATCCATTATAAGCCCCTGTTGTGATGCAAGTATCTTTGAAGGAGAAGCATGCTTACTGGACACTTTTTTATTGTATAGAAAATTTTGTAAGAATTTTATTTATGACTTGACAGTATTCTCCTTAGAAGGAGGTACCAGGAGAATTTCTGAGTTTAGATGATAGAATAATTGCTAACAGGAATTATGATCACAAGGCTAAAAGACAATCCCAAAGTAATTAAGATGTATAGTCAGGAGAGTGGATTGAATTTGTGAACACCCAATGAAGAGAGAACCAGAGAAAAAATTCTTACAGCCACTATGAATTAAGAGAGGGCAGCATCAAACTTTGATAGATTCTCACATATGAGGAACTTCCTAATTGTTTAGGTAGGAACCAACCATTTGTGGGAATTCCAGAAATTGTAGGATAGCAGGTATTTAAATGCTATTGAATTGAAAGGGGACAATTGAAGGGGAAAGTCTTATAGTCTATTACAATGGCTGGGTTTCTATTCACTTCCTCAAGATTTCATAATATATTTGCATGTCAAAATCCAGAGAAGAGTTTCAAGATGCCTGCAGAGTAGCTGGATGCCCTTGCACCCAGCCAGGGGTGGGATTTATAGTTAAAATATTGCGCAGTCAACTTGAATAACCAAGCAAAATATAGGTGATTGAAATTATATCTAAGGAGCACTGAAGAAATTACATAGATACTGGCAAGAGGAGTGTCGTGGACAGGGGAGCCCTCCTCAAGAAAGTGTGGTGGCTGAGAGGACCTGGCAAGAGGAGTGTCGTGGACAGGGGAGCCCTCAAGAAAGTGTGGTGGCTGAGAGGACTGAGGGATATCAGCTGCAAAGCTTCCTCCCCATTGGAGTGTGGGGTCTTGATCCCAGGCAGGGATTCCAAAACTAGAGCAGCAGAGACTGGAAGAACAGCCCACTTAGCATCAGGCAGAGCAAACAAGAGGGACTGTCAGCCTGGGAGACTTGGCTGCACCTTCAGTGAAGGAGTGCTGCTCCTGTAGCCTAGTCTGATATGCTTGCTCCTGGCTCTGACTGCTGGAGGGTCTATGATGCTGTGTTTGGGTCCAGTAAGGGGTTGTGGGCTGCACCCAACAGTAACTTTGAGGGACCCTCTATTTTCTTGAAAGACATCATGCAGAGCCCCCGTCAGTGACTAAACTATTTGGCTTGGGGAAATGAGGAAGGTCTCTCGCACCTTGATTGAACAGTCAGAACCATTCCCCCAACCTGCGCAGCCTCCTAGAGTGCCCCATCCTACTGGGTTGGCAGCACCAGGAGTAGTGCAGGTCTGGGGTGCTTGGCCCACACTGCAGAGTTGGGAACCCAATTGGAGCTGGAAATTTGGTGCCCACTTTGCAGAAACCAGTGTGAGGAGGGATCAGAGTCCTGCACAGGACTGATTTTTTTTTACCCCCTCATGCTTTGTTTGGTGGCACAACGGTGCCAGTGCCATGCAGGGCTGTGATTTTTGGACTGTATCCCACCCAGGGAGGCTTCTGTCAGGGAGACAGACAGTTCAGTGCTGGGTTCTGTGACTGCATTATGGGGAGGCTGATCCAAGCTCCCTGGGAGTTCTACCAGGCAGTCCTGGGAAGGAGAGCTAGAGCACCTCCCCCTCTCCTGAAGGCATAAAAACCATCCACAACAGGAAACTGGTCCAGCCCTGTGAAATACTAAATATGCCCGCTGGGTGCAGTTTTGTAGCTCAGAGCAGGGCATTCGAAATGTGAGACCCACAGTAGCTGTAGTCTGAGACCAAGAAGAAATGCTTGCTTTAGATCAATCCTTCTGAGCCCAGGGTAGCTGAAACCGCCCCTGAGGAGAAGACGCCAACCTGATCCTGTAGCAAGCCTCTTAGGGGAAACTGAGTTGGAGTCTCTGGTAGAGACTGAGGAGTTTGGCTTTGAAGCAGAGACTAATTTCTTCTCACTAAGTGCCTGACTGTGTAATGTCCAAGCAGGTGGTCCACTAGCCTGAGCTAGGCTAGCGTAGGTACATTCTACCGATTCTTCTTGGAAGACTGGAGGAAGATCAGGCAACTCATGGAGGGAGTGGAGTAGCTAAAAGGTGGAGGTGGACCTCAGGGAGCCTTGGGCTGACCACAGATCTGCCCCCTGCTCTTAAGTTGAATAAAGCTGACCCATGTACACAGATTGATCCCTCCCACACAC
>NW_006295385.1:650629-653509 GCF_000327345.1 Myotis davidii | reverse complement strand
GACTGAAGATCAATCCCACCCAGAAAAGGATCAACATCAAGACCCAATTACAACAGGGGGGCTTTACCCACACAAGACGCATTCCTAGAGCACCCAGCTCAGGAGATCAAAGACACTGCCACTTGGTCCCACCTACTACCAGAAGGCTACTCCACCAAGACTGGGAATCTTAGTTATGTCTAACACATAGGAACAAACACAAAAGACAGCCAAAATGGAGAGCCAAAGACACAGGCCCCAAATGAAAGAATAGGAGGAATCTTCAGAAAAAGAGCTAAATAAAATGAAGGCAAGCAATTTATTAGTTAGTTCAAAGTAATAGTCATAGGGATGCTTAAGGAACTTAGAATAACAACAGCATGAAAAAGGACATGGAAATCAAAAAGAATAATCAGTTAGAAATGAAGAATGCAATATCTGAAATACAGAATACACTGGAAGGAATAGCTAGCAGACTGGACAAAGCAGATGATTGAGTCAGTGAATTAGAAGACAAAACAGAAAAAAAAATTAGAACAGCAAAAATGAAAAATAAGCAGCAGGAGAATAGTATAAGGGAATTTTGAGACATGAAATATAACAACATTCACATCATAGAGGTACCAGAAGGAGAAGAAAGCAAGCAAGCAAGGGATACAGAACCTGTTTGAAGAAAGTATGACAGAAAATTTCCCTAGTCTGGTGAAGGAAAATGCCATACAAGTTCAGGAAGTACAGAGAGTCCCAATCAAGATGAACCTAAAGAGACCCACACCAGGACATGTCATAATTAAAATGGCCAAGATTAAAGATAAAGAAAGAATCTTAAAAGCAATAAGAGAGAAACAGTTATCTACAAAGGACTTCCCATGAGGCTGTAAGTTGATTTCTCAACAGAAACATCAGGCCAGAAGGGAATGGCATGAGTACACAAAGTAATGAAAAGCAAGAACCTGCAACCAAGATTGCTCTATCCAGAAAGGTTATCATTAAAAATTAAAGGTGAAATAAAGAGCTTCCCAGAAAAAAGAAGACTAAAGGAGTTCATTACCACCAATGCAGCATTGAAAAGAATCTTAAAAGCAATAAGAGAGAAACAGTCAGTTATCTACAAAGGACTTCCCATGAGACTGTAAGCTGATTTCTCAACAGAAACATCAGGCCAGAAGGGAATGGCATGAGTACACAAAGTAATGAAAAGCAAGAACCTGCAACCAAGATTGCTCTATCCAGAAAGGTTATCATTAAAAATTAAAGGTGAAATAAAGAGCTTCCCAGAAAAAAGAAGACTAAAGGAGTTCATTACCACCAATGCAGCATGAAAGAAATTGCTAAAGGAATTGCTTTAAGAAGAAGAAGAAGAAACAGAGAGGAACTTAGGTATAAAGAATAAAAATGGTAATAAGTACCTAAGTGGTAGTAAGTAATAACCTTAACTGTAAGTGGATTAAATGCTGAATCAAAAGACACAGGGTGGTTGAATGGGTAATAAAACATGACCCATATATATCCTGCCTACAAGAGACCTAGCTCAGAACAAAAAGACTCACAAAGAATGAAAGTGAAGGAATGGGAAAAAAATTCCATGCAAATGGAAACAAAAAAAGAGCTGGGGCAGCAATGTTTATATTTGACAAAATAGACTTCCAAACAAAGGCCATAAAAGACAAAGAAGATTACTGCATAATAAGAAATGGATCATTCCAACAAGAGGATATAACCCTTATACATATATTGGCTCCCAATATAGGAGTGCCTAAATATATATAAAAAAAACAACTCTTGGTGGACTTTAAGGGAGCGATAGCAATACCCTCATAATAGGGGACCTTAACATCCCACTGATATCACTACATAGGTAGGTCTTCCAGACAAAAAACCAATAAGGAAACAGTGACCTAAAACAATATCCTTGATCAGATGGATTTACTTGATATTTACAGAACATTTCATCCCAAAGCATAATACACATTCTTCTCAAGTGCACATAGAACATTTTCACACATAGACATGTTAGGACACAAAATAAGTATTAACAAATTCAAGAAGTTTGAAATCATACCAAAGATCTTCTCTGATCATAATAGAACTAGAAATCAGCCATGATTTAAAAAAAAAAAAATGCTCAAAAATATTCAAACACATGGAGGCTAAATAGCATGTTTTTAAACAATGAATGGGTTACCAATGAGATCAGGAAGAAAAAAAAATTGTGTGGAAACAAAAATGAACTAATCATACCAAAGATCTTCTCTGATCATAATAGCATGGAACTAGAAATCAGCCATGATTAAAAAAAAAAAAAAGCTCAAAAATATTCAAACACATGGAGGCTAAATAGCATGTTTTTAAACAATGAATGGGTTACCAATGAGATCAGGAAGAAAAAAAAATTGTGTGGAAACAAACAAAAATGAACAAACAACCCCAAATCTATGGAACACAGCAAAAGTAGTACTTACAGGGAAGTTCATAGCACTACAGGCCTATCTCAAGCAACAAGAAAAATCTCTAGCATATAAGCTAACCTACACCTAAGAGAACTGGAAAAAGAACAGCCCAGAGTACATAGAAAGAAGGAAATAATAAAAATCAGAGGGGAAAAATGGCATAGAAATGAAAAAGATCAATGAAACCAAGAGTTGGTTCTTTGAAAGGATAAATAATATTGATGAAGCTTAAACCAGGCTCATCAAGAAACAAAGATAGAGAACCCAAATAAATAAAATCAGAAATGAAAGAGGAGAGGTAACAACTGACATCACAGAAATACAAATGATTGTAAGGAAATATTACAAAACTATATAGCAACAAATTGGGAAACCTGGTTCTAGTATTTTTTGGTGGAATTGTTGAGGTTCTTTATACACAATATCATGTTATCTGAAATTAATGACAGTT
>NW_006295385.1:646568-650568 GCF_000327345.1 Myotis davidii | reverse complement strand
GCCCTTGACCGGATTCGAACCTGGGGCCCTTCAGTCCACAGGCTGACGCTCTATCCACCGAGCCAAACCAGTCAGGGTCTTTTATTTCTTATTGTCTAATTGCTGTGCTAGGCCTTCCAGTACTACGTTGAGTAAGAGTGGTGAATGTGGACATCCCTGTCTTTTTCCCCAACTTAAGGTGAATGCTTGTAGTTTTCCCCCTTTGAGATGATATTGGCTGTAGGTTTGTCATATGTTTATTTATTATATTGATGTATATTTCCTCTATTCCCACTTTGCTAAGAGTTTTTATCATAAATGGATGATGGATTTTATTAGATGCTTTTTCTACATCTATTGATATGATCAATAGATGTGTGTTTTTAAATATATTTTTATTGATTTCAAAGAGGAAGGGAGAGAGAGAGAGAAAGACAGAAACACACAGAGAAACATCAATAATGAGAGAGTATCATTGATCGGCTGCCTCCTGCACATCCCACAAAGGGGATCAGGCCCACAACCCAGGCATGTGCCTTTAACTGGAATCAAACCTGGGACCCTTCAGTCCACAGGCTGATGCTCTATCCACTGAGCAAACCTGGCTAAGGCATGATCATGTTGAGCATGAAAAATGTTCTTTCTCTCCCCATTTTGGCTGTCTATTCTGTCTGGTTCTATGTATTAGGTAGATCTGACTTCCATTTTTGGTAGTGTGGCCTTATAAAATAGGTGACCTATGGCACCCAGTGGCACAGTCTCCTTTATCACCAGAACTGGGTGCTCTCACAATGTCCGTGGGAGCATTGTGTGGGCCCTCCTGTTGTAATTGAGTCTTGATTGCTATTGGCCCATGGATGAGAGTTAGGCTTAACTCCCAACACAGTATGCAGGCCACTTGTTGGTGCTGATCACATGAAGCAGAATTCACCTCAGCAGGGCCTGGTGCCTGCCAATACACCCCTGTGGATATGCTGCTTGTGAAGCTCACTGGATCCTGCTCTATTGCTGTTTGAAGCTGGACGCTGGGTGTATTGCTTCTATACCTTTTCATAGAGGCTCTGGTGCAGGCCATTGTCAGACTGTGACTGGCCTGAGCAACCTGTTTGGAGCTATCAGCAATCCACAGTTAGTGGCTCATTCCCCTGGGTCTGGGTGCATGTGGAAAGGACCGAGCTATGCACCGAGGTCTGATTTTACTAGCCCTGGGTCCAGAAGCAGTCAGGAAAGGAGATCCACCTCTGCTTGAAAGCTGTTAATCTCAGTCACTTAATGAGCCTCCAGCTGTAGTCCTCAGCAGGGCATAAGGTCCACAGAATGGGTGAGAGGGATTCCAATGGGTGGGGCTATTGCTTACCCTTAAGCTAATGCTGCATGGATGGGAAAACTATCCTTGAGAAAGATGGCTTCTGCAGTATGGGGAAATGGCTCAGCACAGGGGTCCTGGAAGCTGTCCTTTCACCTCTCTCCCTAGAGCCACCAACCTTAGACTCCCCTCATGCAGCTCTAGTTCACTCTGCCCTCCTTCTCTGGAGCCCACATTGAATGGCTGCAAATGAAATTGTGTGCATTGGCCCTTTAAGAGGGTGTTTATAGCCATCTCTACCTGTAGGACAGAAACCCTGCTGATTTTCACAGCCAGATGTTATGTAGGCACCATTCCCAGCTCTGAACTGAGGAGCCCAGTTTGGGATTTAGACCCTAGACTTCTAAGGGGGAACACCCCACAGCTGAGATATCCCTCCAGAACTTCATCTTCTACCTGTGGAAGCCTGGCCAGCACTCTCTCACCTCCACAATTCCTACCAGTCTCAAAGTGGCCTTGTCTTTACATACTTGGCTATAAGGCTTCTCTCCAGCTAGTCTTCAGTTGGTTATTCAGGAGGATTTTTCTATATTTTAGTTGTAATTCCAGTTTGGTCTTGGGAGTAGGTCAGTGTAGCTTCCACCTAATCTTCTGCCATCTTAGAATCCCCCAATGTTACTTTAAAATACAATACATTTCTATCAGACATAAGCACAACAATAAAATTATCCTATATAATAAAAGCCTAATATGCTAAGTGTCTGACTGTTCATTCAACCATTCAACCAGTCACTATGATGTGCACTGACCACCAGGAGAAGACACTCTGATTGGTAGGTTAGCTTGCTGCTGGGGTCTGGCCAATCGGGATTGGGCGAGACGGGCAGGACATGCCCTGGAGCCCTCCCACAGTCCCTCCCGGGCCCTGATCCTGAACCAGTGGGGTCCCTCAGCCTGGCCTGCACCCTCGTGCAATCTGGGACCCCTTGGGGGATGTCAGAGAGCCAGTTTCAGCCTGATCCCCACAGGCCAGGCCAAGGGACCCCACCGTGCACTGGGCCTCTAGTATAGGATAAGAGAAGAAAGGAGATGATACATTTATATTGTCTTTCATAATTACGTTTACCACTGCTGTGTGTGTGTGTGTGTGTGTGTGTGTGTGTGTGTGTGTGTGTGAATTTAGATTTCTTCTTTTCTGTCTAAAGAACTTTATTTGTATTTCTTGAGAGCTTGCTTGGAGGTTCTAGCAGGGTAGCGCAGCTACTCATATACCCCTGACCGAAGACCGGTCCTCTCCTCGGGCGGGGGGGGGGGGGGGGGGGGGTGAAGGTCGTCCTCTTCGACTGAGCACGCAGCTTCGGGAGGGACGCACATGGATCGGTGAGGGAGGAGGGGGACACCCGCCTAGCCAGCCAGATCAGCCGAATCAACCCTGGCGATCAATGGGGTGACAGATGTCGCAGCCAGATCGCCCTCACATCCTATGTGTATTTCTTATAAGGTAAGTCTGATAGCAATTCTCTATGTTTTTGTTTATCTGAAAATTTCTTTTGCCTTCATATTTGAAAGTTTTGCTAAATATAAAATTATAAGTTAACAGATATTTTTTCGTATAGTACTTTGACTATGCCATCCTACTGCTTTCTAGTCTCCATGTACTTTTTTTAAAAAATATATTTAATTGATTTTTTTACAGAGAGGAAGGGAGAGAGATAGAGAGTTAGAAACATTGATGAGAGAGGAACATCGATCAGCTGCCTCCTGCACATCCCCCACCGGTGATGTGCCCGCAACCCAGGTACATGCCCTTGACCGAAACCGAACCCGGGACCCTTCAGTCCGCAGGCCTACGCTCTATCCACTGAGCCAAACCGGTTTCGGCGTCTCCATGTACTTTTATGAAAATTTGGCTGTTGACCTCATTAGGGTTCCCTTCTACATGACAAGTCATTTTGCTGCTTTCTAGATCTCTTCTTTGTCCTTTGTCTTTCAGCATTCTTACTATTTTCTGTCCGGATGTGGATCTCTTTATTTATCCTACTTGGGTTTCATGGAACTTCTTGGATATGTAGATTAAGGTTTTTCATCAAATGTGGGAAGTTTTCAGCCATTATTTCTTTGAATGTTGTTTTCTATTCCTCTTTTATTAATCTTCAAGTTCAGTGATTCTTCTGCCATTTCAAATCAATTATTGAGCCTCTGTAATGGATTTTTTTCATTTTAGCTATTGAACTTTTCAACTCCAGAATTTCATTTGTTCCTTTTTTTATGATTTCTATATATAAATATTCTCTATGTTGAGACATTTTCTTCATACTTTTATATATGAATTACTTTAGGTCTTTGAACATATTTATAATGGCTTAATATGACATGGGATGCCTCTCACAGTTAGTTTCTGTTGCCGGCTCATTTTCTTGTGTATGGATCACACTTTCCTATTTCTTAGCATTTCTCATAACTTTTTGTTAAAAACTAATATTTTAGGTATTATAGCAATTCTGGAAAGTGATTTCTGTATCTCTCCCCTTAAGGAATGTTTGTTGTTATTTGCACATTTATTTGTTAAGTGACTTGGCTGGACTATTTTAGTAAAGTGTGGTCTCCCTAAAGTATGGAGCCCCTGATGGCACTCCTCAGAGGGTGTGCTCTTGGGCAAGGACTACACAATCATCCTGGAATGATAGTGATTTTAACAGGGCTATTTCTCACTAT